>NC_037668.1:12656016-12956016 GCF_003255815.1 Theropithecus gelada | reverse complement strand
ACCAAGGATATTTAAATCCCTGAAACTGTGTAGTAAAGGCAGGAAGGAAGAGTCCTAGAAACCTGTCTGGGCTTGAGCAATCAAATGGATACATAGCCACTCAACTTAGTTTTTTATGGTATGTGGTAGTTCAGTTAGCTCTTTATTTAGCATAGATGTACAAGTACTTTTGGGCTTGTTATACATTTGGAGTGATTTTTACAAAAGTGGTTTTCTGAAATTAATAGAGGTATTAAATGGTTTCTAATCATGGAATAAGGCTTGAGAATGATTGCATAAAGAATGGCATTGGCTTTGCTTTTTCATTTTTGGTTTCAGACTAACTAGGGTGTGTGTGTTTCCTCAGTGAGCTCAGCACAATGCCTGGATTGGTATTGTAATCCTACAGATGGAAACTATTTGTAGTAGTTTGTGAACTTATCATTGGGGTGAGTGTTTGTATGTTTGTGTGCTTAAGTGTGTCTCTTGAGGTAAAAGTGGTATCCAGCAGTTCCTGTGATTCTTTCCATTCCCCCTTCCTGGATGTGTTAGCTTGTTTTCTTTGTTCTTTGCAAATTTCATGAGGACAATGGGATTTAATATTTCTCTCCACTCTTCAGGGTCTTTGGGAATAGATAGTTATTTTATCATTTTCACGTGATTAATTCAACAACTTTTATTTTTGAGTCTCAGTATAGGATATTGACATTGCAGGGTTTTTAAAGGTGATAGTACTGTGTAATGTCTGACACTTAATGAACACTCTACATGTATTTGAGAGGCATTAATAAATTGCAGTCTTTGCCTCCTGGATTTATATTGATGAAGGAGGCAAATGGGTTGAAATGGATGCAGCACATCCTAGATATTTATAATACAAGGTAGGTTTTAGAATCAAAGTGAGAGTGCAGAGGGGTGTGGAAGAGTCTTATTTGGTTGGTGAGTACAGAAAGGCTTGATGGAGGAGGTAGCATTTGAGATGGGTCCTGAAAGGTGGGTAGGGGGAGAAATATTTATTGAATCCTTTTATAGTGTTTTAAATACAGTACCAGGCCCCTTACGTTACTACATTTAATCATTCCTAAGACATGTTAACTATTGTAGCTGCACATGTTTTGTTCATCTGGTGGTTGAGTGGTTTTTTAGTGAAACATTTTGTTTTGTTAGTGTTTTTTGAGGATAAATGTTTTTCTTTTGATAGGTCAAATCTGAATTGCATTGCTGGCTGTGGGTCCTTCTTCCTTCTCTATGGTGACTTCTCCAATTTGCACTGGATTTAGCCTTGAAAATCACTTGATTTTGTGGTTTATGATACTTCTCATAGATTAATTTACATGCCAGTTATTCATAATTTCCTTTATAGGTGTTGTGTTGGGATGAGTTATTTTTCCTTATTGGGCTTTGTTCTCATTATGCCATTCTATATTTAGCTTCTGGGAGGGGAGCTTGTTCCTGGGAATAGAATCACCACTCATTCCTTTTCTCTTTAGTTTTTTAGGTGGTGGCGGCAGTCGGATAGACAATAGCACAACAACACATTTTGCAGAGGTAAGTTTTCCTTTAGTTGTAGGAATTCTTTAAGAAGTGATTAGGTGTTAAAATCATGGCAGATACTAATTTTCCAGTGTGTCAAGACATCAGAGTTTAACTGAATGTATAAGAAAAAATGTGGGCCAGAGTAACCCTTGGGAAGGTTTGTGTTTTCAGTAACTGGGGCTTGAGCATGTTACCTTTGATAAACCCTTGTTTAGGAGAAAGTAATAGCCTCAAACTGTATTCTTTTAAACTGGTAGTGTTTTTAATTCTTGTTTTCTACTTTGTTATTGTACATACAGTGTGAGAATAAAAAGCTTGTGCTGTTTTTGAAATAACAGTGTTGCAGACTCTGCTTTAGTGGTGTGACAACCAGGTAAAGTGCAGGCCAGGATGAGTTGTCGAAGTCACAATGAAATAGTCTTCAACCTTGTACAGAGGTGCTGGTTTCCAGGGCTTACCTTTAGTCAACACAGTAGTTTGGTGTAGATTAAGGATACATTTACTTGCCTTTCAGATCCCAAGATGGGGTCTGTAAATAATTTCTATGTGTTCTTATAATGTGGCGTCCATATTTTTTGGGAAAAATCTTAACTGTGATTTGAAAATAGGGTATTAGTCTTCATTCTTGAATACCATTTTATATTAAATCCAGAGTAATTTTCTTTTTTCACTTTGTCCATTGACCTAAAGTCTTTTTTTTTTAAAAAAAGAAACCATTGTAACTATTTTTAAGTGTATAATTCAGTGGCATTAGTACTCTCTGTTTTTAATCATTTAGAGACTACAGCCCAGAAGGTACAAACCTGCCAGCCTACAAAAAACACTGATGTTTTTCTTTTGCTTGTTTGTATGTGTACCCTATATTGCCATACAACTTGTTCAGCTCTAGAAAGCTGACAGATGCTAAAAGTAAGAAATAAGTTAAATCCCATAATCAGGATTTCTTTGTTTTAGGATGACATTAACCTTTTCCAGAGATAGCTAAAGTGCCTAGAGAGATAGCAAAATATTTCACTGTTTTGTATGTAAATTGAAATTGTACTAGTAGTATATTTGAAAAGTGATATTTAAGAAGAAGCCTGTAAAACCCTAAGCTTCTTTCCCTTATTATTTGAAAATTGTTTTAAGACCTGTAGCCCCCACATTTTGATGTTGTTAGATTTACCAACATTGTGTGGGTAATGGTCCAGTTCTATTTAGGGTGGTTTTTCTGCTTATGGTCTGTACTACTTCTTAATATCCAGTATTAAGAATTTTGGTTAACTCTGAACTGCCCAGGTTGATTAGAGTGATTCCAGACAGATCATGTTTTGAACTTCCATTTTTATTTTCTCATTTGAATGAATTGAAAAACGTTATTTAAAATGTATTCTGGGCCAGGCATGGTGACTCACGCCTGTAATCCCAACACCTTGGGGGCTGAGGTGAGCAGATCACCTGAGGGCTGGAGTTCGAGACCAGCCTAGTCAACATGGTGAAACCCCATCTCTACTAAAAATACAATAAATTAGCTGGGCATGGTGGCATGTGCCTGTAATCCTAGCTACATGGGAGGCTGAGACACGAGAATTGCTTGAACCCGAGAATTGCTTGAGGCAGAGGTAGCAATGAGTCGAGATCGCACCACTGCATTCCAGCCTGGGTGACAGAGCGAGACTCCATCTCAAAAAAATAAAATAAAACAAAATGTATTCTGTTTGCCAGTCCTGGAAGCCTTTGTGATTTCAGTATTCTTTTCTCTTGTGTGTGCTATTTGTGATAACACAGATTGTCACTTACTGATTATGCATATGCAGAAGAAGAAATTTCATTTGATTTTTCTTTAGTGTTCTCTTTTAGGTAATGGAAATAGATTGGTCTGCCAATTTTGTAGATATGACTCACCAGGAAGAGATGCATTGAGTAAGAAGAAAAATAAATATATGTAGTCAGTTACCTAACTTTAGTAATGCTAAATCTGACACTGATGGCATGAGTTATCCTTCAGGTGTTAAAGTAATTTTGCTGATTCATAGCTTGTAACTTCGTGTTCTTTAGATGTTGCCAGGGATTTTTAAAAAATTAGCTAAGAAGTGTATGTGTGTGTGTGTGCGTGTGTGTGTGTGTGTGTGTTTAAGAGATGGGGCTTTACTGTGTTGCCCAGGCTGGACTCGAACTTCTGAGCTTAAGTGATCCTCCCACCTCAGGTTCCCTAGTAGCTGGAATTACAGGCAGGTGTCACTGTGCCTGACTAAAAGTATGTATTGAATGTTTCATACATAGCACTCTCCTAGAAATAGGGCCAGGAAGTAAATGTCATGGTTGCCTTGCCTGAAAGGAACTTAAAATTTAGTTGTGGAGCAAGTGAAACACTTAAGAAAACAGGGAAGGCTGGGCGTGGTGGCTCATGCCTGTAATCCCAACACTTTGGGAGGCCAAGGCGGGTGGATCACCTGAGGTAAGGAGTTTGAGACCAGCCTGGCCAACATGGTGAAACCCCATCTTTACTAAAAAATACAAAAAATTAGCCAGGCATGGTGGTGGGCGCCTGTAATTCCAGCTACTCAGGAGGCTGAGGCAGGAGAATCGCTTGAACCCAGGAGGCGGAGGTTGCAGTGAGCGGAGATTGCACCACTGCACTCCAGCCTGGGCAGTAAGAGCGAAACTCTGTCTCCAAAAAAAAAAAAAGTGTACAGAGTATAATAAATTTATTGTGGGATATATGTAACAAGTATAGTAGAAGGAAGAGATAAGGTGGGCCGTGGTCTTGAGGAGAGGTCATATAACAGTGATTAAGAGCACAGCCTCTGGAACCAAATTGCCTGAGCTCAAATCCTGTGTCTGCCACTTATTGGCTGTGTAACCTGGGCAAAGTTACTTAGAATCTCTCAGTGCCTCTCTTGTTTCCTTGTCTGTAAATTGGGGGAAATAATCATCCTTTCCTCATAGGGATGTTATGATGATTAAATTGAGTTAATACATGCTAGGTGTGTAGACCTGACTGTGCCTACCATCTAGTGAGTGCTTGATACATTTTAGCCATTATTAAGACTTCATAGAGAAAGTAAAACTTGGCACTGGAGCCTTGAAGAGTAGGTGGAATTTAGATAAGCAAAGATGTGAAAATTATCTCAAAATAGTATTCATAAGCTGTAAGGTTTTATGCTTATGTCCCTGAAGAAAAAACAGAAATAAAATTATATATAGAAACTAAAGTTGTTTTTCTTTTCCCCGCTTTAGTTGGTAATTTCAGCAAAGACTTATGCTCAGGTTTGCTCTATTTTTCTTTAGCCGGAGCTACTTGTACAATGAGGTGGTTATTTTCTATAAGTAACATTTACTGATAGCTGAATTCTTAAAATACTGACTGTATTAGAAGAGGCTCATTCCAAGAAAATTTCTGACAAAATCGGTATTGACTTTTTTTTAAAAAAATGAGACTGGGTGGGAGATAAGAGACTAATGGGATAGAGAGAAGGTAGGGGAGGGTTGCCAGTTACATGGGAGCAATGTTTGAATAATGTGTGAGGGCCAGTGGAGAGTGAATCTGAAAATGTTGCTAGCAATTTGTAGAGAGAAGACATTGCTATACTAAGCTCCTGCTGGTAATCTGGAAAGTGAGCCCCATAGCTACCTGAAGGTTTCATTGATTACTTGCACTTCTGACCATGACCTGGTGCCAGTGGGTCATCTGATCTTAGAGTCTCAGCTTACCTGAATGGATCACTTCAGTGCAAGAGTGGCTCTGGCGGCTGCCTCAGATTAGGAGAAAATATGATACATGGCTTTCTGGAAAAAAGAGCTCTCAGGTATGCACAAGAAGGCAGGGTGCTCTGAGCTGTCTGATTTATATGTATTTAAATAAAATTTGTTTTTGTTACATAAGCAGCATTATAGTGGCAGTAAAAAAAATTAAAAATATGTATCTTCAGTTTCACAATTTTTTTTTTTTTTTTAAGACAGAGTCTCACTCTGTTGTCCAGGCTGGAGTGCAGTGGTGCAATCTCGGCTCACTGCAGCCTCCGCCTTCTGGGTTCAAGTGATTCTCCTGCCTCAGCCTCCTGAGTAGCTGGGGCCACAGGCGCATGTCACCACGCCTCGCTAATTTTTTGTGTTTTTAGTAGAGACGGGGTTTCACCATGTTAGCCAGGATGGTCTCAATCTCCTGACCTCGTGATCCGCCTGCCTTGGCCTCCCGAAGTGCTGGGATTACAGGTGTGAGCCACTGCGCCCATTCGAGTTTCACTATTCTAAGAGCTCCCTTTTTCCATACATTTCCTTTCAGATTTTGTCTTAAGGCGTAGATACTGAAAAATAACAACTTTAAGCTTTTTTGTTTTTGTTTTTTTGAGGCGGAGTCTTGCTCTGTTGCCCAGGCTGGAGTGCAGTGGCATGATCTCGGCTTACTGCAACCTCTGCCTCCTGGGTTTGAGTGATTCTCTCACCTCAGCCTCCTGAGTAGCTTAGATTACAGGCCCCCGCCACCTAGCGTGACTAATTTTTGTATTTTTAGTATTTTACCAAGTAAAATAATTTATAATTTTTGTAATTTTGTATTTTACCAAGTTGGCCAGGCTCGTCTGGAACTCCTGACCTCAGGTGATCCTCCCGTCTTGGCCTCCCAGAGTGCTGGGATTACAGGCATGAGCCACCGTGCCTCGGCCTAAGCTTTTTTAAAAATGAGAAATATCTGCCGGGTGTGCAGATCATGTGAGGTCAGGAGTTCCAGACCAGCCTGACCACTGTGGCGAAACCCCCCCATCTTTACTAAAAATAAAAAAAATAACTGGGTGTGGTGGTGGGCACCTGTAATCCCAGCTGTTCGGGAAGCTGAGGCAGGAGAATCGCTTGAACCCAGGAGGCGGAGGTTGCAGTGAGTTGAGATCGCACTACTGCACTCTAGCCTAAGCAACAGAGCAAGACTCTGTCTCAAAAAAAAAAAAAAGGAATATCCCATATTCTCATTACTTGATTATAGCTTTATGCATTTTTTAGCATACTTCTCATTTCTCATATGCATACCTCATAACTGTTTAGAGTTGCTGTCATAAGAGTATATCGTATTTCTGCCTCTAAAAATTTACTTGGTATTATGTTATAAACCTTTTACTTGTCTCTCTATAGTTAATAGAATTATAGCTGGACATGGTGGCTCACGCCTGTAATCCTGGCACTTTGGGAGGGTGGAGGCAGGCGTATCGCTTGAGCCCAGGAGTTCAAGACCGGCCTGGGCAACATGGTAAAACCCTGTCTCTACAAAAATAAAAATAAAAAGTTAGCCAGGTGTAGTGGCATATGCCTGTAGTCCCAGCTATTCGAGAGGCGGAAGTGGGAGAGTCTCTTGAGCCTGGGAGGCAGAGGTTGCAGTGAGCTGAGATCGTGCCACTGTACCCCAGCTTGGGTGTCCAAGTGAGACCCTGTCTCGAAAAAAAAGAAAAAAATTTTAGGACTTCATATTCTTTAATGGCTACACTATATTTATTGAACTATTATCCTGTGTTAGGCATGTCTAGTTATATATGATGGTTGATCATTGATCATACTTCTTCTACCTAAGTCTACAACATACTGAGAAATAAAACAGAACACCGGACAGATGGATATAAAAATTTAATTTTTATTCAGCTGAATTGGAACACAAAGTTGAACTGTGGCCAAATGGACATCCTAAGTTTATACAGGATGACCTACCTGAGAATTAGAGTCTGCAGAGCAGGCACACATAATCAGAACCTCTTATTTTGCATTTGCGCAACTTCACTTGCTGGAGAAATGTGAAATCATTAGAGATTAGACTTTGCTATTTGCTAATCAGGTACATCATTCCTCTGTTGAAGAGTACATACAATACGATGCCCTTTACATAAAATTCTAAAAAATGCATACCACAGAAAGATCAGGGGTTGCTTGGGGATGGGGAGGGGCAGGAGGGAAGGATTATAAAGGCACACGAGGAAACATTTCGGAGTGATAAGTATCTTCCTTGCTTTGCTTTAATGTTTTCACAAAATCACCTGTGAACTTTTTCGAGATTACGTTTCTAAGGTTAATAATTATAAAATTATTTACCCTTAATTGACTCATCTTTATAGACTCTAATATTGTTTTTTGAGATATAATTCATATACTATGTAATTCACCCTGTTAAAGTATGCAACTAAGTGGTTTTAGTATATTCACAGAGTTGTACAACCGTTTACCACTGATTTAGAACTTTTTCATCATCCCCAAAAAAATCCCCATACACCTTAGTAGTCACTACATACTTCTCCACAGTTCTCTCAGCCCTAGGCAACCACCAATCTATTTTCTGTCTCTATGGATTTGCATATATAGGATATTTGTTATAAATGAAATCACGTAATATGTGAACCTTTGTGACCGACTCTTTTCTACTTAGCATACTGTTTTCAAGGTTCATCCATGCTGTAGTGTGTATCAGTACTTCATTCGTTTTTATGGCTGCATAATACTACATTGTATGGATATTCCACATTTTATTTATTCTTCATCAGTTGATGGACATTTAGGTTGTTTACAGTTTTTGCCTGTTATGAATAATAATGCTGCTCTAAATATTTTTGTACAAGTTTTTGTGTGATCATATGTTTTTAATTTTCTTGGTTATATAACTAGGAGTGAAACTGCTGGGTCATTTGGTAACTGTTTACGTTTTTGAGGACCATACCATAATATTTTAAGAAGTGCTGATGTGATCATGGTTAGTGTAGAGCAAGTTCTGCTAAATTGAAGATATTGTCCATCCTGTTTTTTATTTTGAATGTGAAAGTAGTTCACCCCAAATATTTTCAGAAATACTGTCATTGTACTTATATTCAGAGTAATGTTTTCAGGTTTTCAAGGCAAAACTTGTCAAACTGTCTCTGTGATTCTTTAGACTATTTTAGCAAAACTCTATGATAGTGTTCCCTATTAGTTTTTACTTATGTAAGCTGTGTCCTAAATACCCAGTTTTGTTGTATGAGCTTTTTTTTTTTCTTTTATGCTTATCTAAGTCTACTCAGAGACAAATGACCTGAAGCTATTTTTATCCTTAGTGCTGATTTGGTATAAATTTGTGAGGTGTGCTCTGCTGTCCTGTGTTCTTTGGTCAGGGTACACTATTATTTTGAGATTAAAATAGGCCACAAATACATTGACTGTTATTATTAATTTGCACTAATTTGCACTTTCTATACAAGTTGAAAAATGCCTGGTTATGATGTTGAAGCTGTTTTGTTGTTGTTGTTGTTGTTGTTTTTTGAGACGGAGTCTCGCTCAGTTGCTGAGGCTGGAGTGCAGTGGCGCGATCTCGGCTCACTGCAAGCTCCGCCTCCCGGGTTCACGCCATTCTCCTGCCTCAGCCTCCCGAGTAGCTGGGACTACAGGCGCCCGCCGCCACGCCTGGCTAATTTTTTGCATTTTTAGTAGAGACGGGGTTTCACTGTGTTAGCCAGGATGGTCTCGATCTCCTGACCTCATGATCCACCCGCCTTGGCCTCCCAAAGTGCTGGGATTACAGGCGTGAGCCACCACGCCCGGCCGAAGCTGTTTTTAAGCATGGATCCTTTAGAAATTTTATATATTATTAGGTGTGGTAACAATTTATAGTCATCTAAAAGTATGTTAGTATCAAAGCAGATTATTATGAACTTGGTGCTTGACTTTTCTTCCAGTCAAGATTTTAAATATTTTATTTTTAAATTATAATGAAACTAATGGTTACTTTGAGAGTTGTTTTCTGTGAGCAAATGTTGTGGAATTGTATATAGTAAGGGAATCATAGTTCTTCTTGTAATTACCTTAGTGAGATAGATGATTGAGAACATGGAGGACTCTGCTCGTACTTTTTCACTTATTGAAGACAAGTATAGTTTTAGGTTTTTAAATCTTGCGTTTACTTTGGAATTTTGGGTCAAGAGAATTCTTGTGTTCTAGACAATTTTTCAGACTAGAAACCAGTGATCTCTAATAGATGAAGACTGTAACTAGAAAGTAAAGGGAAATAAGGCAGATTTGATAAGAAGTGCAAATGGCAGTTAAAATGAAAAGGTGTTTTATGTCACCAATATTTAGAGAAATCTTTTTTTTTTTTTTTTTTTTTTTGAGACAGAGTTTCACTCTTGTTGCCCAGGCTGGAGTGTGCAATGGCGCGATCTTAGCTCACTGCAACCTGTCTCCCGGGTTCAAGCAATTCTTCTGCCTCAGCTTCCCAAGTAGCTGGGATTACAGGCACGCTCCACCATGCCCAGCTAACTTTTTGTATTTTTAGTAGAGACGGAGTTTCACCATGTTAGGCTGGTGTTGAACTCCTCACGTCAGGTGATCCACCCGCCTCAGCCTCCCAAAGTGCTGGGATTACAGATGTGAGCCACTGTGCCTGGCCGAGAAATCTAACAGATGTTTTTACTCTGCATATTACTTTTTGTTCTTCAGCTTAGTATTGGAATTTTAAAAACTTTAAAAAAATGTTGGTCAGGCTGGGTGCGGTGGCTCATGCCTGTAATTGCAGTGTTCTAGGAGGCCAAGGTGGGTGCATCACCTGAGGTCAGGAGTTCAAGACTAGCCTGGCCAACATGGTGAAACCCCGTCTCTATTGAAAATACAAAAATTAGTTGGGCACGGTGGCAGACGCCTGTAATCCCAGCTACTCGGGAGGCTGAGGCAGGAGAATGGCTTGCACCTGGGAGGCGGAGAATGCAGTGAGCCAAGATCGTGCCACTGCACTCTAGCCTGGGCGACAGAGCGAGACTCCTTCTTAAAAAAAAAAATGTTGGTCAGAGTAGTGGTAAATGTAAGCTTTTATACTCTGGTAGGAGTCTAAATTGGTGCAGTAGCCCCCCCTTACCCTGTGGTCAACCAGGGCCTGAAAATAGGTGAGTATACCACAATAAGATATTTTATTTTATTTATTTTTATTTTTTTGAGACAGGGTCTTGCTCTGTTGCCCAGGGTGAAGTGCCATGGAGTGATCTCGGCTCACTGCAATCTCAGCCTCGTGGGTTTGAGCGATTCTTATGCCTCAGCCTCCTGAGTAGCTGGGACTACAGGTGTATGCCACCATGCCCGGCTAATTTTTTAATATTTTTAGTAGAGACAAGGTTTCACCATGTTGGCCAGGCTGGTCTCGAACTCCTGGCCTCAAGTGATCCTCCCACCTCAGCCTCTCAAAGTGCTGGGATTATAGGCTTGAACTACTATGCCCAGCTACAATAAGATATTTTAAAGTGGGGCACAGAGGCTCATAGTTCAATCCTAGTACTTTGGGAGGCTGAGGCAGGAGGATTACTTTAAGCCAGATATTTGAGACTAGCCTGAGCAACAAAATTAGACCTCATCTCTAAAAAAAAAAAAAAAAATTTTTTAAATTAGCTAAGTGTGGTGGTACGTCCCTGTAGTCCTAGCTACTTGGGGGATTGAGGTAGGAGTATCACTTGAGCCTAGGAGATTGAGGCTGCAGTGAACCATGGTCGCGCCATTGTACTCCAGCCTGAGCGACAGAGTTGAGACCTTGTCTCAAAAACAAAAAACAAAAAACCACATTCACAAAACTTTTATTATTATATATTGTTATAACTATTCTATTATTAGTTATTGTTAATTTCTTACGATGCCTAAGTTATAAATTAAGTTATAAGTTATAAATTAAACTTTACCATAGGTATGTATGTATATGAAAAAACATAGCATATAATTAGGATTCTGTATAGCTAGCACTGTAACCTCGACCTCATGATCTTGAGCTCAGGATCCTGGGTTCAAGTGATCCCCCCCACTCAGCCTCCTGAGTAGCTGGGACTTCAGGTGCATGCTACCACACTCACCTAATGTTTAAATTTTTTGTAGAGACAGGATCTCACTGTGTTGCCCAGACTGTTCTTGAACTCCTGGACTCAAGTGATCCTCCTGCCTTGGCCTCCCAAAGTGCTAGGATTACAGGCATAAGCCACTGTGCCCAGCCTGTTTTTGGGTTTTCTATGTACACAAATTATTATTAAGAGTTCAGCAAATTTTCTGTATACTAAGGTCAGTATACAAAAATCAGTTGCATTTCTGTTACCAGGAATTAACTATTAAAATACAGAATTTTAAAAAAAGATAGGCAATTAGAAAGTCAGTTCAATGGGAAAATGGACAAAAGACATGAAAGAAGAGAAGACATAAAAGAGAAAGAATAGAGATTTAAAACTGATTTAGTTGAAACAACTGATGAGTGCTGAAAAAGTAAACTCTGTGTGATTTAACAAGAATATGTTTTAAATTTAAGAAATAAATGTGGCTGGGTGCCATGGCTCACGCCTGTAATCCCAGCACTTTGGGAGGCCGAGGTGGGCGGATTACTTGAGGTCAGGAGTTTGAGACTAGCCTGGCCAACATGGTGAAACCCATCTCTACTGAAAATATGAAAAATTAGCCGGGCATGGTGGCACATGCCTGTAATCCCAGCTTCTCGGGAGGCTGAGGCAGGAGAATGGCTTGAACCTAGGAGGTGGAGTTTGCAGTGAACCGAGATCGTGCCACTGCACCCCAGCCTGGGTGACAGAGCAAGACTCCATCTCAAAAAGGAAAAAAAAAAAGAAAGAAAGAAATTTTTGGATTTCTAAAACATCAAAAAAGAAAGAAAAAGAAAGAAAGAAAAAGGCTGGGGGGGCGCAGCAGGGAAGAGAAGACATAGGAATGGCTGGTAAATATTACATGACAGGATGTTTAGCCTTATTAGTATATTAGTATCAGGGAAAGCAAACTAAAACCACAATGACAGGGTGATGTCAGTGAAAATGGCAGAGTAGGAGCTTCTGGGGGTCATCCCTCTGCAGAAACACCAAATACCTTGACAAAAAAGTCAGAATCAAGCTTATCGAAACTCTGGAAAGATAGTCAAAGGTTTACAGCAACCAAGCAAATACTTCGCCAGAAGAAAGGGCACTGAAACAAGATAAGAGATCTTTGTAGCATTTTAGCTTACCCTAGCCTCACCTTCCTTCCTAGTATGGCTGCAGTCTTGAAGATGAGAGCCTGTGTTCCCCATGCTGGTGCCTGATTCCAGAGAGTGAACCCTCTTCCTCCTAAGGGGTTATGTGTTCTGTTTTGTCCTTTCCCCGAAGGACTGCCACTAGGGGCAAAAATCAACCAACCAACTAACCAACCAACCAAACAAAAAACCAGGGCAAACAATAAGATATTGAAAGCCTGAGAGGAAAAGCTGTAGAGTGAGTTTTTGTGGAGGAATAGGAGCTTTGAAAAGCTGTTGTGGATGAGAAACTGGAAAGCCAAGTGCACAGCTCAGGGCAGTATGCATGCTCAGAAAAGAGAAGGCCATTAGCTTTCACCTTGGCTTGTCTTTAGGTTCAGCACAAGCAGGAAGTGAGTATTAAGGCAGATTTATAAAGGCCCTGGCTAAGTTTTGAAGGAGTGCCCCAACAGCTAATCAGCAAAGACCTGGCAAGCATTTTACTTTTCTTTTTCTTTTTTTGGGACAGAGTTTCACTCTTGTTGCCCAGGCTGGAGTGCAATGGCACGATCTCGGCTCACCACCACCTCCATCTCCCAGGTTCAAGCGATTCTCCTGCCTCAGCCTCCCTAGTAGCTGGGATTATAGGCATGTGCCACCATGCCCGGCTAATTTTGTATTTTTAGTAGAGACAGGGTTTCTCCATGGTGGTCACGCTGGTCTTGAACTCCCAACCTCAGGTGATCCACCCACCTCGGCCTCCCAAAGTGCTGGGATTACAGGTGTGAGCCACCGCGCCTGGCCGTCTTTTTCTTTTTTTGTTTCTTTTTTTTTTTCTCTTTGGTTTATTTGTTTGTTTTGAAATGTGGTCTTGCTATGTTGCTCAGGTTAATCTTGAACTCGTTGACTCAAGCGATCCACCTTAGCTTCATGAGTAGCCAGAATTATAGGCACACACCACTGCACCCATCTCTTTTTGTTTTTGTTTTATTTTTTACGCATTATAAATGTTCAGTTTTTTTAAAAAAAAATTACGAAGCATGTGAAGAATCTAGAAAATATGCCTCATTCACAAGAAAAAAGAAATGAACAGAAACTACCCCGAGGAAGCACTAATACTAGAATTACTAGACAAAAAGTTTAAATCAGCTGTCTTAAGTATACTCAAAGAGCTTAGAGGACACCATGGACAAAGAAGTAAAGGGATTCAAGGTAATAATATCTCAACAAATAGAGAATATCAGTAAAGAAATAGAAGTTTTTAAAAGTAAGCAAATTTTGGAGCTGAAGATTACAATAATTGAAATGAAAATTCACTAAGGGAGCTCAACAAAAGATATGAGCAGACAGAAGAATCAGTGAACTTGAAGATAGGTCCACTGAAATTATACAGTTTGAAGAGCACACATTTAAAAGATTGAAGAAAAATGAACAGACCCCAAGAGATGTGTGGGATACCAACATATGTATTATGGTAAGGAGAGGGAGGAAGGTGCAGAAAACATGTTTAAGAAATAATTGCCAAAACCATTTCAAATTTGACAAGACATGAATATACACATCCAGGAAGCTAAGCTAACACCCAAGAAGGGTAAACTCAAAGACATCCATACAAGACACATTGTAATTAAAATTTCAAAAGCCAGAGATAAAGAATCTTGGAAGCAGCAAGAGAGAAGCAACTTATAACATATAAGAGATCTTAAATAAGATGAATTTCTGTTGATTTCTTAGCAGAAACCATGGAGGCTAGAAGGCAGTGGAATGACATATTTCAGGTGATGAAAGACAGACCTGCCAACCAATAATTCTAAATCTGGCAAAGCTATCTTTCAGGAATTAAGGAGAAATCATGACATACCCAGATAATAGCTGAGGGGGCTTCATTATTAATAGACCTGCCCTGTAAGAAATGCTAAAAGGAGTCTTCAGGCTCACCACAGATCTATTAAATTTTCTTTTTGGCATAGGACCAAAACATACGCATTTTAATTAAACATTCGTAATTTTTCTTACACAGCAAAACCAAAAACCCCACATTGGAAAATCATTTTCTATTCACCAAATTGTTAAAAACTTTTTTTAAAAACAGTCCTGTGATATCATGTGCTTGCCAGGATGTAGCACAATAGAAACTCTTAAACATTTGGTGGGTGTATAAATTGCTACAACCAGTTTGGAAAACAATTTGTCGCTACCCAGTAAAGTTGAAGATGTATGGATCATGTAATAGTTGTACAGACCAAAAACATAAAAACTCTTGTACCTCTGCAGCAGCAGACACATCCAGTAATAATCACGGTGGCCATTTGTAATATAAAAAACTGTAAACAATCCAGGTGTTTATTGATTGACTTTTCTAACCCGTGACTTATTTCTGGTCTTTACTAGCTTTGGGGCCATTTGGATCACACAATGTTTTTTCAAGATTTTAGACCATTTCTAAGTGGCAATCCACTGGACCAAGATAATAGAGCCAATGAAAGGGGTCACCAGACTCACACTGACTTCTGGGGAGCAAGGCCTCCACGGTTACCATTGGGTCGGAGATACAGATCTCGAGGAAGTTCTCGTCCTGACAGATCTCCAGCTATTGAAGGGTGAGTTGTTGTTTTTAAAGTTATTTTTTAAGGTAGTTTCAGTGAAGGACAAATTGGTGTAATCTAATCTTTATAAGGGTCTCATACTTACTACCTTTGTGAACAAGATGGACGTAAGTAGAAAGAATGAAAGTGAAGCTAAATTGAATGTTAGTACTCACCTGATGATGAACTAGAGAGTGAGAAATGTTATACGTCTCTGATTAACGTTTTTATTAATGTCTTAGATTAATATATAGACGATATGTGTCTCAGTCCATTTTGTGTAGCTATAACAGAATGCCTGAGACTGGGCGATTTATAAAGAACAGAGATTCATTTCTTGTATTTCTGGAGGCTGGGAAGGCCAAGATTGAGGGATCTGCATCTGGCGAGGGCCTTCTTGCTGTGTCATTCCATGTTTGAAGGCAGAAGGGCAAGAGAGCATGCATGAGCAAGAAAGAAAGGTGCCAGACTCATCCTTTTATTAGGAACTCACTCCACAATAACTAATCCACTTCCGAGATGAAGGCATTTAATCCACTCATGGGAGATTCATCTCTTAAAGTCTCTACCTTTCAACACTGCTCCATTGGGGATTAAGTTTCCAACACATGAATTTTTGAGGAGGGCACATTCAAACTATAGCCGTATATTTATCAAAATTTCAAAAGGGTGTCACATATATAGGCATTAGGGTTAAATATTTCAACAGATTGGAACAATGGACTTAACATGAAATTGAATCAAGTATCTGCTTTTTGTAAAGAAAGGAAACAAATTTAATAGGATAAATATAAAGTCTTATGACTGTAAAAACATTCATGTAATACATGTTTGTTGAGTGTCTTTTTTGTATGGGGCACTGTACTGGACAGTAGGAGCACAATGATGAGTCAAATAGATGGTTTTGCTCATGGATCTCATTTAGTTGGAATAATAAAAGTTAATTTTATTAAGTGTTTACCATATGTAGAGGACTGTGCTTCATGCTTTATCTGCTTTATGTTGTTTAATTTGTGTGAAGTAATAGGTGCTATTGCTGTTTTCATTTTATAAAATAATTAACTGAGTCTCAGAAATAAGGTAACAGCCACTGGTGTATCTAAGACTTGAATCTAGGGCTTTATGAATCCAGTGCGGCACTGTCTCATATGGTAGCTGCTAGCCACATGTAGCTATATGTTTACATTTAAGTTAACCAAAAGTTAATAAAACTCAGAATTCAAAGACCTCAATCCCAAATAGCTATATTTTGAGGGCCCATTGGCCACATGTAGCTAATAGTTACCATATTTGACAGAACATATTATAGAAAATTTCCATTATCTTAGAAAGTTCTATCGAACAGTGCTGTTCTAGAGCCTACACTCCCCCCTCCCCCAACACACACCTTCTAGGCTTTATTACATTTTACTATACTTGCTTTATTACATATCTATCCATCTAGCTCTCCATTAGTTCATCTTATGTTTTGTGCATTTCAAAGTTAGTTGCAGACATCGCTTCATGGAACAAATACAGGATATGGGAAATCTGATTTAATGAGATTGTCTAGGACAAAAATCAGTGAATTACATTGTTTTAATAGCTTATGGCACCCAGAGTTAAAGCTACTATATCCTGTGCCAGTTAAACTGTGTGTAGATTACTTTCCCTTTTCTACCTGTTTTGAGATTTGAGATCCCATTATTGAGTTTCTCAACTACAGTTCGTCTAAACTTTTACCTCCTATGCATCTTTTTTTTTTTTTTTCTCCATTCCACCCACTAAATGGCCAGTTTTGGAGCAGTGCTGTGATTCACTTTTCCTTGCTCCTTTACTAGGGGATGGTTCAATACTGCTTTAGAAAAGTCACATAAATGTTCCCAATCGTGCCCCTGCAGATAGTAAGGTGCATTTAATCGCCACCAGATTTCATGCTTTTGATTAGGCTTTTGTTTTGCATTCCCTCAACAGATATTTTAATTTTCACTAAATTTCATTCTTCAAATTTCTCAGAAGCTGATTTATATTCTCCTTTATGAAAATTGGGGCCTTGGGCATGAACTCCCCAAATCCCTGTGCCCAGTTTCTCTATGTCAACATTCATTTCTCCTTCCAGCCTCCTGAGATGAGGTGTCCTTTGTTTTTTTTTCAAGGCAAGCCTATCAGCCCGTGTTCTGACCCATTCTCTAGCTGTTTCATCTGGGATTTTGTATCATCCATCTTCTTCTTCCTGCTTTCTTTCCCAGTTAATGCCCTTTGGCCACTGTTTTACTCTTTAGCTCTGTGTTTTTCAGTCCTGGCTGTAAATCGTTGTCACTGAGGATATCTTTTAAACTGGTACCTGGACTCTATCCCCAGGGACTGTGATTTTATTAGTCTGGGTGAAACCAGGCATTGGTAATTTTAAAAAGCTCCTAAAGTTATTCTTATTGTAGCCAGAATTGAGAATTACTGTTCCAGTTACTGCCTAGTAATCTTTTTCCTTTCCTGTTCAATAAAATTTCTTAAGAGTTGTTTGTGTTTACTTTTTTATCTTTCATTATTCTTCTACCTGCTGTAGTCTGGCCCTCCTTTCACTAAAGTCCCTGGTGACTTTCTATTAATAATTGCAGACCCAGTGGATACTTTAAAATCCTTATTGTATAGGTCTAGTTCACTGAATTCAACCCTTTTAATCTTTTTTCTTCCCCCTTGAAATTACTTTTTCTTCTTTTTCTTCTTTCTTTATTTTGTAATAAGAGTCTTGCTCTGTTGCCCAGGCTGGAGTAGAGTGGTGTGATCATAGCTCACTGAGCCTCAAACTTCTGGGCTCACACAATCCTCCTGCCTTAGCCTCCCAAGTAGCTTAGATTACAGGCATGTACCACCATGCCTGTAACGCTTGGCCAATTTTTAAATTTTTTTTGTAAAGATGAAGTCTCGCTATGTTGCCCAGGCTGGTCTCAAACTTCTGGGACGATTGCTTGAGCCCAGGAATTTAAGATCACCCTGGGCAACATGGCAAGACCTCATCTTTACAAAAAATGAAAAATCAGCTGAGCATGGTGGCATGTGCCTGTAGTCCCAGCTACTCCGGAGGATGAGTGTGAGGATCGCTTGAGCCTGGGAGGTTGTGGCTGCACTGAGCAGTGATTGCACCACTGCACTCCAGCCTGGGCAACAGAAGTGAGTCCTTGCTTGTCTCAAAAAAAAAAAAAAAAAAAAAAAGAGGCTCTTCTTACTCCAAGATTTAAAATTTAATTTTTATATTTTCTTAATGCTTTTTATGGTTATGTTAGAACTCTTTGGTTACAAGTGATAGAAATTCAATTTAATATAACTTAAGAAAAAACTAACCGGCGGCCAGTGCAGTAGCTCATGCCTGTAATCCCAGCACTTTGGGAGGCCGAGGTGGGCAGATCACTTGAGGCCAGTTCAAGACCAGCCTGGCCAACATGGCGAAACCCGATCTCTACTAAAAATTAAAAAAATTGAGCTGGGCATGGTGGCACATGCCTGCAATCCCAGCTACTTGGGAAGCTAAGGCAGGAGAATCGCTTGAACCTGGGAGGTGGAGGTTGTAGTAAGCCGAGATTGCTCCAACCTGGGTGACAGAGCACAACTCTGTCTCAAAAAAACCCAAAAAACTAGAATGTGTTGGTTCACATAGCTCAAATGGTTGTTAGCTATATCAGACCCAACATCTCCCTATTATAACAATTGTCTTATAATGCCCTCTACTATTCTGATTAGAAACTCATTGATAATATAAGCTATAAAACATAATAAAAACACATATGCATATATATATATATACACACACAGTTCTCCAATTAATATAAAGGAGAAATAAAAATAATATATGAATATATGTGTTTTAATGTGTAAATCCCTAGCCATAACTATTACGGGAGACAAAATGAAAAGTTAGGTGCTTACTTCTGTATATAGAATCATTAAGATGATAGCTACAAATGCAAACAGTACAAGAGGATTATATTTTACAGTTCATCTGCCACAAGCATTGTTGGTACAATGTTACAACTTTTCAAAATGGTGAAGAACTCTTAGGAAGTTTCTGGGGTTTGTGGGGCAGCATAAACTTCCCTCAGTTTTCACAATAGTTACATCCCTGGAAAATTCAGTATATATTAAAACCAAATGGAAAATAATTTGTGTTTATGTGTAGAATGGAGCTGGATTTAGTTTCGGTTAATTATATAGGTAGTTTGTCACCAAATGAATGTCCAGGCAGAATGTTCAGAATATGCAGGTTGGCGGACAGTTCTTTGTTGGGCCTGGCTGTCCTCCTGTTTATTGCAGGGTAGCTAGCACTCATTTTTCCTGCTTAGTAAATGTGAATGGTACTTACCATTTATTGTGACTAGCAAAACTGCCCCCTTGGATTTCTAAATCACTTCCTAGGAGTAACATTGAGAAGCACTGATGTAAATTAGAAGTCTATAGGTGGATCTAGATGGTCAGTCAATATGTTATGTTCATCTGTCTATCATTCTTCCTCTCTCAAATCTGCTTTCCTGTGTTATCATGATGGCTCTCTCTTTGTGAAATGAAAGATAGCCGGTGGTGGCTCCAAGTTTACAGGAATTACGGAGGATTCATCCCAGAGGATATGTCCATCTGTCAACTTTTTTTTTCTTTTTTTTTTGAGACAGCCTTGCTCTGTTGCCCAGGCTGAAGTGCAGTGGTGTGGCCTCAGCTCACTGCAACCTCTGCCTCCCAGATCCAAGCAATTCTTGTGCCTCACCCTCCTGAGTAGCTGGAATTAGAGTCTCACGCCACCATGCCTAGCTATTTTTTTTTGTATTTTTAAGAGAGATGGGGTTTCACTATGTTGGCCAGGCTGGTCTTGAACTCCTGACCTCAAGTGATCCACCCATGGCCTCCCAAAGTACTGAGATTACAGGCGTGCCCATCCATCGACTTTTGTGGAAGGTTTCTGGCCCTGATTGGGCGTTATGCCCAAATCTCTGGTGGGTGGGGAGTATTTTTGTGTATTTTTGAGTTAAAGATCTAATCCCCCCCATCTGCGTATCCAGTTATTTACAGCATAATATATAGCATATCTGATTTGAAATATCACCTTTATTATGTATACATTTTCATACTTACCTTTCTCTTTCTGGATTCTCTGTTATGTGCTGTAGATCTTTATTTTTGTATTCTATTCATGTACCATTCTGGTGTACGCACTACGATTTTATACTGTGATCTGAAAACTGGTAGGGAAGGTCCATCTCATTATTGTTCTTTTCTTAAAAAAAAAACAAAGTTCTTAGTTTGTTTGCAAGTTTATTAATGCTTTGCTTGTGTTTACCCTTCCAAATGGATTTTAGATGCAGTTTTTTAATCTCTGCCCCTTTTCCCATCCCATTAGGATTTTGATTGGAAGTGCATTGAATTTATATATTAATTTGGGGACAGTTGGTACTTTGAGTTTTTTTTTCTTTTCTTTTTCTTCTTCTTTTTTTTTTTTTTTTAAAAAAAAAACAGGACCATTTTAATGTTTACAATTTAATAAATCTCTTCATTGCAGACATGTATGGCTGTTTGGTAGTATTCAGAAACATCACAGTAATGGCAGTTTTTTCAATTGGTGTGTAGTCCTCAATAATTATATATGAAATTGCTGTCAAACCAGTAAGATTGCATTTATACCTCCATCATTTTCAGGATTGTTGGTAACCTGGGCATATTTTCCCCAAATAACTTTGCCTCCTTGTGTCACAAGGCCCAGTTCACTCACATTTACCTCAATGACAGTACCTTTGGTAATATTACACCCAAAGTTGTATACAGTGGGGATGAGGGATTCTTCTTTACACCAAATATTGGTAGGCAAAAGGTGGCTTTCAGTTCAGGATGTGTTACATGGGCTTTCTTGAAACGCAAGCCCATTGGCCTGATAAATCTTTCATATTTAGGTGGTTTTCTTGTAAAGCCATCTCCAACAAAGCACACTTTAGTAACCATCCTCTTCCATGCTTTCTTCTTTCTCTTTCCTGTTCGAATAACTTTTAATACTTCTGTTTTTCCCTGGGCACGTACTTTAGGCAGAGGGACTTCCCAATTTCCCGCCTTCTCTTTTCGTTTCTGTTTAATCATATTGGAAAGTACTTTAGCTCGAGATTGTCCCTCTCTGTCCAGCAGAAAGGCAGGTACTGCTCCCTGTGGAGTCTTTTCATCATTCTTTTGTTTGGTGTTTCTCTTTTCATGCATCTTGATAGTCTTTTTCATTTGTATTTTTTCAGCATGGCGCTGTTTATGGTAAAGCTTAGCCTTCAGACCAATCATTTTCTTTGCCTTCTTTGAACGTTCATGAGCCTCTCGACTTTCCTCGTTTCTCTTTTTCTCATGGTAATCCAAACGGTATCCATAGCGTTTACGGTGTAATTCAATATATTCGGTCTGTGGCATGGTGATGGCCGCAGAACCACCAGAAGCAGCCCCTGGGGTGCGAAAACGCTCTCAATTTTCAGGTCTCAAAGACCCACAAGCCCACACCACGCAGGCCGGGACAGGAAAGGCTTTTTTGTTTTTTTGAGACAAAGTCTCGCTCTGTTGCCCAGGCTGGAGTGCAGTGGTGTGATCTCGGCTCAGTGCAACCTCTGCCTCCCAATTCAAGCATTCTTCCTACCTCAGCCTCCCAAGTAGCTGGGATTACAGGCGTCTGCCACTACACCTGGCTAATTTTTGTATTTTTGATAGAGACAGGGTTTCGCCGTGTTGATCAGACTGATCTCGAACTCTTGACCTCAGGTGATCTGCCTGCCTCGGCCTCCCAGAGTGCTGGGTTTACAGGCGTGAGCCACTGTGCCCAGCCGGTACGTTTTAGTAATACTGAAACTTCTCAGACCTATGGCTCATGGTCTCAGTTTATTTGGTTCTTTTTTCTTCTTCCTCTGTCTTCCTCTTCCTTCTTCCTTCTTCTTCCTTTCTCCTTCTTCTTCCTCCTACATTCTTCTTCCTCCTTCCTCTTTCATTCTTCCTCATTCTTCCTCTTCCTTCTTTCTCCTCCTTCCTTTCTTTTTCCTCCTTCCTTTTTCTTCCTCCCTTTTCTTCTTTCTCCTTCCCTTTTCCATCTTCTTCTTCCTTCTCTTTTCTTCTTATTCCTTCTTTTTCCTTCTTCCTTCTTTTCCCTTTCTTCTTTCTTTTTAAAAATAGACTTTTTTAGAGCAGTTTTAGGTTCACAGCCAATTGAGTAGAAGATACAGGGCACTTTTCATCATTCAGTCAAGTTTCATAGTTTGATTTAACTTTTTATTTATTTATTTATGTATTTAATTTATTTATTTATTTTTGAGACGGAGTCTTGCTCTGTCGCCCAGGCTGGAGTGCAGTGGCTGGATCTCAGCTCACTGCAAGCTCCGCCTCCTGAGTTTATGCCATTTTCCTGCCTCAGCCTCCCGAGTAGCTGGGACTACAGGCGCCCGCCACCTCGCCCGGCTAGTTTCTTGTATTTTTTAGTAGAGACGGGGTTTCACCGTGATAGCCAGGATGGTCTCGATCTCCTGACCTCGTAATCTGCCCATCTCGGCCTCCCAAAGTGCTGGGATTACAGGCTTGGGCCACCGCGCCCGGCCGATTTAACTTTTTAACTGATTATTGCTGGCAAACTTTTTGTTACCCTTCATCTTGTTACTTAATTGAATTCTCTTATTAATTGTAATAGTTTTTCATTTTATTCTCTTTAGTTTTCTAGTTAGCACTCATATCATCCTTAAATATTGATTGTGTTTCTCTTTCCAATGTTTATGCCTCTTATTTTTCTTATCTATTACATTGACTATACTACCAAAACAAAGTTGTTTAATGTAGGCATCATTGTGTTTTTCCGGACTTCAGTGAGAATGAATTAGTGTTTCTTTGTTAAACATGTTTGCTTTTGGTTCCTAGTATATGCATTATCACACTAAGAAAGTTTAATTTTATTCATAATTTATTAGGGGCTTTTAATTAAGAATGACTAATGATTTTGTCACATGCCCTTTGCAGTCCTATCAAAATGACCTTAAGAGTTTTTCTCCCTTAAACAGTTAATGCATTTTATTAACAAGTATGTTTTCTAATGTTTTCTAGTGTTTCTATTCAAGCTGCTTTGTCAAGGAGCACTAATCTCTCTTTTTTAGGGCTCGGAGGTTGGGGGAATAGGGTCTCACTTTGTTGCCTAGGCTAGAATGCAGTAGCAAGATCGTGTTTCACTACAACCTCAAACTCGGTGGGCTCAAGCAATCCTCCCACTTCAGCCTACGAACTAGGTAGGACTACAGGCATGTACTACTACACCTGGCTAATTTTTCAATTTTTGGTAGAGACTAGGTTGCTCAGGCTGGAGTCTCTTAATACATTATTGGAGTTGATTTGTTCCTTATCTTTTTTTTTTTTTTTTAAAGAATTTTTACATTTATTCAAAAGAAGGTGAGTCTCTTTATCAAGTTTTGGTGTCAGGATTATATTAGTTGCATAAAAGGAACTGGGAAAATTTGCTGTAATCTTATGCTTGGAAATAGTTTAAATAACACAGGAATTACCTATTATTTAAAGGTTTAATACAAGTTACCTGTAATTCCATCTGGACCTGGTATCTTTTGAGAACTAGATCTATTACAGTCTTTTCAGTTACTTCTGGGGTTAATAGTGTAGGATAATGTTTTATTTATCTCTGTATTCTCAGCTTCTAGCACAGTATCGGTTTTATAGTGGCTACTAAACGTGTTTGTTTTGCATAAGTGGATAATTGTAATTATGTCTCTAAAAAGTACAAAAAAATATAAATTAGTAGTAATAATAGCTAAGAGTATGTGCCAGAAACTAGTCTAAATGCTTTACAGGTATTCATTTGTTTAATCCTCACTATAACTCTGTGAAGAAGGTATTGTGAATATCTCCATTTTACCAGAGAAACTGAGGCACAGAGCGTTTAGGTAAATTGTCTAAGAGTATAAAGGCAGTTAAATATTGGAGCCAGGATAGTGCAAAAATGGAAGTGTTTGTATTTGGTGAGATTTTTAACTGTTTACTTGTACTGAAAAATTTTAGTATAACTGTTTAGTATAAGTCAAAAATTTAAAATTAAGTAGCCTTCTCACTTATTTTTTAACCAAAGAATTAAGCATTTCCCTAATTTTCTCAGAAACTTTCCTTCCAAGGCACCAGTATATCAGTAAATAGAACTTGAAAGTTTTAAATTCAGTTTCTTTTCTCTTTTCTTTCATAGAAGTATAAATAAACACAGTATATCTTTGGGGCCTATTACTATACCTACTTAGCAGGCCTGCCCAGATTGTTCCATATGGTTGTTACTTTACAGTAATTGTCATTATGATGTCACTGTATGTTTTGAAAGTACAATTTCATGTTTTACAAATTTTTAAAAATTGATTAAACTTTAGCATGGCTTCTTCCTGATAACAGTTTTGTCCTCTTGCTTTGAGAAGGAACATATGGGCATTCCATTTATGGTTTCCATGGGCTACATCTCAATTTCCTGTTCATTTTACTGGTTTCACTGTAAACAGAGTACTTTGTATTTAATGGCCGGCTGCGGTGGCTCACACCTGTAATCCCAGCACTTTGGGAGGCCGAGGTGGGTGGATCACTTGAGGTCAGGAGTTCCAGACCAGCCTGACCAACATGATGAAATCCCATCTCTACTAAAAATCCAAAAATTAACAAGGCATGGTGGTGGTTGCCTGTTATCCCAGCTATTCAGGAGGCTGAGGCAGGAGAATCACTTGCAGTGAGCCAAGATCGCACCACTGTACTCCAGCCTGGGTAACAGAGCAAGACTCCATTTCAAGAAAAAGAGTACTTTGTATTTAAGAAATCAGGTGTCAGAGATTAGCCTTTGTGGGATTATTAGTGTGTTCCTCACACCAACCTAATAAGTTTCCCTGAAATGAGATCCATTTTCATTGACTTTTTCATTGGCATGAGTAAAAGTTTTTTACTAACACAAAGACAGGGAAATCTTACATTGTTCATTCATTCTGCAAATATTTATTCAGTGTCCCTAAAGTATGTGCTTTATCCTCTAATCTGCAGCTTTTGAATGATAGTTAATTAGGTCTTGAATAGACTAGCTCATCTTACCTGACTTTAAGTGCATCTGACCTGTGTCAGAAGATTAATTTATACATTTATAACTGAGGGTATTCTGTTTCAGTGACTCCAAAACTCATTTGTTTGTTAGCATACTGTTGTCTGTGAATTTCTCAGATATCAAGAAATCAAAAGCAATCGGATGGTGGTTTGGTACATATAGAATCAGCAAGGAAATTGCATGATCTTTAAGAGAAATTCCATTCAGGTTGTGATAAATGCTAAGGAATTACTCATATTTCACTTCAAATAATTTTTTAGGACGGTAAAATATTAATACTTGTTAGGTTTTTTTGCTTTGTGTTAGGTCAACACCAGCACATTCATATTTTCCAGACAAGTAGTAGAGATTACCACCCACTAGTCTGCACTTATTACATTGAAACCCATCTTTATTTTATTTTGTTGTTTTTGTTTTGTTTTGTTTTGTTTTTTTGAGAGGGAGTCTCACTCTCTCCCAGGTTGCAGTGCAGTGGTGTGATCTCAGCTCACTGCAACCTCTGCCTCCCAGATTCAAGCAATTCTCCTGCCTCAGCCTCCTGAGTGCTGGGACTACAGGCATGAGCCACAATGCCTGGCTAATTTTTTTGTATTTTTAGTAAAGACAGGGTTTTGCCATGTTGGCCAGGCTGGTCTCGAACTCCTGACCTCAAGTGATCCTCCTGCTTCAGCCTCCCAAGGTGTTGGGATTACAGGCATAAGCCACTGCACCCAGCCCCATTTTTATTTTGTTGTGCTTTACTCTTTTGGTTCTTTGTTGCATTTTAGCCTGATGGTTTAGTCTCCTTCCTGGCTATATAAAGGAAGCCTCTTTGATTTTAGTTAGCAGTAAGCTGTTTCCGATTCGCTTTGTAGGGTACATTACTTCTAAGAAGCTGTTTCACCTAAATAATATGTTCTTTTTAAAATTTATTATTTTTATTTTCGATTCAGGGGGTACATGTACAGATTTGGTTTTAATTTTTAAATTTTTAAAAATTTGCTCTCCTGGTAACTCACAGAACAGCAGGTTTATTACACAGGTATATTGTGTGATGCTGGGGTTGGGGTTATAATGATCCCATAACCTAAGAAGTGAACATAGTACCTATAGATAGTTTCTCAACCTTTGCCCTTCTCCCTCCCTCTCCCGTTTTGTGATTCCCAGTGTTTATTATTCCTTACTTTGTGTCCCTGTGTAACCAATGTTTAGTTCTCATGTATAAGTGAGAACATGTGGTATTTCTGTTTTCTGCATTAACTTGCTTATTAGGCTAATGACCTCCAACTGTATCCATGTTGCTGCAAAGTACATGATTTTGTTCTTTTTTATGGCTGTGTAAAGAATATATTTTAAGAGATCCTACCTAGAGAATATGTGCTTCTGAAGTTAACCCTAGATTCTTGGACCATGGTTTTCTGACCACTGATCACATCTCAGATTTTGAGAACTGACTTTTTTCGGTTAACTTTTTTTTTCCTTATTAAAAAAAATATTTTTTTTGGTATGGAATAAAAAGACAACCTTATCCAGAAATAGCCATAGTTATGCCTTGATGTATAATCTTATAGACCTTTTTAAATACATATATATGATAATTACATTTATATAATTGAAATTGAATTGATTATACTACACATATTTTATAATATTTTTTATCTTAATAGATTGTATATATCTTTCAAGATACATTTGATTGGGGCCTATATTAGTCTGTTTTCACAAGACTGATAAAGACATACCTGAGACTGGGAAGAAAAAGAGGTTTATTTGGACTTAACAGTTCCACATGGCTGAGAAGGCCTCAGAATCATGGTGGGAGGCTAAAGGCACTTGTAACATGGCGGCAGCCTAACCATGTCATTCAGCCCCTGGCCCCTCCAAATCTCATGTCCTCACATTTCAAAACCAGTCATGCATTCCCAGCAGTCCCCCCAAGTCTTAATTCATTTAGGTATTAACCCAAAGTCCAAAGTCTCATCTGAGATAAGGCAAGTTCCTTCTGCCTGTGAGCCTATAAAATCAAAAGCAAGCTAGTTACTTCCTAGATACAGTGGAGGTACAGGTATTTGGTAAATACAGCCATTCCAAATGGGAGAAATTGGCTAAAATAAAGGGGTTACAGGCTCCATGCATGTCCGAAATCCAGCGGGGCAGTCAAATTTTGAAGCTCCAAAATAATCTTTGAGTCCAAGTCTCACATCCAGGTCATGCTGATGCAAAAGGTGGGTTCCCGTGGTCTTGGGCAGCTCTACCCCTGTGACTTTGCGGGATACAACCTCCCTCCTTGCTGCTTTTCACTGTCTGGTGTTGAGTGTCTATGGCTTTTCTAGGCTCATGGTGCAAGCTGTCGGTGGGTCTACCATTCTGGGATCTGGAAGATGGTGGCCCTCTTCTCACAGCTCCACTATGCGGTTCCCTAGTAGGGACTCTGTGTGGGGGCTCCCACCCCACATTTTCCTTCCACACTGCCCTAGCAGAGGTTCTCCATGAGGGCCCTGCCCCTGCAGCAAACTTTTGCCTGGGCATCCAGGTGTTTCCATACATCTTCTGAAATCTAGGTGGAGGTTCCTAAACCTCAATTCTTGTCTTCAGTGCAGTTGCAGGCTCAACACCACAGGGAAGCTGCCAAGCCTTTGGGCTTGCACCCTCTGAAGCCACAACCCAAGCTCTATGTTGGCCCCTTTCAGCCATGGCTGGAGCAACTGGGACACAGGGCACCAAGTCCCTAGGCTGCATACAACACGGGGACCCTGGGCCCAGCCCATGAAACCACTTTTTCCTCCTGGGCCTCTGGGCCTGTGATGGGAGGGGCTGCCGTGAAGGTCTCTGACAGGGCCTGGAGACATTTTCCCTGTGGTCCTGGGTATTAACATTAGGCACCTTGCTACTTATGCAGATTTCTGCAGCTGGCTTCAATTTCTCCTTAAAAAATGGGTTTTTCTTTTCTATTACATAGGGAGCAAATTTTCCAAATTTTTATGCTCTGCTTATCTTATAAAACTGGTTAACAGTACCCATGTTACCTCTTGAATGCTTTGCTGCTAGAAATTTCTTCTGCCAGATATCCTAAATCATCTCTCTCAAGTTCAAAGTTCCACAAATCTGTAGGTCAGGGGCAAAATGCTGCCAGTCTCTTTGCTAAAACATACCAAGAGTCACCTTTGCTCCAGTTCCCAACAAGTTCCTTATCTCCATTCTGAGACCACCTCAGCCTGGACCTTATTGTCCACATCACTATTAGCATTTTGGGCAAAACCATTGAGCAAGTCTCTAGGAAGTTCCAGACTTTCCCACATTTTCCTGTCTTCTTCTGAGCCTTTCAAACTGTTACAACTTCTGACTGTTACCCAGTTCCAAAGTCACTTCTACATTTTTGGGTATCTTTTAGCAATGCCCCACTCCTGGCACCAATTTACTGTATTGGTCCTTTTTCACGCTGCTGATAAAGACATACCCAAGACTGGGAAGAAAAGAGGTTTAATTGGACTTACAGTTCCACATGGCTGGGGAGGCCTCAGAATCATGGTGGGAGGCGAAAGGGACTTCTTACATGGTGGCGGCAAGAGAAATGAGGAAGAAGCAAAAGCAGAAACCCCTGATAAACCCATCAGATCTCATGAGACTTATTCACTATCATGAGAATAGCATGGGAAAGATCAGCCTCCATGATTCAATTACCTCCCCCTGGGTCCTTCCCCGCAGCATGTAGGAATTCTGGGAGATACAATTCAAGTTGAGATTTGGGTGGAGACACAGCCAAACCATATCAGAGCCCATCTAGGGGAGGTTTCTTAATTAATTAATTTTTTCCTGGGCTCAAGTGATCCTCCCATCTCAGCTTCCTAAGCATCTGGGACCACAGGTGTGCAGCACTAGGCTCAGCTAATTTTAAAATTTTTTTGTAGAGATGGGGTCTCCTTATGTTATCCAGGCTGGTCTTGTATTCCCATCTTGGCCTCCCAATGTGCTGGGATTACAGGTGTGAGCCAGTTTGCCTGGCCCCATAAGAGGTCTCTTAATTTATTCAACAGACATTGTGTATTACTATGTGCCAGATGTTGGGCATACAGTAGTCAATAAATAGTCAAGAATGACTGCCCTTGTGGAGCTTAAGTGCTAATGAGGAGAGATAGACAATCAAAATAAACAGAATGTTAAGCAGTAGTAAGTGCTATGGTGGAAGAAAAGCAGGGATGGGAGATAGGGAATATGGTGGAAGTGAAGTTTCAAAAAGAGCATGGTCAGCAAATGTCTTATTGAGAAAGTCTCTGAATAGACACCAAGGAAGTGTAGGGATGTACAAACAAGGAGAGACCAATGTAGGGCAGAGAAGGTGAGGGGAATGGTAGGAGAAGTTGATGGGAGTAGGAATGGGGAGGTGGGTATTAGATTATATGAAGCCTAGTTGGCAATTATAAGAACTTCTATTCCAGTGGAGAGTTAGGTGTCATTTATATCTTGAAATGATTGCTCTAACTGCTGTGCTGAAAATAAAATGGGAGGCTGCAAGGTGTGCGAGGCAAAGACACAGCAGAGAAACTATTTAAGAGGCTATTGCGTTCATATAAGCTAGAGATACCAGTGGTTTGGGTGAGAGTAGTGAAAAATGGTTTGGTTTCAGATGCAGTTTGGCAATATTCATGATAGGATTTACTGACAGATTGGATGTGGGGTGTAACAGAAAGAAGAGTTATGACATCAAGGTTTTTGGCCTTTATAATTTTAAAAAATTATAAAGCTGGATAAAATGGTCAAAGAAGTCAAGATAGGAGATAGTAGAGCTCAGAGAATGGAGGCCTGGGCCTTCCAAACTTAGAAGTTTGGAAGATAAGAATAAGCAAAGGAAACTCAGTAGAAACAGCCTGGGAAGTATGAGGAAAACCTAGAGAGAGTACAGCTCTGGAAACTATGTGAAGACTCTTACCTGGTTTTAGCATGTGACTTCCCTTCCAGACCCAGTGGGTTGATTTTTCTCTTCTGTAAGTTTCTGAAATTAAATGTATGCACTATCTTTCTTCCCTCCACATCCTCCCAGACATTTAGCTTTAACAAGAAAAGATTTTTTTTTTTTAATAAGCAAAATTCATTGTAAATACTCTATGAACTATTGTTCTCCGAGCAACAGCTCATGTGCATTGGGGCCACCCTGAGCAGTCTCTGTTACTGCTGCAAAAATATGGGACTAACATCTGACTTCCAGAGAGTAAGCAGCCAAGAAAGAGGAATCATCAGCTCATCAGCTGCTGGTGAATTGTTCCTCATAATTCCAAGCATTCCTATAGGATTGACTTTTAACAGCTTCAAGAACTAGGCTGTCTCTCACACTTGATTATTACCATTTACTTATTGATCAGTTTAAGCATGTAATAATTTGCCCTTCTTGTCACTGGCAAATAGGTGGATATATATTAGTTACCTATTGCTGTGTAACACATTACCCCAGAATTTAACAGCTTATGACAGTATTTATTATCTCACTATTTTTGAGGGTCCGGAATTTGGGAGCAGTTTAGCTAGGTGGTTCTGGTGAAGGGCTTCATGAGGTTATTTATAATCCACATGTCAGCTGTGGCTGCAGTCATCCGAACACTTAACTAGACCTGGAAGATCCACTTCCAGGATGGCTCACTCACATGACTGTTGGCAGGAGGCCATAGTTCCTCACCATCTGGGCCTCTCCATAGGGCTCCTTGAATGTCCCTATTACTTGGCAGCTAGCTTCTCTTGGAGTTATTGATCCAAGAGAATGATAGAGGAAGAAGGAAAAAAACCCATAATGCCTTTTTATATCCTAATTTTGGAAGTCACACACTGTCATTTCTGCTGCATTTTGTCTGTAAGAGGTGAAACATTAAGTCTAGCCCACATTCAACGAGAAGAGAATTAGCTCCACCTCTAAAGAATTCATGGATGTATTTTAAAATCACCAGTTTGCCCTCTAGCCACAAATTATTTACACTTCTTCCTCCCCAGAGCTATCAAAAAAAGTTTCCTTCTTTAGCATCAGCTTGAAATACAGGTAGCTGTCCTTTAACTAGGTCCAAGTGTGGGTGTGGCTTCTTGGGTATAGTTCCTCAGGTACAGTTCCTTTTGATATGAAGACCTGTAAACTAAAGAGACAAGTAATCTACCTATCACACACCCAACATGCAGTGATGTGGACAGGCAGTGATTCTGAACAGGTATAAAGATTTCCTGTTCCAAAAGGGAAAAATGGCGGCACAAAGAAATTGCTGGTTCATAGCAATTCTGATAGTTGTCTAGACAAATGTCAGAAATTCCTTGACTAGGACTTCTGTTTCTGCCCAGGAGTTCTTCTCTGTGACTCTGGAGTCCACCTTGTTAGTCATCCTTTCTTTTCCATTAAAAGTAGTTCATATTTGTAGCTGCATAGCTTTCTTTGCATGCTTCTTGCTGGTAGAAATTTGAGGGCCCAGAGACCTGTTTTCATTTTGTACTATCTTTCCACCTTTCAGTTTAAGCTGTCAGTGCTTCTTTTTAAAACTTTGATATCCTGTGAATCTCACTGGGATTCATGCAATTAGGCAAAAGCCACGTCCACCAATCTCTTCTAATTAGACTTTTCCCACCTTGGGTTTCTGCTGGGATTGCTGAGGGATACCACTTGTAGTGGGTAGAATTGTGTCCCCCAGAAAGCTGTATTCAAGTCCTAACCCTGATAAGGTCACTGTGAATATGACCTTATTTGGAAATAAGGTCTTTACAGATGTAGTCAAGTTATAAGAAGATCACACTGGATCAGGAAGGGCCTTAATCCAACGGTTGGTAGTCTTATAAGGAGAGAAATTTGCTGGGTGCGGCGGCTTACTCCTGTAATCTCAGCACTTTGGAAGGCCGAGGTGGGAGGATCACCTGAGGTCAGGAGTTCGAGACCAGCCTGGCCAATGTGGTAAAACCCCACGTCTACTAAAAATACAAAAATTAGCCAGGCGTGGTGGCTCATGCCTATAATCCCAGCTACTCAGGAGGCTGAGGCATGAGAATCGCTTAAACCTTGAGGCAGAGGTTGCAGTGAGCCAAGATCGCACCTACTGCACTACGGCCTGGGCAAGAGTGAGACTCTGCCTCAAAAAAAAAAAAAGAGGAAGCTAGAAATTTGGACATGAACACAGAAGACAAAGAGAAGAAAGCCGTGTGATGACAGTGGCAGAGACTGGGGGGACATAACGTCTACAAATCAAGGAATGGCAAAGATTGCTGCCAACCATCACCAGAAGCCGGGAAAGAGTCATGGAAATAATCTCCCTCAGAACTTTCTGAAAGAACTAACCCTACTGACACCCTCCAAATCAGTGAGCGAATAAATTCCTTTTGTTTTAAGCTACCCAGTTTGTGGTAGTTTGTTATAGCAGTAACACCCTTAAACTTCTTAGTCCAATTTTCTAACTGAGTGATTCTTTAGGTACTATTTTAGATCTTTCTGAGGTTGTGATGTTTTTTTTGTTTTTTTTTTTTTTTTTTTTTTTGAGGCAGAGTTGCACTCTTGTCACCGAGACTGGAGTGCAGTGGTACAATCTCAGCCCACTGCAACGTCTAACTCCGGGTTCAAGTGATTCTCATGTTTCGGCCTCCCGAGTAGCTGGCATTAGAGGTGTGCGCCACCATGCCCAGCTAATTTTTGTATTTTTAGTAGAGACGGGTTTCTTCATGTTGGCCAGGCTGGTCTCAAATTCCTGGCCTCAAGTGATCCTCCTGCCTTGACCTCCCAAAGTGCTGGGATTGTAGGTGTGAGCCACTGCACCCGGCCCTTTCTGAGGTCTTAACAAAGATTTGTTATAGTCTGATCCTTGGCTTCATGTGAAATCAGTCTTTTGGCAGTGCCTTGGATTTAATCTTTGCTTGAAATCCATTTCTTAATTTTAGTGTCATTTACTAATCTGGAGATGCTGGGAATTCTCAGAATTATATAATTCTGTCCTTTTTGTTTAACTGTCTGTCCTTCCTTTAATTTATCCCTCTTTTGCATTTTAAAGTAAGCAACAAGAAGCCAGGAGGTACTTTCAAAAGTGGAAATCTCTTTAGCTAGATTATCAACCAGTTTGTGGACCGCAACGTCTGCTTTCCATGTTATGGTAAGGCAACAGCTTTGCCAGTATATAACAAGGATCTTTTTCCCTCCAGTTTCTAATAAGATTTTTCTACCTTTTCTTAATCTCACCTTTAACTTCCTCAAAGGCCATAGTGCTGCTTTTTTTTTTCAAGGCTCTTCAAACTTTACTGATGCTCTCCTCAAAGTCCTTTTAACTTCTGCCCCACTGCTGGGTTCCAAAGGTACTCTCACATTTTAGGTCTTTATTATGGTAGCACGTGTATCCAGATATCAAAATCTGTATGTTACCTATTGCCGTATAACAAATTATCTCAGAGTTTAGTGGCTTAAAACAAACAAATATTTATTATCTCACAGATTCACTGGGTCAGGAACAGGTTCAGTTGGGAGTAGTGTTGCTGAGTGATGCTGGCCCAGGATTTCATGAGCTTACAGTCAAGATGTTGGCCACTGCTGCAGTATAGGGGTGACTAGGCTTTACACATATTCTGGCAGGTTTGTGCTGGCTGGTGGCAGGAGTGCTCAGTTCCTCATCACATGGACCTTTCTATAGGACTGCTTGATATGGCACTCTCCCAGAGCAAGTGATTGATCCAACAGAAGTACAAGGAGAAAGCACTATGCGCCCCGCCCGCCCCACCACCTTTTTTTCTTGAGGCAAAGTCTCACTCTGTCACCCATGCTGGAGTGCAATGGCATGATCTTGGCTCACTGCAACCTCCGCCTCCCGGGTTCAAGTGATTCTCCTGCCTCATCCTCCTGAGTAGCTGAGACTATAGGCATGTGCCGCCATGCCTCGCTAATTTTTGTATTTTTAGTAGAGATGGAGTCATGTTGGCCAGGCTGGTCTCGAACTCCTGACCACAAGTGATCCACCCACCTCGAAGTGCTGGGATTACAGGCATGAGCCACCACACCTGGCCATTTCTCCTGCTTTGTTACCTTGTCTTGGAAGTCACAGGTGATCAGTTCTGCCATATTCTATTGTTAAGTGAGTCACTAAGTCAAGCCCACACTGAAGGGAAGATTATCAAATAATTTTTGGACATATTTTTAAAACAACACGAAGCATTCTTTGAAAAAGCCAGTGAATTCATAGAAGCAGAGAGTAGAATGGTAGTTACCAGGAGCTGTGGGGCAGAGGGGGTGGATTAGAGAGATGTTGAAGGATACAAAATTTCAGTTAAAAGTTCAAGAGATGTGTTGTACAACATGGTGGCTGTAGTTAATAACAATGTTTTCAGCCAGGTGCAATGGCTCATGCCTATAATCCCAGCACTTTGGGAGGCCAAGGCAGGCAGATTACTTGACAGCCCGGCTAATATGGTGAAACCCCATCTCTACTAAAAATACAAGAATTAGCTGGGCATGGTGGTGCGCATCTGTAATCCCAGCTACTTGGGAGACTGAAGCACAAGAATTGCTTGAACCTGGGGGACAGAATTTGCAGTGAGCCGAGATGGTGCCACTGTACTCCAGCCTGGGTGAGAGAGCAGGACTTCATCTCAAAAAAAACAAAAAACCAAAAAACAGTGTTTTGTACATTTGAAAATTGCTAAGAGAGTAGATTTTAAGTGTTATTGTTGTAAATAAGTTTGTGAGGTAATGCATATGTTGATAGTTTGATGTAGTCATTCCACAATGCTTACATATTTCAAAATATGTTCTATACCATAATATATACAATTTTTGTCAGTTAAAAATAAATAATGAAAAATAATACAAAAAGGCAAGCAAACAAACGGAATAGTGCAGTTAGCTGCTGAGCTGCTGTTGAACTTTAGTAGCAGGGAAAGTCTAATGTTGGCTACTGCCATTGTTACATTAATTGGCCTAATAAGTAAAGTGGGAACCAGGGACTTAAAATTGCATATCATTGCTGGGCGCAGTGGCTCACACCTGTAATCCCAACAGTTTGGGAGGCCGAGGTCAGGAGTTCAAGATCAGCTTTGTCAACATGGTAAAACCCCGTCTCTACTAAATCTACTAAATATACAAAAAATTAGACGGGTGTGGTGGCAGGTGCCTGTAATCCCAGCTGCTCGGGACGCTAAGGCAGGAGAATTGCCTGAACCCGGGAGGCAGAGGTTGCAGTGAGCCGAGATCACGTCATTGCACTCCACCCTGGGCGGCAGAGCGAGACTGTGTCTCAAAAAAGAAAAAAAAATTACATATCATCCAGAACACAGAAGATCTAGGGGAACAATTTCTTCAGGTTTTTCTTTTGCTGAGGCATCACTCCAGTATCTCTTTGGGTAACAAAGACTCATTCGTATAAAGAACTGTGTACCTGTGCCATCTTAAGTATTCAGAGTGACAAATGCTAAGCATGTGTGTGTTTATATGTGTTTGTGTTATAATCATCTAAAACAACCTTAAAATAGAATTATTGTTTGAACTTTTATTTTGAAGGACCCATTAAATGATATCTTATTCAGAAACCCAATGTGTACAACATACAAAAATGGAACTACCCTTGTTAAAGGAAGGTGGGTCCAGAATTCCACTGGCTCGGCATCCCTTTTAACCCTTCCTTATGTTGGTGGAACATAGTTCCTTGTTGGTGGAACAAGGAACATAGTTTGAAAAACTATACCATGCCATCAGATCCCTTTCCAGCTTAATTCACAAAAATCTATTAATCTATAAGATAGCAGAGTTCAGGAAGATAGCCATAATAGCAAAATAGCACACCGCCGTGTGGCAGGCTGATTTCTGATGCTGTCTCTTGTGTAATAGCCAATAAAAAACTATTTTGGTTTAGAGAAGTAGTTGGTAATTAGGCAGCCATGGATATCTGTAGAGTACTTTCATTAGTCTGTTGTCTTACCTAATTTTTTCTTCTGTAACAGAATACTACAACACATCTTTGCAGGATTCTTTGCAAATTCTGCCATTCCTGGATCTCCACACCCTTTTTCCTGGTAAGTAACTAATTGCTTTCTATCTTACTCTATTGGAGTGACATCATTTTAGGTGCTGTCATTTCTGTGCAGTAGAGAAAAAGAGCTGCATAGGCCAGGCGTGGTGGCTCACGCCCATAATCGCATTCCAGCACTTTGGGAGGCCGAGGCTGGTGGATCACGAGGTCAGGAGATCGAGACCATCCTGGCTAACATGATGAAACCCCATCTCTACCAAAAATACCAAAAATTAGCCAGGTGTGGTGGCACGCGCCTGTAGTCCCAGTTACTTGGAGGCTGAGGCAGGAGAATCACTTGAACCCGGGAGACAGAGGTTGCAGTGAGCCGAGATCGCGCCACTGTACTCCAGCCTGGGCAACAGAACGAGACTCCATCTCAAAAAACAAAACAAAAAAACTGCATAGGTGAGTATGTAGATGTAACTGGAGGCTGCTAGACTGCCATTATCTGCTAAGCCCAAACTTAATCAGAACTTTTATTTTTTTATTATTCAGGCTCAGGAAGGCTGTCCTGGTCCCCCAGAATGTTTGGTTGCTAGAAATGTCTTGATCCCTTTTATATTCAGGTCTGAGAGTTGTATTGAGGTAGGGAATGAGATGGTCCCTGCCAGGCTTGGTATCTGATTTGTGGGTTCCCCAGTAGACTACACAGGAATATTTTACTCCTTAAGAATTTCTAAAGTTGAAAACATTATGCTGAACTTTATTTTTTTCAAAGTAAGAGGATTTGTCAGAAGAAACAATAGGCTGTATTCAGTATCAGAGTGACACTTACGTATGATAGGGATTAAAGATGGAATTTCTTCTTGTCAGAGAAATTATTTGCCGCTTCTGACTGCGGCCCAGAAGGTTTCTTTGCTCAAAGGAACCTCAGTCCTTTTAGGACCTCTGTCATCCACTAGTCTGTACCTCTGCTGGTAGTGTACCAGCAGCTCTGCGGAGGGGGGGAAAAAGGTGTTGCCAAGTCCCTTTTGTAATTGCTCTAAGTTGTGATTCAGAGAGACTGCTATGGCTGCTTCTCTACTTGAAAGCTCCTCATTGTCCAGAACTGTGGGCAGCCTCTTATAATGAGAGATGTTTGCTGTAGATTTTGACCAGTCATGAAGGGAAAACTCTCCTTAAAAAGCAGCTCCATCTGTGTTTAATATAAGTGGGCACAGAAAAGACAAATTTTTGAAACCAACAGGCAATGAGTCACTCTTTTTGTTCTGGCATGTCATGTGGTACTTTAGGTAGCTTCACATTTTATGTTCTAGTTAAGTAAAATTCCTAGAGAATGAGATACTATCTCTGGATAGTTTGTTTGATCTTGAAAATATACAGAATTCTTTGCCTCTTGATCCTGGAGGACTAGTGACTTTCCAGCTCTGAGAGAGAACAGGATCCCTCTGCCACTTTTTTTCTGTGGTGTAAGGCAGAGCCTGGTCACTCCATCTAATGCTGTCTGTCTCATCTCATGTATAGGAGCGGGATGCTGCACTCCAACCCTGGGGACTATGCCTGGGGTCAGACAGGGCTTGATGCCATTGTAACCCAGGTGAGGAGCTGCCTTTTGAGGGTGTCTGTTCAGTGTGTCTCATGGTTCCATAGGCTTCCTGCTTTCCTTCTGCTACTTTCTGAAATGGCAGTCATTCTGCTTTCTAATATTTTGAGTTTTGGGGTTTCCATTTTACTAAAGGGATGAATGATTTATGGGGTTAGCTCAGCATCCATGCACTTCCTAGGTCCGAGGGAATTTCTAGAAGATGGTTTCATCTCCATAGGAAGAAAAGACTTCTATAAAAAATAGTATTTTGTATTTTTGGTCTTTCTTGTTCAGTCCTATAAGGATTCTGTTGACAAGTATTTCACAAAAAAAGGAGGATTTCCTCACATGTTGAAGCAGGGATTTCTGCTAGATGGAGCAAAGTAGGGGAAGGAAGCAGAGAAAAAGGTATTCCCATGCCATGTATAATTGCTTCCACTTGTTTATGTTCATTTTAATTTGATTGGTTTTTCATTTCCCTTGTGGATTTCTGAGACTAGAAAGCATGTCCTTTATATTCAGTCTTCTTATAGGCGGTAATTTACCTATTTCTTGGCTTACATTATGCTACTTTTCATACTCTCGCTTTTTTCTTATTCCAGCAGAATGAAGCTTTTGGACCAGTTACATATTAACTTTTTATTAAGCTGTAGTTTTATTCATGACATCACAACCCTTTTGCTGCCCCTGAAGTTGCTTTATGCCCAGAGGTGGGCCTTGCAATCATGGGTTTGTCTGTAGGCTTATGCAATGTCACTCTGAAATTGTAAAGCAATTATGAGTGTTCTGGCAGCAGGAAAGGGGAAACCCAAGCCTCTCAGAGCCTAGCAGAAGTAAGAGTAACTAACATACCTAATGTCTGTGCTGTTGGTTCTCAGCTGGAGCAGCTCCCTCTCCAGGTGTATTGAGATGTCTGCCACTTCATCTTTTTCTTTCTCTTTTTTTGTAGCTTTTAGGACAACTGGAAAACACAGGCCCTCCCCCAGCTGACAAGGAAAAGATCACATCTCTTCCAACAGTGACAGTAACTCAGGAACAAGTTGGTAGGTTCATTTTTATACTTACTCTGTCATCTTCTGATCTCTGTTCAAAATCCCAGTATCTTCTGACAAGTGAAAAGTTTAAAAAACGAACAAAATAAAAAGACAAAAAAGATAAATAAGAAAAAAAATCCCAATACCTTCCTATATTAAGGACCTTTAAGTGAAGCTATGGCCCTCTAAAATTCCTACCTGGGTACCAAATCTGGAAAGTTCCTACCCCTTTATTAGGTTAGTCAGTAGGTATTTCCTAAGCAATTATGTCTCTTTTTTAGGTGCCATTGGGAATAAAGAGGTACAAAGATAGATAAGACTTGATTCTGATAAGTTGAAGAAAAACTCATCAAATGATTAAAAACTGTGTTGGACACATGATACTGACATTGGGGAAAGGAGAAGAGAAAAAAATAGGAGACTGGGAATTTGTTTCAGATCTACTTTGTGTCAGGTACAGTTAGGTATTTAGTCATAGATATTACTTTATTTGTAAGCACTGGAGGAATTTAGTGACAGGGGACAACATTCTGGACTGGGAATTTCTGTTCCCATCAGTTTGGGTTTAGAGTTAGAGATTTCAAAGACAAGGTGGGCCATCTTAGGTCATTCTATTTAAGGAAAAGTATGAACTAATATACGTGGTGTGTGAGTCAGGTAAAGTGGTCTTTAGGGAAGATTAGTCTAGGGTCAGTGTGTAGCACATTGGAAGCGAGATAGCAGAAACAGGGATTTTAGAGTCTGTCGCAGCAGTCCAGGTGAGGTTCAGGTGATGGTGACAATACTAACAGAAAGGAAAGGGTAGATTCAGAAGATCATTTTGGAGAGAGGCTTTCCTCAATGATTGCGTAATGGGATGAAGGAGGGGAAAGTCAAAGATAATTCTGAGATTTCACAGCTTTGTAACTGTAAACATGGTGCTGACATCTTAAGGGCTGGGGAAATAGTGAATGGGCCCTGGTTTGGGTAAGGAGATGAGGTGATGTTTTACATTTTTAATTCGTTGATTTTTGAGGTACCAGCTGAGAATCCAAGTGAAGAGAGGAGCTGGGGATTGCTATGGAGCTGGTTTGAGGGAAAATTAAGTTGTAGCAAAGTATAGGATATATTTGGAGGGTTAAGATCGTGGAATCTGGGATACTAGCTGGGAGGCTGTTGCAGCAGACTAGGCATGAGAAGTAAAATAATTAAGGCTAAGGTGGTAAGAATGGAGAGTAAGGAGTAAATCGGTTAAGTAGTAGTACTGCCCCAAATGCCTTATCTGCTGTTGGTTCATGGAGCATATCCCAGCCACTAGGCATGTAGACTAGCTGACAGTATTAGCCAAATTTGGGAAACTCAAAACTTGCTGCTTGGAATTCCCAATATAGTTGGTGACTGATGCTTCTCAGAGAAGAGGGTTTTCTGTCTCTTGATTTGGTGACCTGAGCTAGACTTCAACTTTGCAGTTCTGTAGCACCACTTCTGGTATAGCTTTTCTGGTATAGCTTCTGGTATTTTTTTTTCTTTTCTGGTATAGCTTTTATTAACAATTTTTTTTTTTTTTTTTTTTGAGACAGAGTTGCTCTGTTGTCCAGGCTGGAGTGCGGTGGCGCGAATTGGCTCACTGCAACCTCCGCCTCCCGGGTTGAAGCAATTCTCTGCCTTAGCCTCCCAAGTAGCTGGAATTACAGGTGCCCACCATCACACCCAGCTAATCTTTGTATTTTTAGTAGAGACAGCGTTTTTACCATCTTGGCCAGGCTGGTCTTGAACTTCTGACCTCGTGATCCACCCGCCTTCGCCCTCATTAACAATTTTTACAGAGGACTTTAGGGCAGCCACACTGAAATAGAGTGCTTTATCCCATGCTGAAAAGAGCATGGTGAAAGTGACAAGTGGCTTGAGACACTGAACTGCCAAGGTTGCTGAGATGAATCCCTTGGCTATGGTGGACAGATTGACAGTGGAAACTGACTGCCAGAGGGCTGTCACACATTTGGGAAGAAGTTTTTCCGTTTTACTGAACAGATCATCTAAGCCCCGGTTTATTTCTTCCAACTCTTTACATCAAAAAATAGGCCTTGTATAATTCCTACGTAGGCCTTTTTGGAGTAGGCCCCATTCGTCATTCCTCCTTTTCATGTCTCCGTCTACTACACCTTTGCCCTCGTTTTGAAATAAATTCATGCCTCTTAGCTGCCTGCTACTTGGGTGTACATTTTCTTTTGTCTCATGTCTTTATGCATTCATAGGGTTGGTAGAGACATTGGGTTAGTTTTTTCTTCCTTCCTTTTGCTTGTTTACTTTAAAAGGCATTACCTTTTTCAACAGATATGGGTTTAGAGTGTCCAGTATGCAAAGAAGATTACACAGTTGAAGAGGAAGTCCGGCAGTTACCTTGCAATCACTTCTTTCACAGCAGTTGTATTGTGCCATGGCTGGAACTGGTGAGTACAGCAAGTCATGGCTTCTTGGGGGGATGATTCAGAGTAAAGATATAGTTAACAGTTCCTCGAGATCCAAGTAGATCAGATTTTATCCCATAAATCCCTGGCTAACTCTGGTACTGTTATTTGTTTGAAACTTTTCTGACCAAGGGTTGCAAACTATGTTCTACAGGTCATTGTTTCCTGCCACCTGTTACTGTAAATAACATTTTATTGGAACACAGCTATGTTCATTTGTTTATAGATTGTGGCAACTTTTGTGCTACATCAGCAGAGTTGATTAGTCGTAACAGCTGTAGTGTGGCCTGCAAAGCCTAAAATATTTATTTTCTGTCCCTTTATGTATTTATTTTGAGATAGAGTCTCACTTTGTCACTCAGACTGGAGTGCAGTGGCATGATCTCAACTCACTGAAACCTCCACCTCCTGGGTTCAAGTGATTCTTGTGCCTCAGTCTCTCAGAGTAGCTAGGATTACAGGCATGCACCACCATGCCCAGCCAATTTTTGTGTTTTTAGTAGAGACAGGGTTTCGCCATGTTGGCCAGGCTGATCTCAAACTCCTGACCTCAAGTGATCCTCCTGCCTTGGCCTCCCAAAGTATTGGGATCACAGGTGTGAGCCAGTGCACCCGGCCAATTTTCCTGTCCCTTTAAACAAAAAGTTTGCTGACCTCTGCTCTAGACCATATGGGAAGTAATGGGCAGTTACCCTCTTGTCATAGATTACTCACTGTTTCTGGTTAGTTCTGTTTGGTGGTATGTGTTAGCTGTTATTAACTTGCTGGCCTAGAATTGTGCCTGTCAGTTCTGCTTAAAGTTCTGTTTGGGAGATATCCTGGTATCCACACCTTAGAGGCCAGTGCATGCTGTATGAGGATGCATTCCCTATTGTTTTTCTATTCCAAGTCATAATTTTTGATGTGACAATTCTCAGGGTTATTTAAGTGTGCAGTACTCCCAGCTTCTCAGGCCAGGATCTTCACATAGACTAATATTTTTCTGTTTCAGCATGACACATGTCCTGTATGTAGGAAGAGCTTAAATGGTGAGGACTCTACTCGGCAAAGCCAGAGCTCTGAGGCCTCTGCAAGCAACAGATTTAGCAATGACAGTCAGTTACATGACCGATGGACTTTCTGAAGCTAAAGACCACACCTGAATCTGGGCTGTGGTAATCATCTTACCATAGCTGTAAATTGTATCAAAACAAAAAATTAGTAGATGGATTTAGGAATCATGTAAGAAACTCAACACATAATATTAATGCAATGAATGTTTTTCTTCTCTAAATTTAAAGTTAGTATCTACAGATGGAATTGTGTCTACAACCAAATGCCTCTTATCCCTGAATTCAGAGTGATAATTTTATAAGTGTGAAACTTAATTATGTAGGGCTCCTCCCACCTGAATAGAATTAATTCCTGAAAGTCTAGTTAGGGTCCTGCTATCTGTCATGTTGCCTTGTAACGGGTGTTTCCACCTCCTTCTCCAACCTCTACCCCACCATTAGTGTATTTTACTATAAAAACAGTGGAACCACAGCCCTAAAGTCCTGCTGATATAAAGTCCTTTTGTCTTAATTGTATTAAAAAAAAAAAAAAAAACTACTCTTGCTCACATTAGCCATGAGGCGAGGTCAAATTCAGGAATCTAAGACTAATGATTTCATTTTGTCTTGAACCCCAGAGAGCAAATCAAAGAAAAATTACAGCAAGAAGAGAAAAGTGGTTCATCATTGTGTGCTTTGGTTTTCTTAATTTTTGTTTTGTTTGTTTTTTTGAAACAGAGTCTTGCTCTGTTGCCTAGGCTGGAATGCAGTGGCGCAATCTCAGCTCACTGCAACCTCTGCCTCCCGAGTTCAAGCGATTCTCCTGCCCCAGCCTCCCGAGTATCTGGGACTACAGGCACTTGTCACCATGCTCAGCTAATTTTTTGTATTTTTAGTAGAGATTGGGGTTTCACCATGTTAGCCAAGATGGTCTCAATCTCCTGACCTTGTGCTCTGCCCACCTCAGCCTCCCAAAGTGCTGGCATTACAGGCGTGAGCCACTGCGCCTGGCGTCTTACTTTAATTTTTAAAGACTACTTCAGTTGATGTAGTTTCCCCAGAAACCTACATAACATATATTGGGAGCCTTATGTTGGTAGGAATCTAATTCCCATTCCTTTTTGGGAATGAGTTGGGCAGCATACAGGCACAGAAAGACAGATGTTTGAGATCTTTGCCTCTGAGATTTTAAAAAATGATTCCTGCCAGGTGCGGTGGCTCACGCCTATAATCTCAGCACTTTGGGAGGCCGAGGCAGGAGGATCACAAGGTCAAGAGATCAAGACCAGCCTGACCAACATGGAGAAACCCTGTCTCTACTAAAAATACAAAATTAGCTGGCCGTGGTGACGCATGCCTGTAGTCCCAGCTACTTGGGAGGCTGAGGCAGGCCAATCACTTGAACCCGGGAGGCGGAGGTTGCGGTGAGCTAGGATCACACCATCGCACTGCAGTTGGGGCAGCAAGAATGAAACTCCCATCTCAAAAAAAAAAAAAAAAAAAAAAAAATCCCCAACTCACTGATTTTTTTTTTTTTTCTGTCACCTAGGCTGGAGCACAGTGGCACAATCTCAGCTCACCACAGCCTCGACCTCCCAGGCTCTAGTGATCCTCCCACCTCAGCCTCCCAAGTAGCTGGGACTACAGGCATGTTGCCACCATGCCTGGGTACCATGCCTGGGTAATTTTTGTATTTTTGTAGAGATAGGGTTTTGCCTTGTTGCCCAGGCTGGTCTCAAACTCCTGGGCTCAAGTGATCTGCCTGCCTCAACCTCTCAAAGTGCTCAACTCATTGTTTACTGTCTTTTTTCCTAGTAATCTTAAAATAATTTGCCTCACAGAAATAGAGGCAGTGAGCGTCTGCAGCCAGTTCACTGTTTTTGGTAATTCATTGGTCTTCAGGAGTTAAGATTTTACATTGCCACATTTTAATTTTTAAGCCTATTTTTCATCTCTGAAACTTTCCTTTTCTGCTTGGTTCTCTGGCTATACTTGGACTCAAACTGATCAGTGTGATCATGTCCAAAACAGCTTGGCCTGGGAGAGGTAGGCCTTATTTTTTCAGCCTAGCAACGTCCCATGCACATGCTCTTTGTAGCATTCAAGTGTTTAACATTGAATACAGTAAGGTCAAGAATGTTATTGAAACTTCAAGGTCTCAAAAGGAAATGATGGGGACATAGAACAACTGTTGGTGTACCAAAAAAAAGGTACAGAGGTGCACCATTTGTATTGTCACATCAGCCTTGTATAGTTTAGAATGATCAGAACAAAAACACCACTCTTTAGTGGGTCTCTTTCTTGGCTAGGAGTCTTCCCTCAGTTTTTGTTGACTATCATACACTGATTTGTGGGTGACAGAAGGAGGCTAGAGATACTTTTTTCTGTACTTTGGTAGAGGATGAAGGAGTCAGAGAGGGAAAAGAAAAAGTGAGAGAGTGGCCTGCTGAAATAATAGCCTGCCTCTAAAAGTTGTGACCAGAAAGTATGATTCATTTGGGCCCAGAGGGAATAAAATATGTTTTTTCATATACCTCCTGTATTACACCTCTGTAGTGATTATTGTTTGGGGAATGAGACCTACTTACTGTGTGTAGCCCCTGAAATGTAGCTTGAGAATACACATTGGTTTTGAATTGGGGAGGAGGATGGAAGGAAATTAGAGGTGTGTTATGAATATTTGGCCACTACTTAGATGGAGGAAGGCTGTGTTGAACTTGGGACATGTTGCAGTTTTCAAGTACACAATATCAGTTGTCTCAGAAAAATTATGACAGCCTGGACATATTTATCTGCTTGTCAGTGTCTGGAGATGCCAGGAAAGGCAGTTGTAGTTTTACTTACAGCTAGAGAACCAATGCCTAGAGAACTAGAGGATCTGAGTAGCTTTACAAAGGGTGGAAACAAAGTGCTGGATAGGGGTCTGCCTTTTTTACACAGTATAGCAAACAGCATCAGACTAAGTTATATGTAATTTTCTTCACTTTTTTTGCTCTGATGGATAGAGGACGTGAGACTCATTTTGCTGTTTCCCAGACTGTCCCACTTAATGAATCTGTTGTGTTTCTTCTTATAATGGGAGGCACCTCAGATGTCCACGTTAATTTGTGTTGAGGAGTTAGGGTTCTTCAGGAATTTATTCTTATTCTTATTTATTATTTATTTATTTTTTTTGAGATGGAAGTCTCACTCTCGCCTAGGCTGGAGCGCAGTGGCACGATCTCAGCTTGCTGCAACCTCTGCCTCCTGGGTTCCAGTGATTCTTCTGCCTTCACCTCCCTAGCAGCTGGGATTACAGGCACCTGCCACCACGCCCAGCTAATTTTTTATATTTAGTAGAGACAGGATTTTACCATGTTGGCCAGGCTGGTCTTGAACTCTAGATCTAGACCTCAGGTGATCTGTCTGCCATGGCCTCCCAAAGTGCTGGGATTACAGGCAGGAGCCACCATGCCCAGCCTGAGATGTATTATAAGGAATTGGTTCACACAATTATGGAGTTTGAGAAGTCCCAAGATCTGCAGTGGGCCAGCTAGAGATCCAGGAGAGCTGATAGTGTAGTTCCAGTCTGAAAGCCAGCTTTTGGAGACCCTAGAAGAGCTGATGTTTCCATTCCAGTTCAAAGGCAGGATAAGACTGAGATCTTAGTTCAAGCAGTCAGGCAGGAGGACTTCTCCCTTACTTGTTCCATTCAGACCTTCAACTGATTGGATGAGGGCCACTTACATTAGGGAGGGCCGTGTGCTGTATTCAGTCTGTTGATTGAAATGTTAGTCTCATCCAAAAACACCCTCACAGACACACCCAGAGTACTGTATGACCAAATATCTGGGCATCATGTGGCCTAGTCAAGTTGACATGTAAGATTAACCATCACAACGAGGAAAAACAGAAATGATGCATGTATACAGAGTGCTCCTCATCCCACTTAAGTTTCACCAAGTTAATAATGTGTCTCTCTGAGAAGTGGTTCATCATGTTGGCCAGGCTGATCTCCAACTCCTGACCTCAGGTGACCTACCCACCTCGGCCTCCCAAAGTGCTGGGATTACAGGCCTGAGCCCAGCGCGCCCAGCTGACAGGTGCTTCTTAAATGTTTTCTTTAAGCGGGAATTGGTTCTCAAGTTAGAAGGAAAATTCGAGGGGAAGAGCTTGTTTTTTCTCCAACCAGTCTCTGATTAAACAGTTATTAGGAAAAACTCCTTGCTTATGTCTTTGTATTGCACATTTTTATGTATGTATATATGTGTAAATATAGATATTTATATACATGTATATGCATATTTCACAATGGAGGAAGAAGGGATATGGTGTGCACTGAGGTAAAGTGAGCAGAGAGAGAGAAGAGGGCTAGAACCTCACAGTCTAATTCTCTCATTGTACATAACTGTTAGGGTCTTTGTTCCCCTGAGTTCTCTGGTATGCTGGGTTGGGCTGGTACCCCGTTATGCTCTGTGATGAAGGGATTCCCTGGAGGTAAAAACCTAATCATTTCCAAAGGTTGGGAATAAAAGACTTTGAGGAAAGGGTGTTCATCATCCATTGCTTCTATATTATAATCAGTTGAACTATAATACAGTTATCTATTGCTTTTTTTAAAAAACTTTTCTGACAAATTATTGACACCAAATGGAATAATTCATGACCCTCATGCTTCAGCTTCTTTCTCCCTGGTTCCCAGGTGCTATTCCCTCAAGAAATACAAATTAAATATATCCTTCTTAATAGATTAGGAGGGAAGCATAGTCTGAGTCTGTTTTAAATGACAACAAAACAGCTTTGGGACTTAAGAAGTGGAAGACAGATTTTTATTTTTTTGAGACACAATCTTACCCTTTCACCTAGGCTGGAGTGCAGTGGCATGATCTCAGCCCTCTGCAACCTCCCCACCCCTGGGTTCAAGCGATTCTCTTGCCTCAGCCTCCCAAGTAGCTGGGATTACAGGCACATGCCACCATGCCTGGCTAATTTTTGTATTTTTAGTAGAGACGGGGTTTTGCCATGTTGCCCAGGCTGGTCTCGAACTCCTGACTTCAAGTGATCACCCACCTTGGCGTCCCAAAGTGCTGGGATTACAGGCATGAGCCACCGCGCCCAGGTGAGGAAACAGATTTTACGAGAAGGAGCAGGGCTGGTATCTGAATAGATACTTGGATGTTAGGGGAAAACCCTTTTTGGCCTCTGTGGTAGAGAGATCGGAAGATAAAAGTGCTGTTTACAAGAATAATCCATCAGAGCTCTGGGGATTGGGGGCGACTTACAGAATAGAATACTCTTATTGAGAATTTCCCTAATGAATCTCGTTTATGTTCTGTCGCAGTAAGATGGAGGAAAACTTTGGTGGGATAAGCATCACAAGTGGCTGTCCTGTAGGGGGAAATCCTAGCCTGCAATAATGTCAGTGTCTCAGTATTCAGCCGGGGAGCACTGTGCTGCTCCAGGGGTTTAAAATAGAATGCATAGAATACAATGTGTACAACCAGAGATGCTTTCCAGGATCAAAATAGAGCCCTTGTCTGATCCAAATGACATTGTAAGGTTTTGATCTCTCTTACCTGCCACAGACAAGTGCATTATAGGCATTCAGCTTTAAGGTTTTATACATGTAAACTTTATGTTTTCCTGCCAAACTACACTTGGTGTCCACAGAAGTGTAGTTTGAATGTTGCCACTTCCTCCTCTTTCAACCAGAACACTTAGATCTGTGAATCATAGGATGTAAGCTTGTGGTTCTTTACAGTTTCTAATAAGAAATACAATTTTCAAGGTCCAAAAATTATTAGATTCTTGGCTGGGCATGGTGGCTCATGCCTGTAATCTCAGCACTTTGGGAGACTGAGGCAGGCAGATCACTTGAGGTCAGGAGTTCAAGACCAGCCTGGGCAACACAGTGAAACCCCATGTCTACTAAAAATACAAAACTTAGCCGGGTGTGGTGGCACGCACCTGTAGTCCCAGCTACTCGGGAGACTGAGGAGGGAGAATCGCCTGAACCCAGGAGGCAGAGGTTGTAGTGAGCCAAGATTGTGCCACTGCACTCCAGGGCGACAGAGACCCTGTCTCAAAACAAAAACCCCCAAATTATTAGATTCCCTTCCAACAACATGATAGCCATATTATTAGTATTTTTGATTAAAGAATATGTAACAAAAAGCTGCTATAATTTCAGTAATGCTTTTAAGTCAATGTATCTTTTTTTTCTTTTTTTTTTTGAGACAGAGTCTTGCTCTGTCACCCAGGCTGGAGTGCAGTGGCCGGATATTAGCTCACTGCAAGCTCTGCCTCCCGGGTTCACGCCCTTTTCCTGCCTCAGCCTCCCGAGTAGCTGGGACTACAGGTGCCCGCCACCGCGCCCGGCTAGTTTTTTGTATTTTTAGTAGAGACGGGGTTTCACCGTGTTAGCCAGGGTGGTCTCGATCTCCTGACCTTGTGATCTGCCCGTCTCGGCCTCCCAAAGTGCTGGGATTACAGGCTTGAGCCACCGCGCCGGGCCTAAGTCAATGTATCTTTATTAGTCACACCAGAATTTACATCCAATTGAAATATATACAAATACTTGAAAGATATTTATTCAGGCTGAAGATTATGCTATATAGATTCCTTCTAATAACCTCATGGCCTCACAGAGGTTCAAAACCCATGGTTGTGAATCACTCACGTAGACTGGGGCTAAGATGTGTGTCCAGAAAACTACCTGTTATGCATGGAAATTGTAGGCTTATTTGAAGTCAGTTTATCAACACATTTTGAAAGCCAAGACACAAGTATTTTAAATTTCTGTTTAACCAAGTATTGAGAGATAAGCAGAGTAAATAAACTCTTAAGAAGCAAGACTCAGTTGGTATGTACGAAGTATGATTGCTTTGTATATATTCTGCTTAGTTCGAGTCAGAGCTAGTAATCTAATGCTCTTAAATGTCTTCATAAACTTGGGCAGTGATCATGTTTCCTTTCTGTGATTATGTGTCACAGATTTTTATATGTGGACTATAATTAGTATAGTACAATGGCTGAAACCTTTCCTATATATAGTTGGATATATCTTCTCCAATGATTGTATAATGTTGAGTAGCTCCAGACGATTCTTTGAATAGTAAAAACAAAAGACATCTCTACCCATGTGAGCTTATTTAGTTAGTTAGAAACACAGAACTAACATATATAAAACAGGTAGAGAAAGATTAAGGTGAATGTGATGTAATGGAGAAGGCTTTGGAGACTTTGGAGTCAGAATTCAAATGGCTCTAGGTTCCAAATCCAGACTCATTTAATTCTCAGAACAGTCCTGTGGAAACAGAAGATACAGTTGGCAGTATCCCTTTTTACAGATAGGTAAACAGAAATAGCATCTTAAAACCTCATTTGCACTGGACGTGGTGGCTCACGCCTGTAATCCCAGCACTTTGGGAGGCTGAGGCAGGCGGATCACTTGAGGTCAGGATTTTGAGACCAGCCTGGCCAACATGGTGAAACCCCGTCTCTACTAAAAACACAAAAATTAACCATGCATAGTGGTGCATGCCTGTAATCCCAGCTACTTGGGAGGCTGAGGCAGGAGAATTGCTTGAATCCGGGAGGTGGAGGTTGCAGTGAGCCGAGATCGTGCCACTGTACTCCAGCCTGGGCAACAGAGTGAGACTCCCGTCTCAAAAAAAAAAAAAAATTCATTTGCCCAATGACAAATAGCTGGTATGTTGCAGATCCAGAATTTGAATCCAGGTCTTTTTGACTCTATGGCTGGTTCTTTTATCTCCATAGGATACAAAGTCTAAAATCCTTAGTTTGAGGTTCAGGACTATCGCTAATAAGGGTCTTACTTGTCTACTTCAGCCATATCTCTCTCCGTTCCCACAAACCGTAGCTCCCACATTTGGCAGGTCCTTGCCAAGGAGCACAGGTAAAGTGTCTCTTTCCTTTTAATGGCTCACCATGGAGCTGTAGCTAAATTTCTGTGCTCTTACCCCTTTATTCATGTAGTTCCTCCTATCAGGAATATCCTGCCCACTCTCTGCTTAACTATGACAATAGGTCGTCTGTCCAAAGAGAAAGAAGAGAGTTTGTGGATTTAGGAGAAAAGACTGCACATACTGCTGTGGGCATTTATTTAAAAAGAGAAATGACCAAAGAGGTTAACAAGTGTTGAGTTGAAGCTGGGCAGTTGTAGCCTGTGGTGCTCCTGGTCTGCCAGATCTTCCTCTTCCTCCAGCAGTGCTGTGTGGATGTTTTTGAATGTTGAGGTCTGTCTGCATTTCCTCATTTTCATGCCAAGTCAGTCACTGGGTCTGGCTGTCTTCCTTTCTGTCCTACCTATCTCTGCTTGTTTTCTCTCTCTTTCCTTTACAGTGTTAAATAAAAAATTATTCCCCCAAAATTTGGTGTTCTCATTTTGTTTGACTTATTTTACTATGTTGAGGAGGAGGGAGGAAAAATTGTTCTGGGGTACAAAAACGCACATATTTATCCAATATTTGAGGACTATACCAGCCACTTTGGTGAAAACTGTTCTGTTTATTTACTGGAGCTTAGGAGGGAAGAAGGCAGGTTTGCTCTGATGGTGAGCAGCAAAATCAAGGATCACACTGATTTGCCCCTGCTTATATTTCCACAGATTCTTGGTATATTTAGCATCTCTTCCCCTATGCCCTGTTGCTTTCTTCTCTGTGCCTGTTGTAATGAGAAACATACTAAGCTAGAGTCAGACTCATCTTGCTGTAGCTTTTTAAAAAAGTTTTTTTTTGGCACAAGGCTTACAAAGCTGTAGAAAGAAAAAGAAAGTTTGTATTACTGCCTTATAACTTAGAATAGCAACAAAATACCTGATATAATGAAGTCTGACCTGTCCTGAGATGTGTATTTGATAGGCCCTCATGACTGTGAAGGGATTGGAAAAGGAAAGTGGGAACTATTTTATGTATTGCACATTACTAAATTAGGGTTGTAATCTTGAGCAAATCTGATTGTGGTGGGAGTGGGAAGGGAGCTAGTCTTTGATCACTCCTTGCTGGAAGGGACAATCAAGCAATAGATGCCACTCAAAAAATTGAAGGTAGGTTTTCCATGTATAGATCTGAATTGTTGGCATAGTGATAAGGATATTCAGTGAAATTGGCTTCATGAGCTAAGAGGCACAGAGATCCAGGAAACTCCCTCCTCCTCTTCCCCACATGTAAGCATGATAACTTGATCTATGTGGTGTTTCTGGACCTGAAAAAGCATGTGTACTGTTCTACTGAATACTACCTCTTTCCATAATTCTACTAAGCCTTGAGTTGGGGGAGAAGGATAAAGAAAAGAAAGCTTCTAAGTAGTGTATATTTTCTCGTTTAATCAAATATTGAGCTTTGGTTTTTTCCTTTGGTTAACTTTAAAGCTACTTGTATACAGGAGAAAACAAAAAATTGGATTAAAAAACTCATTCTCTTCACCTGAGTGGAAAAGGAAAAAAGTCCAGATTTTTTTTTTTTTTCTCTAGGATGACTTGGGAATCAGAGATAGTAACTGGTAGTAGGTTGTATGGCTAGACTCAATTTACCCTTTAGAATTTTTATTCTAAAATAAAATGTGTTTTACTGGTTACAGTAGCCTAACCAAGAGAATTTAAAGTCAATAAAAAATTATGTCTAAATGGTCAGACTGTTTCATATTCATGTTTCCTCCTGAAAACTGGCATAGGCTTAAATTTAGAAGATCCTTATCAAGGATTACAGATAAAGTCTGTGTTTTCTTTTTGAAATCTGTGTTTTCTTTTGATGACTTGCAGATGAGGGACTGGAATCGGGAATATTTAGGTGGTCCTGTTTCTGGAAAGGGGAGGAGTCAATCTCAGAATGAATGGGGTGGTAAAGGAGGTAAGAGGTGCTTTGCCTATAGTAGGTCATTACTGAGTGTAAGGTTTTAGAGTGAGAAGGATCTGTATTAATTGCTGTGACAGGCAACATTGAACTTTTTTTTTTCTTTGAGAAAGTGTCTCAGTCTGTCACCCAGGCTAGAGTACAGTGGCATGAACATGGCTTACTGCAACCTGAACCAACCTGGGCTCAGGTGATCCTTGTGCCTTAGCCTGGGACTACAGGTGTGTGTGCCACTACGTGTGACAAAGTTTTTATTTATTTGTATAGATGAGGTTTCGCTGAGTTGCCCAGACTGGCCTCAAACTCCTAGGCTCAAGGGATCTGCCTGCCTCAGCCTCCCAACGAGCTGGGATTAAAGGCGTGAGCCACCGCACCAGGCCCTGTTTAACTTCCTTATGTTGTTTCCTGATGAGTAACCAGGGGATGTTTGCTTGCAAGGGTTGTATAAGGTTAGAATCATCATGTGTAAAGCATCTGATTCATCATACAGGTTCTTTAACAAATTTATTAAGAGCGTGCTATATGTGTGGGACTTTTTGTTGGGGTAAAGAAGACAAAGTCCTTACATATATAGAGCTTACATTCTGATGCCACTCAAAACAGTGGTATTGATTTGAGGAATGCCTAAATTAAATGGAGTTAAGAATGCCAAGGACAGGCAAAAACCTGAATCAGTTGCTTATTATGCAAAAACATAATGACAAATTATTGGAAGTTTCACTTTTATTATCTAATAGGGAAAGCGCCAATCCATATTGGTAAATGGTTTTCAGAAGACTCAGCTACATGTGTTTAATATACTCAATCTGGCCATCAGCCTTTGCTGGGGAGCTGCAATGTTCAAAAACCTGTCTCCAGGCCGGGCACAGTGGCTCACGCCTGTAATCCCAGCACTTTGGGAGGCTGAGGCGGGCGGATCACGAGGTCAGGAGATCAAGACCATGGTGAAAACCCCATCTCTACTAAAAAATGCAAAAAAAAAAAAAATTAGCCGGGTGCGGTGGCAGGCGCCTGTAGTCCCAGCTACTCGGGAGGCTGAGGCAGGAGAATGGCATGAACCCGGGAGGCAGAGCTTGCAGTGAGCCGAGACTGTGCCACTGCACTCCAGCCTGGGCGACACAGCGAGACTCCATCTGAAAAAAACAAAATACAAAAAACCATCTCCAAACCAAGTCTGTCTCTTGTTCTTCCTCTAATAGTCAAAAATCTGTTGCTTCAACTTATAGTCCTCTGTTCACGCAGTGAGTAGAGGTGGTTGTACTAACTTGCCTCTCTCTCAGGCCTTCTTTCCTAATAAGTCTTACCTCCTACCCTTTGGAAAGTCTGATTTATCTGTCTTCCTCTTCAGTGCTTTTGGATCAGTGAAACTGGTTTGAACTTTCCTATGGATAACCAGGGCTTGAGTAACATTTTCCTCTCCCTCTGGACTTCCTTTCCAACCTTCTCCTCCTGGAGAATAACCAAGATGGCAGAAATACAATAGCACCCTCATTGCTTGGGGTGCTTACGGCTCTTTTGGACGTACCTTGAAGGACCACGAGGCTGGTGACCAGCATTACCCAGACCTTTTCTTGTAGGAAGCCTGAACTGAGAGTGCCTTCACTATGGCTGAACTCAAGGTGTTGTCTTTGTTTCAGTCCCGTCACTGTGTAGTTCCCTGTCTCTGGTTCAAAAGAGAATCTTGGATCAGGGGAGGGTTTCAGAAATCATCAGTACCTCCTTTTGCATAATCTCATAACATCTCTTTTATGATCTCCAAGGATTCCTCCCGCCATAATTTGTTGCCCAGATAAGTATCTTTAACATTGTGGGTAATGATGATGTACTTAAGCAGCCATAAATAAGTATAGAATCTCCTGTGTGTCAGACACTGGGGATGCAGATAGACCTTAAAGTAATTCTGAAGTTTTGCCACAGAGATAGCTGAAACAGCTTAGCTACCTTGGACTTGGGTATCCCCAAATAGCCCCATTTTCTAGAGTGGGTCAAGCAATTTAGCATAAGTTAAAATCTTGCCCTTTGGAATAGATCTGGGGTTTTTTTGTTTGTTTGTTTTGGTTTTTGTTTTTTGAGACAGGGTCTTGCTCTGTCATCCAGGCTAGAGTGCAGTGGCGTGATCATGGCTCACTGAACCCTCAAGCCCCAAGCCCAATCGATTCTCCCACCTCAGCTTCCCTAGTAGCTGGGACTACAGGCATGTGCCACCACACCCAGCCAATTTTTGTATTTTTTGTAGAGACAGGTTTTCACTATGTTGCTCAGGCTGGTCTTGAACTCCTGGGTTCAGGTGATGCACCTGCCTTGGCCTTCCTAAGTGCTGGGGTTACAGGCTTGAGACACCGCACCTGGCCTAGATCTGGATTTTTATCCATTCACTAGTTGGATAAACGTAAATTATCTTCAAGCTTTAGTTATCACAGCACAATAGCTCAAAAGACCATGCAGCTTAAATAATATAATATCACTTAGCACAATGCCTGGCCCACAGTAAGTAAATGGCAGACATTGTTTTTTGTTTTATTATTTTTTTGAGACAGAGTCTGGCTCTGTCACCCAGGCTGGAGTGCGGTGGCGCAATCTCAGCTCACAGAAACCTCTGCCTCCTGGATTCAAGTGATTCCCTTGCCTCAGCCTCCCAAGTAGCTGGGGTCACAGGCATGTGCCACCACACCCGGCTAATTTTTGCATTTTTAGTAGAGATGGCATTTCACTATGTCAGCCATGCTTGTCTCAAATTTCTGATCTCAAGTGATCCGCCTGCCTCAGCCTCCCAAAGTGCTGGGATTACAGGCATGAGCCACCGCACCCAGCTGACATTGTTTATTATCTGTTACCTGTCTCCTCTTAACCAGTTTTACCTTCCAAAATGCACCTAATTTCCACATTTGGGGAACCATCTAGATGTGCTGACTGTAATACTTAAATATGCTGAGATGAGAAAAGCATTCTTTCTTAGGGAGAATCTTCACAACCAAAACAATATATTAGAACAGGAATTTTAGGTTATAAGGAGCAAGGACTGTGTTGTACCTCATTCTGTTCTCCAAGGCGCAGCACTGGGCGTGGGATGCACAATACATATTTGTTGGATGAATGAAAGAGGAGTATCTGCTAGTGCAGTTTAACTGAAGCAATGTATTCACATAAATATAATGAAATGCTATAGAGTCTCTAGTGCCAGGCTATAGTAATTTAGACTTTATCCCATAGACAGTGAGAAGCCATTAAAACTTTGAGTGGTGTGGCATGTACAAATTAGCATTTTGGAAAGACAAGCTGGTGGCAGTATGTAGAATGGAGTGGAGGCAGAAACAGTATTTAGAGTTGCTGGACCATTTATTAGGCAACAGCTCGGTGCTAGGCCCTGTGGTAGGTGTGGGAGATACAAAGGTGAGTAGGGCACAGTTGCTGAACTCAGGGGACTCACTGGTTAGGAGACTATTGGAATATGTTAAGTGTGAGATGATGAAGACCTGAAAAACACCTTTGGAAGGAAAGGAATAACAAAGTACTGCTGTGCGGAAGAACAGTAGTACTTAGTAACTCTCTGAATTGGGGGTTAAGAAAAAAGGAACCAAAGTTGACTTCAGTCATGAACAGAAATAGGGTCTCAGGAGGATAGCTTTGGTACTGAGTTTGAGGAAATGGTGGGGCATCTAGGAGCTAGGAGTACAGTTGTTAGTTTAAACGTTTAATTAAAACTTAGGAAAGAGGTTTGAACTGGAGAAGTGGATTTGATGGTCAGTTGCATTGAGATGCTGGTTTAAATCATGGATAGATGAGAACTGGGGAGAGAGAGTAAAGAGAAAAGGTTGAAGTGATGAGAAGTGAGTCTTGGGGAATGAATACTCATGTTTGAGAGGTGGGAGGAGGAAATAGAGAAGACAAAAGAACAGCCAAGGCCGGGCGCGGTGGCTCAAGCCTGTAATCCCAGCACTTTGGGAGGCCGAGACGGGCGGATCATGAGGTCAGGAGATCGAGACCATCCTGGCTAACACGGTGAAACCCCGTCTCTACTAAAAAATACAAAAAACTAGCCGGGCAAAGTGGCGGATGCCTGTAGTCCCAGCTACTCGGGAGGCTGAGGCAGGAGAATGGCGTGAACCCGAGAGGAGGAGCTTGCAGTGAGCTGAGATCCGGCCACTGCACTCCAGCCTGGGTGACAGAGCAAGACTCCGTCTCAAAAAAAAAAAAAAAAAAAAGGAACAGCCAAGCTGGTAGAGAACCACTTGAGTACAGTCACAGAAACCACTAGGGATGACACTTTGATGAAGGAGGGAATAGTCAGAAGTGCTGAATGCTGTAGCTAGGTCAGACAGGAAGACACCAGGAAGCAAGGAAGAAAGTCAATCAAACTAAACAAGTTGAACATTTGAATTAACTAGGAACCATAGGAGGTGATTAAAAACATTTGTTCAAAGGCTCTGGGCCAGTTTTTCATGGGGGGAGGGTGGTGGTAAGTGGGTAATTTATATTTATTTTTCTTCAAAAGTAAGATAGGCCAGGCACGGTGGCTCACACCTGTAATCCCAGTACTTTGGGAGGCTGAGGCGGACAGATCACCTGAGGTCAGGAGTTCGAGGCCAGCCTGGCCAACATGGCAAAACCCCGTCTCAACTAAAAATACAAGAAAATTAGCTGAGGGTGGTGGCGTGTGCCAGCTATTTGGGAGGCTGAGGCAGGAGAATCACTTGAACCTAGGAGTGAGCCAAGATCATGCCACTGCTCTCCAGCTTGGGCCACAGAGTGAGAGTCCGTCTCAAAAAAAAAAAAAAAAAAAAGTAAAGTAGTTGTAAGTTCTTAGAGAATAATAGCAGAGTGCCCTTTTATCCTCCTAGGCTTATTGTCTGAGACAACCACTGCCAACTCTTCAAGAAGTCTTATATTCCTAAATAATATGCTCATATTGCTGCTTCCTAGTGATAAAATGTAGACATTTTCTGTTGGCTTTCTGCTATAGTAGATGAGGGTTATACTTTTACCCATTTTCCTTCTCTGCATTCTTGCAAAAATAATTGTATCACAAATTTTATTTAAATTAGTCATGTTTACATAATTTGGATTTTGTGTTATTTTTTGCAGAATCAAGTTGTGTGCTATGTTTCTTTTGTAAAATTTAGTTTTTTCTAGAGCCTGATTTTATTTTTTTACTGGCAGAGTTTTCCATATCCATTTCTTTAATCCTTTTATCGGGTCTTTAATGGGCCTTTAGAAAGATGATCTGTCAATTCCATTTTTACCTCCTAGAGATTTCCCTTCCAGAGTCTTCTTTCTCTTGCTCTCTTCTGGACTAAGTGCCCTTTTTAAATTCTAGAATTTCCTTTTTTTTTTTTCTTTTCCACTAGAGATGGTGTCTCCCTATGTTGCCCAGGCTTTTCTCTAACTCCTGGGCTCAAGTGATCCTCCCACCTTGGCCTCCAAAAGTGCTGGGATTACAGGCATGAGCCACTGTGTCCAGCTTAGAATTTCCTTTTCCCTGTTAGATTCCTTGTTTCCTGTATCTCATTTTATCTCCTTTAAGGATTCACTTTCTTGTTTTACTGAAGCACATCCTCTGGTCGCTTCTTTGAAAAGATCACATGGAAGGCAAATTTTTTTGAGTCGTTGCATCTCGTGATAGTATCTTTTTTCTTTCCTTACATTTGGTTTATAGTTTGGCTGAATATATAATTCAAGGTAAACTCTTTTTTTTTTTTTTGAGACGGAGTCTCGCTCTGTCGCCCAGGCTGGAGTGCAGTGGCGCAGTCACGACTCACTGCAACCTCCACCTCCCGGGTTCAAGCGATTCTTTTGCCTCAGTCTCCCAAGTAGCTGGGACTACAGGTGTGTGCCACCATGCTTGGCTAATTTTGTTTTTTGTATTTTTAGTAGAGATGGAGTTTCACCATATTGGCCAGGCTGCTCTCAAACTCCTGACCTCGTGATCCGCCTGCCTCGGCCTCCCTAAGTGCTGGGATTACCGGCGTGAGCCACAGAGCCCAGCCAGGTAAACTCTTTTTTTTTTCCACAGAATTGTGGAGGCTTGCTCTGTTGTCTGGGAATATAGGAACACAGACACTTTCTGTTGGGCACAGTTTGACTTAAGGAAGCTACATAAAGCTGGGGCTGGAGTGGCCATATTTAGGACATGCCAAAGTAGTAATGGAGCCAGGGGAGCATGCACAGAGTGAAAAAGACAGATGCAGAAGCCAGAGGCCTTGCCGCCTCAGAGTTTGAAATGGTAACTGTTTTGCATCCTGTCCCCTTTCTAGTTTCTGATTCCAGGAGCTAGAGCTCATGAGGGCCAGCTGTACTTTTTGCTTTATTTTTTCCTCCTCTAATCTGTGGTACCTTGAATGGGTTTCTGTTTCTTCCAACTAAATGCTCCTTAAGACAGATACTCATATTATCTCAAACCTAATCTCTTTGTCTGCCTGAATTTAGAAATATAGCCGCATTTCTGGGAGAGTTCTGAATTGGGAATCAGGAGACCTAATTTATTTCTTTTTTTCTTTTCTTTTTCTTTTTTTTTTTTTGAGACGGAGTTTCACTGTAGTTGCCCAAGCTAGAGTGCAATGGTGCAATCTCAGCTCACTGCAACCTCCGCCTCCCACGTTCAAGCGATTCTCCTGCCTCAGCCTCCCAAGTAGCTGAGATTACAGGCATGCGCCACCACACCCGGCTAATTTTGTATTTTTTGTAGAGATGGGGTTTCTCCATGTTGGCTAGGCTGGTCTTGAACTCCCGACTTCAGGTGATCCTCCCACCTCAGCTCCCAAAGTGCTGGGTTTACAGGCGTAAGCCACCGTGCCTGGCCAGGAGGCCTAATTTCTATCTGTTTTTACTTTCACCGGTCAGTGAGTAGCATTGGACAAATCTCTTCAACCCCTGTGTCACCATCTCCCTGTCAATAAAAATGCGATAGCCACCCCGGTAAGAGTTTTAAAATTAAAGACAAGGCCGGGCGCGGTGGCTCAAGCCTGTAATCCCAGCACTTTGGGAGGCCGAGACGGGCGGATCACGAGGTCAGGAGATCGAGACCATCCTGGCTGACACGGTGAAACCCCGTCTCTACTAAAAAATACAAAAAACTAGCCGGGCGAAGTGGCGGGCGCCTGTGGTCCCAGCTACTCGGGAGGCTGAGGCAGGAGAATGGCGTGAACCCGGGAGGCGGAGCTTGCAGTGAGCCGAGATCCGGCCACCGCACTCCAGCCTGGGCGACAGAGCCAGACTCAGTCTCAAAAAAAAAAAAAAAAAAAAAAAAAAATTAAAGACAAAATGAGTTTATGTTTGTATGTGCACGTTGAAGAAAGGCAGCATCTGCCAATGGGAATGTTGGAAAAGGATTGAGGAAGAAGGAAACTGCCTATCCAGGACCTGAACCATCTGGTTACATCACCAGCTGTCAGCTCTGCTCAGTGTCCCACCTGGTGACATTAGGGGTATTAGAGACTCACCTGTGACTAGAAGGGAGAAGAAATGGCCCTGAAGGCGGATACCTGACTTCTGGCTTGTGGCACAACACTGGTAGGTCCCACTGTGCGACGGTGTGACTTGGCTTATGGTGAACACTAACTCAGATGATATTTCACCAACACCACCATCTATCCCAGGATCCCTTTTAAGTCTCAGCTGTTTTAAACTGGTCTCAGGAAAACAGTCTCTAGACTTGTCCTTGCACAAAAACACTACCAACCCCTCAGCCTCTTCTTTCTTATGCCACACAGTGCAGATTAAGTTCAGTTGTGTTCCTTCCTGGGAAGCTGAGCTGGTGATGTTAATGCATCCTGGAATGGAAAGGGAAGAATTACCCAGAGGTCAGGTAGTGTTCTTTGAATTTCACCATTACTGCTCCTTATCACTAGAAGTCTTCAAGGAAGGACTGAAGCAGAACCTGGCAGCCGTGCTGGCAGACAGGAAATACAAATTACAGCTCTATCGATGGCTGTGTGACTGTAAGCAAGTTACCTAACTCCTTGGGCAGTAGTTTATTCATCTGGAGAATGAAAATTAAGGGACTAAATAATATGCTCAAAGCATCCATTAATTCATAGGTTTATTTGTTCCTCCACTTAACAAATATGTTTAGGTATTCACCCTGCCAAGCCCTGCTGGGGCAATGATGACTAGGACATGAGCCCCACTGTCAGACCTTTTTTTTTTTCCTAACCATTAGATGACCGGGGATTTTTAATTAAAAAAAAAATTTTTTAAACAAGGTCTTGCTCTGTCCACCCAGGCGGGAGTGCAGTGGCATAATTGTAACTCACTGCACCTTTGAACTCCTGGGCTCAGGCAATCCTCCCGCTTCCACCTTCCGAATAGCTAACACTACAGGTATGCACCACTATGTCTGGCTAATTTTTTGTGTTGTAGAGACAGATTCTCACTATGTTGTCCAGGCTGGTCTTGAACTCCAGGCATCAAGCGACCTTCCTGCCTCTGCCTCCCAAACTGCTGGGATCACAGGCATGAACCACTGTGCCTGGCCACTCTCAGAGTTTAAAGCCTAATGTAAAAACAGATTAGCAAAAAATTACAATTTAATTCCACAGTTATTATAATTGAGGAATCTTAGAGATTCCTGAGTCTGAAGAATCAGGAAAACTTCACAGTGAATTTAGTGCTGGAGCTGAGACTTGAAGGAAGAGTAAAAGTTTTTCTAAGAGATACAGGATGAGAGAGACCACAGAAATACCAGAGATGATTAAAAACAGTCACTGTGCGGAAATGGAGTGAGAATGGACTGGAGAAACAGACTAATTATTGAGGGACCATTGGTAGCCAAAGACCATGACTCTGATGGTGCCAATCTGCCGACTTGATGATTTTCCCTGTAAGTAATCTGTAACCTAGATACAGAAGTGGAGAAAATAGTTGGGTTAACCCAGGATGTTTCGGCTCAATGGGTGTCTCTGACCTAATTTTCCAGTGCGTTGGCCCTGCCACCTTTTTACTGCCCCTCACTCTCCTCAAACTTCACTTCCTTCTGTAGTTTATATTTTGTAGTCCATTACTATAATCTCTCCCTTATATCCACCCTCAGCTCCCTTAGCTTTACTCCCGCTATGATGGATCCTTGCAAAACCCCAACCTTGGTTACATCCAGCTCTCTGCTAAAAACTCATCAGGCAGATGCTGAGGCTGCCAGCCCCACTCCCTTGGCAGCTTGATCCCCTATGACTTGCTAGACTCCTCTTGGTATACACAGTAAACTAAATTCACTCACATGAAAATGGTGAAGAGGCAGAGATGGAGGCTTCCCTCTACATATTAAATGCAATTCTCTTATAAGAGTAAGAGACATGGGTCTTATAAGACCCATATCTGAGGGAGACTTGCAATCCCAGCCATTGATTAACTCCAAAATGGTTTATATTTTATTTCTACTTTCCAGCTGGAACTTCTATAGGGTCTCTATTAGAGTGCTTTTCTGTATATCAAATCCTCAGTATAGCCGTAGAGACAGGTGTTACTGTTCCCGTTTTATAAATACACAAATTGAGGCAGAGTGGTTAAACTAGGTACTGAAGTTAATGAAGATTGCAGTATCTGGATCTCAAACCTGGATTTCATAAATTTATAGTATATAGGAACCTAAAGGAATCTTAGGTTGAGGCACAGATTACCAGGCTCTTTGAAACATGTAGCAGGGGCAGAATGACAGAGAGGCAGTAGTATCAGTTCTAACAAAAAAGAAAAAGACACTATATTTTTTACCCTTTCCTTAATGTCAAGAACAGTGAGTCAGCCGGGCTCCTGAGGATCACCTGAGGTCAGGCAGGAGTTCGAGACCAGCCTGACCAATATGATGAAACCCCGTCTCTACTAAAAATACAAAAACTAGCCGAGCGTGGCGGCATATGCCTGTAGTCCCAGCTACTCAGGAAGCTGAGCCAGGAGAATTGCTTGAACCCAGGAGGCGGAGGTTGCAGTGAGCCGAGATCGCACCATTGCACTCCAGCCTGGGTGACAGAGTGAGACTCCCTCAAAAAAAAAAGTGAGTCCTTTGTTTCCCCATCAGAGAAAATCATGGGATCCAGCCCTTCCCACAAGCCCAGGATCCTCCCCATGGCCGTCTCTGCTCTAGGGCCTATCCTCACCACCAGACTGGATGTCCACAATTGCCAGCAGGATGGCCAGGGCACAGCAGCCTCTGCCAGTTTCCATCAGCATCCTGCACGCTGTCAGCAGGCCCAGGAACTTGAAGCAAATGTTGGCTCTGCTGGTATCCTTGGCTTCAGTCTCCTGAAAGCACAGGGGGACCCACTAGACAAAGCCTTCCAGGGCTCCAAGACCATCTCCCCATCCCAGGCACTAGCTTTGATTGGCTAGAGTATGATGGAGGTAGAGGAGGGCTTGGGCATGAGAGTCCAACTGGCTGGGAATTGAGGTGGTAAACCAAGTGAGATACACTGGGAGGGCAGGGGAGGGAGAGATGTAGGGAGACAGTAGGGCTGTTTTCATATATATATATATGTATTTTAAGTTAAATTGGATTGCTGGGTCAAAGAATATGAGGATTAAAACTTTTTTCTACTATAAACAGATTGCTCTCCAAAAAGACTGTTGAGAATCAGATGTTCACCAAGAATGCTTAATAGTGTACATTTCCTTGTGCCCTTGCCAGCTCTGAGTATTATCTGTACTTGAAAATGTTTGCCAATCTGATAGATGAAAAATTAGATTTGTTTTGTGTTGCATTTCCATGATTAGTGAGGTTGAGGATCTTTTCATAGGCTTATTGGTCATTAGTATTCCCTTGTCTATGAATTGTGTGTGTTCATATTCTTTATATTTCTTAACTCAACTTTTAGGAACTTTCTCTATATTAGAGATATTAACCCATCTGCCATTTCTTTAGGCAAATACTTTCTCCCAATTTGTTGTTTGTCTCTTCTCTTTATGATGCTTTTTTTCACAAGGAAAATTTACATTGTATGTAATTAAATACAACATACCTAATCATATTTTCCTTTAAGTTGTCTGGGTTTCCTGCATTGTTTAGGAAAGTTTCCCTCCAATTGAGGCTATAATTTTCCTTCAACATTTTTGTGTTTTATTTTTTATAGTTATGCCTTCTAATCCTGGCTAAGAAAAATTACCCCTGTTTCAAAATAAACAAACTGAAGAAAAACGAACACCTGAATTTCATCAATAGGGAAATGGTTTAATAAGTTTCCATGAATCTATGCAATAAAATATTATATATATTAAAAGAATGAGATACTTCTATAAATATGGGCCTGGAGGGATATTCATGATATATCATTAGGTCAAAAAGGGCAAATTGCAATTATGTATATAAAATAAATGTATTTTTATTTTAAAAAATCTTCTCTGTGTGTATATGTTTTAAAAATATAAAGTTTTGTAGTTTATAACTTTTGAATAGGTAATTACATTCACAGCATTTAAAATTCAAAAGGGGAAAACAAGAATTTTTCTATAAATTTATTTTTCTGATTTTTATAGTCGGCTTGTCTAGTCTCGCCTTTCCTACTGTGTGTACCACCAAGAAAAAGTCCTGTTGGTATTTTAAAATTGGGATATGTTCAATTTATATTTTAACTTAGGGAGAACTGAATTTGTTGTGACACTGATTCTTTTGATCCGAGAATGTGATACTCATTTTTCAAATATGTGTGTCTCAGGTATGTATAGAAGATTTCTTCATAAAGTCCTCGTCCATTTCTTAGCTAAGTTTGTTTCTTGAGTAATTCATATTCTTTTTCACTATTGAAAATGTCATCTTTTACCCATTATATCTTTTTTTTATACATATACTTTAAGTTCTAGGGTATATGTGCACCTTGTGCAGGTTTGTTACTTAGGTATAAATGTGCCATGTTGGTGTGCTGCACCCATCAACTTGTCATTTACATTAGGTATTTCTCCTAATGCTATCCCTCCCCCAGCCCCCACCCCCCAACTGGCCCTAGTGTGTGATGTGCCCCGCCCTGTGTCCATGTGTTCTCATTGTTCAATTCCCACTTATGAGTGAGAACATGCAGTATTTGGTTTTCTGTCCTTATGAAGTTTGCTTAGAATGATGGTTTCCAGCTTCATCTGTGTCCTTGCAAAGGACATTAACTCATCCTTTTATGGCTGCATAGTATTCCATGGTGTATATGTGCCACATTTTCTTAATCCAATCTATCATTGATGGACATTTGGGTTGGTTCCCAGTCTTTGCTATTGTGAATAGTGCCACAATAAACATACGTGTGCATCTTTATCATAGAATGATTTATAATCCTTTGGGTATATGGCCAGTAATGAGATTGCTGGGTCAAATGGTATTTCTAGTTCTTGATCCTTGAGGAATCCCCACACTGTCTTCCACAATGGGTGAACTAATTCACACTCCCATCAACAGTGTAAAAGCGTTCCTATTTCTCCATATCCTCTCCAGCATCTGTTGTTTCCACTCATTGTATCTTTTATTTTTTCATTATATCATTCATTATATCTTTTAATTTTTCATTGTTGTTCATATATGAAAGGCTATTTTTTTACTAGATACTAATTTCATATCCAGCTCCCCTCCCTTAATTCTATCATTTTTCAGTTGATTCTCTTGGATTTTCCAGTCATGCAATCATATTATGTGTAAATAATGATAATTCTTTTTCTGTTTTATATCTCTGATTTCTTTCTTCTAATTGTGTTGGTTAATGTCTCGAGAAAAATATTAAATAATAATGGTAATAATGAATGTGTGTCTTTTTTCTAAGTTTAATGGGGGATGCTTAAATGTTTCCTTTTTAAGTATTATAGTAGCTTTGAGAATGAGATGTATTTCATTATGTTAAGGAATATACATTATTTCTATTTTATTAAGAGTTTTAAAATGTCAAGGATGGATGTGAATGTTTTATTAATTGCCTTTAAATATCAACTAAAATGATATTATTTTTCTTTAAGATATATTAAGATGGTGATCTACATTAATAAATTTCCTAAAATTGATACATCTTTGCAGTCCCACACAAACAAACAAAAACTGAAACCATTTGAAACCATCTTTTCTTTTGAGACAGAGTCTCACTTAGTCGCCCAGGCTGGAGTGCAGTGGCACGATCTCAGCTTACTGCAACCTTCACCTCCCAGGTTCAAGCGATTCTCCTGCCTCAGCCTCCCAAGTACCTGGGATTACAGGCACCTGCCACTGCACTCGCCCAGTTTTTGTATTTTTGGTACAGACGGGGTTTCACCATCTTGGCTGGGGTGATCTTGAACTCCTGACCTCGTGATCCACCCGCCCTGGCCTCTCAACATGCTGGGATTACAGGCGTGAACCACTACGCCCAGCCTAGTATGTTATTCTTTTCATATGCTGCTGTATTCTGTTTTATAATATTTTATTTAAATTTTTTAAAATGGAAAGGCCCAGGTGTGGTGGCTCATGCCTATAATCCCAACACTTTGGGAGGCTGAGGTGGGAGGATCGCTTGAGCCCAGGAGTTTGAGACCAGCCTGGGCAACAAGGTGAGACCCTGTCTTTACAAAAAATACAAAAATTAGCCAGGTGTGGTGGTGCATACCTGTAGTCCCAGCTTCTCAAGAGGCTGAGGTGGGAGGAGCCCAGGAGTTCACGGATGCAGTGAGGTATGATCTTCACTGCACTCTGGCCTGGTTGACAGTGAGACCCTGTCTCAAGAAAGCCAAAAACAAAAATTACACACACACAAAAATTAACCAGTCCTACAAGATATTAAAAATATAACACACCATGACAAATGGAATGAGGTTTCATTTTTAGAAATTCTTGGATGATTTAATATTAGGAAATTATTAATTAACATACTACTGGATCAAAAAAGAAAGTCAATATTACCTTCTGATAAAGTTTTACATTAATTCCCACTAAAATCCTAAGTAAAATGGTAATGGATGAATACTATTCAATATAATGGAGAAATGTATATCTCAGATAAAATTTCAACATCATATTTAATGGTAAAATATAGGATAATTTAAGGCAGAGATGCTTCCTATTATTTCTGTTATTTTACATTGTTCTGTTTGGACAGTGTAATGGAAGTGTTTGCCATTACATTTAGACAAGAAAATAAAGCAAAGGGTATAAATATTGGAAGTCTTAAGGCAAATTTATTACTATTTATATGTGATATAACTTACATCTGGAAAACCCGAGAAACTTAAGAATTATTAAAAACAATAAAAGATAGAGTATCTGAATAGGCAGTTCACAAAAGAGGAAATGGAATAAAAAGTTTTTTAGTTTTACAAGTATTCAGGGAAGTACAAATTAAAAATTCAGAGTTCAGAATTTCAGAATTACCGCCTGTTAAATGAACAAAAATTTAAAAGATTGATAAATCAAAGTTTGGTAAGGGTAAGAAGAAATAGGTGCAATCATTCACTCTAGGTAGAACTATACATTGTTATGGAGCTTTGGGGGAACATTTCAAATGCACATACCCTGTCCCTTAGGCTATAGCTTACAGAAATAAAAGCATGAGTGTGCTAGTATATATGTACAAGGATATTCACTGCAGCATTGTTTATAATACAAAAAAAATAGAAACAGGTGAAGGCCAGGTGTGGTAGCTCACACCTGTAATACCAGCACTTTGGGAGGCTAAGGCACGCGGATCACCTGAGGTCAGGAGTTGGAGACCAGCCTGGCCCACATGAAACCTGGCTCTACTAGAAATGCAAAAATTAGCTGGGCATCCTGGCAGGTGCCTGTGATCTGCTACTCAGGAGGCCGAGGCAGGATAATTGCTTGAACCTGGGAGGCGGAGATTGCAGTAGCCAAGATCACACTACTGCATTCCAGCCTGGGCAACAGAGCAAAACTTCGTCGCCCTCCCGCCCCTACAAAAAAAGGAAACAGGTGAAGACCCACTGGTAAGAATGGTTGAAAAAATTATTGCAGATCCACAGAATAGAATGTTATGTAATTATAATTTGTATAAAATAAACTAAATTAGTGTATATAAATAATAATTTAAGGTATTAATACATAAGATTATTAATTTTCCTAGATATAATTATTAGAAAATATGGTAGAAGAAAATTTCATTCTTTATAGCCACCAAAAAAACCCATGAAATGTCCAGAAAAATGTAAAACATTCGAATAGGACTTATAGGATAAAAACTATACAGTACTATTAAGAAACATAAAAGAAAATCTAAGTAGAGACAATCATTAATTTTGTCTGTACTTATCTGTACATTTGTCACAATCCTAATAAAAAATCCTAATAAAACATCCCAGCAGCGGCTCAAGGTATGGCCCCAATGTCCTTTCCCCTAGCCTTGACCTCTTCTTGCTCCCTCTCCTGTGTTATCATACCTTCATGCTATATCAGAATGTCCTGGTGACTCTTGAAACATAGAATATTTAGTGACAAAGCATCATTTGATTCAAAGAGGAAGATAAAGAAGGATTGCAATTATTCATTCAGCCCAGAATTATGGTTAAAAAGCATAGACTCTAGAGCCAGAGTGTTTGTGTTCAAATCCTGGTCCGAAAACTTAATAGTTGCATGACTTGGTCAAGTTTCTTAGGCTCCTGGGCCAGGCACTATGCTCAGCTTTTAATAAATAGACGCGGAGCATCTATAATGTGTCAGGCACCACGGGGCACAGAGAGATCACTAACACAGCAGAGGCAAAGATGTTTTAGTGGTTAAATGGTCTCTAGAGTCAGACCAGCATGTTTGAGATCTGGCTTTGACACTTACTATCTGTGTAATATTGGGCAAGTTTCTTAACCTCTCTGAAAATGAGTTTACTGACCTATAAAATGGTGACAAAATATTTTCTTCCTAGGGTGGTGAGGGTCAAATGAGGTAACCTGTGTAAACTACTTAGCATAATGCCCGGCAGAGAGTAAGGGCTCAATAAATGATAGCTATGATTATTTTTATGCTTTCGTATATTGGAATCAATGGACAGTGTTCCAGGCACATCTACCTACAAGACTGTGTTTAGTCGTTATAAAACACTAAGCCATTATTATTTTTTAAAATTTATTATTTGCACGAAGCATATAGAGGCTTGGAGAGGCCTTGCGACGTGCTTAAAATCACAGCTCCTAAGTTGGGGAGCAGGATTCTAACCCAAGTTATGAGAGTCTTTCTCTTGAAGTCCTCTTTGTCCCTTTCCTCACAGCCACTCATCCATTCACGAACAGCTGTAACACAAGAACGACTGTACTAAGAACAGTAATAAGGTTATAAAGTGTCAAGGGGCAGGAAAGGAGAAATTCTGGATGAGCGATGTGGAAAGGCTGCAAGATGGCAATGGAGTTAGGCCTTCATAGATGTTTGTGGGCTTTGGGGAGCTGGTGCCTAAAGAATACAGTGGATGGCCGGGCGCGGTAGCTCAAGCCTGTAATCCCAGCACTTTGGGAGGCCGAGACGGGCGGATCACGAGGTCAGCAGATCGAGACCATCCTGGCTAACACAGCGAAACCCCGTCTCTACTAAAAAATACAAAAAACTAGCCGGGCGAGGTGGCGGGTGCCTGTAGTCCCAGCTACTTGGGAGGCTGAGGCAGGAGAATGGCATGAACCCGGGAGGCGGAGCTTGCAGTGAGCTGAGATCCGGCCACTGCACTCCAGCCTGGGCAACAGAGCGAGACTCCGTCTCAAGAAAAAAAAAAAAAAAATACAGTTGGTGAATTAAGGTGGGCTGAGGAAATCGGGCTTCCTTCCAGTCCTGGCTCCGCACTACATAGCCATGGAATGTTGACAAGGTCGTGTCCCTTCTCTAGGCGTGTTTCCTAAGGGACTGGTGCAGCGGGATGGGAGGGGCGCAGGGTAGGGACCGCTTCCAAGGAGACAGAGGACAGGCAGACAGGCTCGGAGGGGCTGATGCAGCCGGTCACTCCGCTGGAGTGGCCAGGCTTCGCGGTGCCTAGGGCTGAGTTGAAGAAGAGCGTGTAAGTCTGTTGTGGGCCCCTCACCAGCGCTGGGGGGAGGCGGGGTCAGTGGGCAAGGATGCTCTGGGAAGTGACCTTGGTGTCCGGGAGGGGAGCACCCTGGTGTGACGCAGGCCGGGCAGCGCGGAGCCGGCGGCGCTGATTCCGCACTCTGGCCGCTAGAGGGCGCTGCCTTCCAGCCAAAGCCGAGTGACCCCAACCTGCCCTGCGTTGGTCACTCCGGCCATGGACCATCCGGCGAGCATGGGGGCTAGACAGGGAAAGCCTAAACTAGGAGGGGAGTTGAGGAGGTGCAAAGTTGGGCCTGGTGGGTCCTGGGGACGCAGCATGTACTAGAGCGGCACCTGGCCCTCAATAGGGGGAGAGCGGGTGGTCGTGAAAAGTCTGGGAATTTTCCGGGCCCACTACACGCCAGGGGGCGGGTCTCCCCTCTTAAAACGTTGTGAGCCCCAGCGCAGGCACGGGGGTGGGTGCCCGTGCAGTTGGCATCCTCACCTTTGATCTTCCCCGGGGCTCCTGAGCTGCGCTGGTGGCCCCAGAGCCCGGGGCCTCTCTCAGGCAACAGCTCACAGACTGCGGGAAACTCTCCCCTCCCTCACCTCCGGAGGGGGTCCTGGGATCTCGTAGGCTCCTGGGTTCAAATTCAAGCTTTGTGTGACCTGTGGCACATTGCTGGACCTCGCTCAGTCTCACATTCCTCTTGTGTTTAAAGCTCCCTCATAGGAATGTGGTGACGGTTAGATGACACATAAAGCTTTGCCAGAGGTTTTCTGGGGAGGGTGGGGACAAGATGGCAAGAAAGAGACTCCATTTCCTCCGTCACCGGAGCCCGGATCTAACCTCTCAGAGGAGCTGGAAGGTCAGCTCTGAGCTCCACAAATACCTCTGAATACGGATCTCCCACAACACTGAAAAAGATGCCCAGAAAGATCTCGTTTGCTGCTGTGAAGGCGCTTCTTTTTCTATCTCCACAACCCCACCTGCCTTAAAGTAGAACCAGACTTGTTAGCAAACAGAGGTTTGGGCTGGGGGGCCCTTGAAGCTCTTGTCTGAGATTTCGGGCTTCCTGCTCAACACACCAAAGCAGGCGCCTGACGTAAAGGGGGCCATGGACCTCTTTGGTGGTCTGGGAAGGCATATGGAGTCCCTTCTTAGAATAACATTTAAAAATTAATAAGATACATGGGATAATAAAGGGAACAAATGATGACAAGACAGTTGTCAAAACATGAGAAGAATGTGTGATAGAGCAGTACACACGCTTCTTTAGATCTGGTATCAGCCTAGTAACTGTTGTAATTCTGCAGTAGTGCTGAGCGTTAATGACATTTGGAGAAATCTATAACAACTGTAATGAGATTTGAAAATATTTGTGTTTTCTATTGATGGCAAATTCTATTGTGGTTCATTGTCTACATTCGTAACTGAAGCAAGTGCTAACTTTCAATTAAAGATTAGTGAAAATAAAGATGTATTTTCCCCCAAAATTCACAAATCCCGTGAATGAATCTATTCATGGACCTCCAAGAGGTCCACGATGTGAACCACCTAGGACGTGAACTTCCCCTAGAGGTGCCTCACAGGGCCAGCTCCAAGCCCCGGGCCGCCTCCTGGCTTGTCTCAACCCAGGCCTTGAAGAGCTCCAGCAGAACGCTGATCTAAACTTTGGTAACTTTCCTCTGGCAATTTGAGGAATTCCTCCATTTGAGGAATGTCAGAGCGGGGCCAGGATCCCTGAATGCCCGTGGAAGAAGAGCGCGCATGCTGGTCTGGCAGGCAGAAATAACCTTCTCCCCAGGGTCCAGAGGACAGAGGACAGTTCCCTCCAAAAGGCAGGTTTCTCAGGGACCTCATGGGAAGCCTGTGCTTGCCTGAGCAGTTCTGTCAACCATCCCGTCCCTCCACCTGGACCCCAGGTCCCCAACAGATCTTTTTACCTCCAGACAGAAGTTCTTCTTTCTTGCTCTCAGGCTGGGGGCTCACGTTGAAATGGCTCTCAGTCCTCAGATTGTTCTTGCATCTTGTTAAAACCCCATCTCTCCAGTTTCGTCATTGCTCACACTTTCAGAGCTGTTATATTCAGTCCTTGAAAACCACAGGATGGGTCGTTAAGCAGTCAGAGATCTTCCTCCACCCCCACTGTGGATTTTTTTCTCCTTTCTCTCCTGCAACTGGTCCTCCACCTCCTTTTCCTTTCCTCTCCCTTGTTTTGTCTTGTTGGTGTTAGAAATAGACTAGGGTGCTGAGGGGGCTGAGAAAAACCACCTCTTAAAATTCTTTTCTTTACCCTGGGGAACAAAGATTTTGTGTTTGCTAATTCATAATAAGGAAAGGACTGACGATAGAATAACTAGAAGATAAAAGGACAGAATGTCCTCTTAAGTATAAAGAAAGGTACCAAGTCTTCTCCTGAGAGTAGGTTTTGGTTAGAAGTAGGACAGAGAACACAGCTGCTCCGGGCTGAAAGGGAGGAAGGGCAGGGAGCTGTCAAGAAGGCTTGAGTGAGGGTGGTGGTGAGCAGGGGAGGCAACGAGTAGGGGCACCAAAATGGTCCTGGTGTGGTAGGGGGGAGGATGAATGACTGACCTTAATTTGCCACCCATTTTTTTTCTTTTTCTTTCTTATATTTATTTATTTATTTATTATTTTTATTTTTTTTTAATTTGAGACAGGATCTTACTGTCACCAAGGCTGGAGTACAGTGGGGCAATCATAGCTCACTGCAACGTTGACCTCCTGTGCTCAAGTGATCTTCCCACCTCAGCCCGTCCAAGCAGCTAGGACCACAGGTGTACGCCACCACACCTGGATAACTTTTTATTTATTTATTTATTTAGAGATGGAGTCTCGCTGTGTCACACAGGCTGGAGTACAGTGGCGTGATCTCAGCTCACTGTAACCTCCGCCTCCTGGGCTCAAGTGATGCTCCTGCCTCAACCTTACGAGTAGCTGGGATTATGAGCACCTGCCACTGTGCCGGACTAATTTTTACATTTTTAGTAGAGACAGAGTTTCATCATGTTGGCCAGGCTGGTCTCAAACTCCTGACCTCAAGTGATCCATCTGCCTGCCTTGGCCTCCCAAAGTGCTGAGATTACAGGTGTGAGCCACCATGCTCGGTTGATAATTTTTAAAAAGATTTATTTGGATGAGGTCTCCCTATGCTGCCCCGCCTGCTCTTGAACTCCTGGGCTCAAACAATCCTTTGGCCTTGGCCTCCCAAAGTGCTAGGATGACAGGCCTGAACCACCATGCCCAGCTTCACATCCATTTCTATTCTGTTCTGTTCTTCCTTGGTCAGTGATGGCTTGGGAGATTACGATTGTTCCTAAATTCTAGGGTTGTGCCCTTAGATGGCAGGAGCATTAGTCTGAGAATCAGAAACATTGGGCTCTAAGTCTTACAAGGCTGGGCCAGGCCCTGTGCCAAAGGGCACAGCACACCAGGAAGCGCCATGGTTCTGGGGGAACACCTGTCATGGTTGACACCCAGTGCCAGGCTAAGCAAGAATTCAAGGGTGCAGGGAGGGTGGGGGAAATTTTTTCGTGACTAGTCTAGAGCCTCTCTTTTCCTTGTTGTTCCTGTTATTGTAGCACTCTGTGGTCCTAAAAACAGTAGGGTGCTCTGGGGTTTGAGAACTCCCAGATCGCTCCACTGAAGCCATCGTCAGATGAGACAGATATTAGAAATATTTCTTCACTCTAAGCTGGGTGCGGTGGCTCCCACCTCTAATCCCAGCACTTTGGGAGGCCGAGGCGGGCAGATCATGAGGTCAGGAGATCGAGACCATCCTGGCTAACACAGTGAAACCCGTCTCTACTAAAAATACAAAAAATTATCTGGGTGTGGTGGTGGGTCCCTGTAGTCCCAGCTACTTGGGAGGCTGAGGCAGGAAAATGGCGTGAGCCCGGCAGGCAGAGCTTGCAGTGAACCGAGATTGCACCACTGCACTCCAACATGGGTGACAGAGCGAGACTGCGTCTCTAAAAATAAAAAAAAAGGAAAAGAAAAAAAGAAATACTTCTTCACTCCATCAAAGTGTTAGGTTTCACTGCAGAATGAGTCCATTCTGGGAGCCTGGGGGTTGGGAACCCATGTTGGGAAGAGGAGTGTCTCACCACCATCCTGGTCACACGACCAGTCCACCACAGCCCACAGGAAACCGGGTCCCACAGGTATGAACTGCTAAACTGGGCCTGGTTTCTGTTATCCCCAGTATCCTTATTTGCTGTCGCTATGATAGTGTTCAAACAGATGACCTCTCTGCTCTCTCAGCTGGAGACTTCTCCCTCCTTGGGTCCATGGGGTCCTTCCAAAGGTTGGCTCTGAGAGCATTCAGCATTCCTTATCATCGAGGAGCTGTCAAACAGTGATTATTAGCAACACGAAGAGAAGTTCAAGGCAACCAGGGTTGCGGGTGAGTGAGGTTGGGGCCCCTTTCGTACTAGTTTACACACATGTATTCATACTGGTTATTGCAAAAAACCTCAAAGTTCTGCAGAGACCTCAGGGCTCAAAAGTGAATTGCAGCGCACTTCCTTTTCACCAGCCGTGTAGTGTCTGTCCATCCTGCAAACAGTGGCATGCACAGTTTTCTGCAAATGTTACTTTGGGTCACTTCTTACAAGGTTATTGTGTGCCAGGCCCTGTGGGGTTGTCGATGACTGAATGGGGCCTGCTCTCAAGGCGAGCACACTGTTGAGAGAGGCCTGCATCCCTGTGAGATGGAACAGAATGCACCAACAGCTATAAGTACCCCAGAAGTGAGAGAGAAGCCAGGAAGCAGGGGAGGTTGGGAGGAAGAAAAGGAGACTGCCCTGTGGGCGCAGACAGTGTTAGGCACTCTGTGAGGACAATGTGACATTTAAATTGAGCTTTGAAAGAAGGCAGGATTTCAAAAGGCAGGGGTAGAGAAACAGTGTGAACCAGCAAGGAGCAGGGACATGTGGGGCTGGCTTGGAAGTCAGTGAAACAATGAGGTGGCTGAAATCTAGGCTGCCTCCTGGTCATCCACAGCCTCCCAAATCTGTATCCTGTGGGCCTTTGAATATCTTGAAAACAATCTATCAGTTGCTAAATTGTGTAACTGGATACGATTTAGAAAAAGAAAAACTGAGTGGACATTGAATTGTATTTCCATCTGACTTCTGTAGAATTATGGGGTTTTGGAAGCAGGACACTGCAGCAGTCTTCTAGTCCCTGGAAACGTGCAGACGCTTGCATGCCATTCGTTCCCAAACTTGAGCGTGTATTAACATCACCAGGAGGGCATCTTTGAACAATTCAGATGGCTGGGCCCAGCTGCAGAATCTCTGATTCAGGGTCTCAGGGCAGGGGTGGGGGTGGTCCAAGAAGCTGTATTCCTAACAAGTTCCCTGGTGCTACTGCTGCTGTAATGCTCCTTGCAAACCGTTCAGGGTAATACCTCTTGCATCCTCTGCTTGAATCGCTCTACTGTTCTGCAGCTCACCACCACCCAAAGTATCCACGCAATATCCCTTGTGGAATACTTCCAGTAAAATTCTTCCTTGTGCTGCTGTCAGTCCTGCCTGCCTGTAACTTTCCATGAAGTCTGCTGAGGGCCCCACATGGGAAATGTCTACGGATGGCAGGCAAGTCTCAGGCACATGCGGCAGACGCCTGGATTTACATCCTGACTCCACCACTTACTATGTGACCTTGGATAAGTCATTCACCTTTTCTGTATGTTCTTCAACTGTGGAATGGGGATAACAATGTCACAGAACTGCTGTTTAGAGTAAATGAGAAAAGTGTGTAAAACAATTGACATGGTGCTTGGCATATACGAAGTACTCAGGTGTGGGCTAGTATCATTACCTAGTGTTCTTTCTTTTTTTTTTTTTTGAGACAGTCTCCCTCTGTTGCCCAGGCTGGAATGCAGTGGCACAATCTTGGCTCACTGCAACCTCCATCTCCTGGGTTCAAGTGATTCTTGGGCCTCAGCCTCCCAAGCAGCTGGGATTGCAGCCACCCGCCACCACGCCCGACTAATTTTTTTGTATTTTTTCAGTAGAGAAGAGGTTTCACCATATTAGTCAGGCTGTTCTCAAACTCCTGACTTGAGGCGATCCACCTGCCTCAGCCTCCCGAAGTGCTGGGATTACAGGTGTGAGCCACTGCGCCCGGCCAGCATTACCTAGTTTTCCTTTCTACTCGGGAGTCTATCAAATCTCCGAAGAAAGTTAATCATTCTAGTGTTTCTCCTTTCTGGGCTAAATATCCCCAGCTCCTGCAATTATTTCTTATAATTATTTCAATGCTTTCATGGTTCCAATATTTTGTTTGTCCTTTCCACTGTTCTCTGAACAGAGTCCAGTTTGTCAGTCTTCCTTGTCAGGTGCACGGCTCAGACCTGCCACCTGCCTCGGCTTAGTCCAAGTCTCGTGTGTTCACTGCAACCAAAGGTAACTCTAGCTTTGTAGCTATTTCCACATTTCACTGGATTGTATTAGACTTCCAGGCCATGAAGGTGCCAGAGGCTACACCTGCATGTAGAGAGTAGAACTCATTCTCCTGTCACATTGCCCCTTGTTGCTTAGCATATGTGAGTTTGGTGAGCGTGGGTGAGGGAGAGTAACTCTGACCTTGGCCCAGTTCAGGGCCTACTGCCCCAGTAGCTGTGAGAAAGCACATTCGAAGCTCCAGGGACTGGTGCAAGGCCCAGCCTCTCCCCCAGAGAAGGGTGAACTGACACCTAGCACAGCCAACAGTTTTCTGGAAGGAAACCAAGCCTCAGAGCCAGAGGCACATACAGCAAAGTTATGTAGGCATTTCAGCCCCTGCCCCAGCCACTGTCATTGCTGGCCTTTTGCCCAGAGTCCTTGGTAATAGAATAATGATAGAATATGGAGAGGGAGTCAGGGCTGTTTTTTTTTTGTTTTGTTTCGCTTTTTTTTTTTTTTTTGAGATGGAGTCTCCCTCTGTCGCCCAGGCTGGAGGGCAGTGGCACAATCTCAGCTCACTGCAAGCTCTGCCTCCCAGGTTCAAGTAATTCTCCTGCCTCCGCCTCCTGAGTAGCTGGGACTACAGGCACGCACCTCCATGCCCAGCTAATTTTTGTATTTTTGGTAGAGACAGGATTTTGCCACGTTAGCCAGGCTGGTCTTGAACTCCTGACCTCAGGTGATCCACCTGCCTTGGCCTCCCAAAGTGCTGGGATTACAGGCATGACCCACCGCGCCTGGCCTCAGGGCTGTTTTATTGTGGGGACAGAGGTGGCAGTTTCAGGGGTTTGGGTATCAAGATGACACGGCAGGCCCTGGAGAAAATGTCTCTCTCAGCCTCCATTCTAATTTCCAGTCTGTAGTGAATGGCTCACCAGGTACTCTTAAGTTCTGTCTTTTAAAACAGAAGGCACACAAAAATGTGCCCAAATTACTTTGGTGTCCTGAAGAGCCTGTCTTGTCCCTCTCAGGTCATAGAAGACGCCAAGTTCCTTTACGGCCAGGCCTCCTCCTGAGGGAGACCAGGCCTGTGGGGTTGCTGGCTTAAACACTGCCACCGGCTCTGCACACCCATTTCCACAGGGACAGCCCGAGTGTCTCCAGGACACACCAGCCTCACGGCAGAAACGGCTGCAGTCACGGCTCTGTCTGTACCGTGGGGTGGCTCCCCCTCACCCACCCCCACGAAGCTGCACTCTGCTGTGTGAATGCCTAGGGGAATGTGACTCTCCCCATTGCAGGCCCCACGGCCTGCTGGATGCCACGGTGACAGGGTGTGGCCTGCAACTGCAGGTCCCCCGTCCTCTTTGGCTCATCATCTCCGAGAGCTGCCTGCAAGTCACACTATGTGAGTCCCAGTGCAGGGCTCCTCTGAAAGTCACCTGTGAAGCTGTCTTTGGCTGAAGAAGTTGGGGAAACTGGTCTCCCACACTTGGCAATGGCCATTCTTTCTCAACCTTCCCCCAGGCACGAAGAGTCCCAGGCCTTGATGCCTCACTCTTCCATCAAGGATTTAACATTTACCCTCCCTGGTATTTTCAATTGACCCAGAGGAAATTAATAGGTAGTACTTAGCAAAGGGTGCTTAGCAAAAAAATACTCAGCTGAGTGGAATTGCAGGCACGTCTACAGTTGTCTGGAGGCACAGAGGCTGCACTCTACCCTAAGGCAAAGCGGGTGGGGCCATCCTCCTGCTGACTTGGGCTTCGGAGGAGGAAATGTACTTTCTTCAGTGGATAATAAAGACAAGCATTGGTTAGGTATGGTGGCTCATGCCTGCAATCCCAGTACTCTGGGAGGTTGAGATGGGTGGATCACTTGAGGTCAGGAGTTCAAATTCAGCCTGGCTAACATAGTGAAACCCTGTCTCTACTGAAAATACAAAAATTAGCTAGGCGTGGTAGAGCACACTTGGAATCCCGGTTGGGAGGCTGAGGCAGGAGGATCACTTGAACCCAGGAGGCAGAGGTTGCAGTGAGCTGAGATTGTGCCACTGCACTCCAGCCTGGGTGACAGAGCGAGACTACATTTCCAAAAAACAAGACAAGCATTGCTTTTTCCTTGGCATGAATTCTTTTTTTTTTTTTGAAACAGAGTTTCGCTCTTTCACTCTGTTGCCCAGGCTGGAGTGCAGTGGCGCAACCTCGGCTCACTGCAACCTCCGCCTCCTGGGTTCAAGTGATTCTCCTGCCTCAGCCTCCCGAGTAGCTGGGACTACAGGTGCCCACCGCCAGGCACAGCTCATTTTTTGTATTTTTAGTAGAGACGGGGTTTCACCATGTTGGCCAGGCTGGCCTTAAACTCCTGATCTCAAGTGATCCAACTGCCTCGGTCTCCCAAAGTGCAGGGATTACAGGTGTGAGCCACCGCGCCCGGCATCCTGTCAAGAATTCTAAGCAACAGAGAAAACAGGATGGGCACAATTAGTTTGCTCTCCAAGCTAGAATGTCAGGGGGCACTGGAACCATTCTGGGAGAAGCAATACTTTGAGGTGCAATGTCTTTTTTTTTCTGAGACAGAGTCTTGGTCTCTTGCCCAGGCTGGAGTGCAATGGCACGATCTCAGCTTATTGCAACCTCCACCTCCCAGGTTCAAGCAATTCTTCTGCCTCAGCCTCCCAAGTAGCTAGGATTACAGGCACCTGCCACCATGCCTGGATGATTTTTTTTTTTTTTTTTTTTTGTATTTTTAGCAGAGACAGGGTTTTGCCATTTTGGCCAGGTTGGTCTCGATCTCCTGACCTCAGGTGATCTACCTACCTTGGCCTCCCAAAGTGTGGGGATTACAGGCGTGAGCCACTGCGCCTGGCAGGGATGTCTTTTTTTTTTTTTGAGACGGAGTCTCACTTTGTTGCCCAGGCTTGAATGCAGTGGTGCGATCTCGGCTCACTGCAACCTCTGCCTCCTGGGTTCAAACGATTCTTCTGCCTCAGCCTCCCGAGTAGCTGGGATTACAGGCATGTGCCACCACGCCCGGCTAATTTTATACTTTTAGTAGAGACGGGGTTTTTCCATGTTGGCCAGGCTGATCTCGAACTCCCGACCTCAGGTGATCCGCCCGCCTCGGCCTCCCAAAGTGCTGGGATTACAGGTGTGAGCCACCGCGCCCGGCCGAGGGATGTCTTTTAAATCAAGCTACAGACTTGGGCAACTAGGCTGTTCATGGTTCCTGCCTCTTTCTCACTGACCCTTTACCTCTGGATGGGATGGTCCCCAGAAGGATGAGGTCGGGCTGAGGCTGTGGCCTTGAGATCCCTGACACTTTTCTTGCTCTTCTCCTGTTTCCCATTCTGGACCGTTGGGGGCCCTTGAGGATCTGGCTTTTTAAGGCAGAATCCAAACTGCCCAAGGACCACTGATTGTTTCTGTATCTCTTACAAAGGGGCAACCAAATATCCTTTTAACCAATACTCCAAGAGTGCCAAGACCAGACCTTGCTACATGCAGGAACCCAGACCATGGCATGTTCTTGTTCTGTGCCTTTTTCTTGTGGTGGAAAAGGATTGTGTATTCTGACCCCTCATCTGGGAAAAGGAGGAGCAAGTGAATTACTACTCGGATATTCTTGGCAGCCAGCTTGCAAGTGTTAATAATTCCCAGCTCTCCAAGGATCCTCAGGCCTCCCCTGTCCTGACACCTGGTTACTGAAAAGAACTAGAAAGCTCCAGTCAGCAGTCATGTGGGGCCAGTGTGTGCTGCAGCCAAGTGGCATTGCCGTATCTCCAGCTTGTCACCCACACTGCTGTAAAACATTTATCTCAGTCTTGCATCTGGACCCTGGCCTAATAAATTCCTCCAAAGGTATGCAGAGTACACAGGCTGCCACTTAAGGTGGGATGAGGCCAGAGTAACAGAGAGAGTGGAAAGGGAGCCTGTCATAAATACTGACTCTACACAGGGAGAGAAAACCACTGGGGCTTAAAATTCCAGGCTCAGAGTAAGTTAATGAGCTACTAAAAAGACAGGGTAGTAGGACATGCGTACTAGGACAATCAGACCTGAAGTTGGAGAAAAATGTGAGGATACCCATTAAACCAGGCAGACTGGTATAGTAGAAAGGGCATTGGCCATGAAAGCAGGAGCACAGTGTTTTTAGCCATGTTTCTGCCTGAGGTGACTTTGGCTAAGTCACTTCACTTCTCTGAGTCTTTGTTTTATAATAAAGAAAAATTGAGATGATACAATTCAATAACAACAAAAACAAGTTGATTTTTAAAATGGGCAAATTGAATAGACATTTATCTAAAGAAGATACAAATGGCCAGTAAGCACATGAAAAGATGCTCAACATTATGAATCATTAAGGAAATGCAAATCAAAACCACAATGAGATGTCACCTCAAACCCATTAAAATGGCCATCATTTAAAAAACAAACCAACCAACCAACAAAAAACAGAAAATAACAAGTGTTCATGGGAATATGGCGAAATTGGAACCTTTCTATGTTGCTGGTGGGAAGGTAAAATGGTGCAGACACCATGGAAAACAGTATGGCAGTTCCTGAAGAAATTAAATGTATGATCCAGCAATTCCATTTCTGGGCAAATACCCCAAAGATTTGAAAACAGGGACTTGAACAAATATTTGCACATCCATTTTCACAGCAGTATGATTGACTACAGCCTAAAGGTGGTAGCAATTCATTCCGTGATGGATGAATAAATAAAATGTGGTGTATGTACACAGTGGAATATTATTCACCCTTCAAAAGGAAGGCAATTCTGACATGTGCTACAACATGAATGAACTTTGAAGACATTTGCTAAGTGAAATAAGCCAGTCACAAAAGAACAAATAGTATACTATTCCACACATAGAAGGTGCTTAGAGTAGTCAAATTTGTAGAAACAAAGTAGAAAGGTGGTTGCCAGGGGCTGGGGAGGAGGGAATAGAAAATCATGTTCAATGGCTACACAGTTTCACTGTGGGAAGATAAAAAAGTTCTGGAGATGGATGGTGGTGATGGTTGCCCAACAGTGTGAAAGTACTTAATGCCACTGAATTGTATACTCAAAATGATTACAATGGTAATTTTTTTGTTATGAATATTTTACCACAATTTAATTTTTTTTTTTTTGAGACAGGGTCTCGCTCTGTAGTCCAGGCTGGCATCCAGTGGCATGATCGTGGCTCACTACAGCCTTGACCTCACAGGCTCAATCAATCCTCCTGCCTCAGTCTCCTGAGTAGCTGGGACTATAGGTGTGCACCACCACACCCAGCTAATTTTTGTATTTTCTGTAGAGATAGGGTTTCACCATGTTGCCCAGGCTGGTCTCAAACTCCTGGACTCAAGCATTCCTCCACCTCAACCTCCCAAAGTGCTGAGATTATAGGCATGAGCCACTGTGCCCAGCCAATTTTTAAAAATTGAAGTGGAGAGATCAAAGCTTCCTGACCAGATTGCTCAGGTGTGCCACATGTAGGTTATTGGCATGCCACAATACTGATCCCTTCCACTTTTGAATAGATCATGCAGAGCTGAGCACAGCTGAAATCCTCAGGCAGGTCACTTCTAGCCTTGAAGAGCTTCTTCTTACTCCAGTATGCTATACACATATTGTAATGTTTAAAATTTCAATATAATTTAATTATTATTTATACAGAATTAGTGCATGAAACAAAAATGCATAGCTCAATAATTAATCTTAAACACCTGTGTAACCTTCACTTAGCTCAAGAATTAGAATCTTGCCAGTATACCAGAAGTTGCGGTCATGTGTTACCACCTAACTGGGAATCCCCCAAAGTTCTGCCCTATATTTGGACATTATGTAAATGCAATCCTAGTATGAAAACAAATGAACTACGGCTACTCACAGCAACATGAGTGAACCTCACAAACATCACATTGAATGAAATAAACCAGATACAAAAGGAATACACCAGGCCTGTAATCCCAGCACTTTGGGAGGCCAAGGCGGGTGGATCACTTGAGGTCAGGAGTTCGAGACCAGCCTGGCCAACATGGTGAAACCCTGTCTGTACTAAAAATACAAAAATATTAGTCAGGCATGGTGGTGGGCTCTCGTAATCCCAGCTACTCGGGAGGCAGAGGCAGGAGAATCACTTGAACTCAGGAAGCGGATGTTGCAGTGAGCCGAGAGTGCACCACTGCATTTCAGCCTGGGCAACAGAGTGAGACTCCATCTCAAAAAACACAAAAAACAAACAAACAAAAAACCCGCAATTTTTTAAAAACCATACAATAACAGCTATTTATATGTGATGAAGGTAAGTGAGGCCCAGAGAGCTAAAACTGAATTACTTTGGATCAAACACCTGGGAAATGGTGGCATCAGAATTGAACTCAGGTGTTCTTTCTTTCTTTTTTTTTTTTTTTTTGAGACAGGGTCTCCCTCTGTCATTGAGGCTAGAGTGCAGTGGCATGATCACCGCTCACTGTACCTCTGCCTCTCAATCAAGTGATCCTCCCACTTCAGCCTCCAGAGTAGCTGGGACTACAGGCATGTACCACAATGCCTGGCTTTTTTTTTTTAACTTTTGTAGAGATGGGGTTTCACCATGTGGCCTGGGCTGGTCTTGAACTCTTGAGCTCAGGCAATCTGCCCGCTTCGACCTCACAAAGTGCTGGGATTACAGTGAACTCAGGTGTTCTGATCCTAAAATCCAGATTTTCCCATTCTGCCTTCTGCTTTGAAAGATATAGAGGAGGCCAAGAGGGCTTATCCCCGAGGTGGAGGAAGATAAGCTGGTATGAGGAAGCCGCTCAGTGTTTGTCATTTTAAACCGTTTATCCACTGGCTCAGGTCATGTCTTTGTTGGGGGCCAAGCCAAGGCCCAGCAAAGACAAATGGCCTTTGCAGTGTGGGTGGAAGAGGGGTGAGGTCACGCAGTCCTCGGCCTGTGGTTTGCTTTGCCTGAGTGCCGGGAGCAATCTCTTGCCCTGATTTGCAGTGTGGGCTGAGGATCCAGGTCAGTGAGAAGGCCAGTGCTAGAACTGTCTGTGGGTGCTGCTGATAGGAATCAGCTGCTGATCGCGGCTAGGGCTGGGGGCTGAGCACACCGGCACCAGCCTACTTCTTGGGCAGCAAGGCAGCAGGATAGAGGGGTTTGTAAAAATGCCTTCCACCTACCCTGCTGGGCTTGCCTGAGAGACTCTGAGTGTGGGAAGCGAAGACAATTATCGCTAGGCTGGAGAACAGAAAGAGCACCGTCAGGTGAGAAAGAAGAAAAAAAGAGAGGGGAGAGAGTGGATAAGAAGAAGGAAGCCTGGGACATAAGAGCAAGGGCTTTGCTTGCTAAACTCCTAGGGAGCACACAAGTGAGAATCCAGGGTGGAGGGAAGCAGGATGGGTGCCCTGAACGCTTGGCCCCATTTCCTGGGGCTTACTGGCCTCCTGGGTGGGAGTGTTACAGGCTACTGCTCCTTGAGGAGGCCTCAGTGATTGAGGATGCTCCTGTATGAGTCTCGGCCCTGACCCCGGGATGGGGGACTGGAGGACCCTAACAGGATTGGGGGTTGGTTGGGTGTGACCAAGGCATCTGCCAAAGGGAGAGTACCAAGGAAAGCGGAGGCACCTCCTCTCTGGCTGTCCTTCGCCCCCTCTCTCCTCCTCGTTCTCTGGGAGTGTCTGGCGAGCAGCAGCCTCCCCGCAGGGCCAGGCAGGTGGGCCAGAGCATTTGGTTTGCTGAGGTTTGTCAGGTTTTCCAGCTCAGGGCCCAGCCAGCTGGCAGGAAGCAGGACAGAGGTCACTTGAATTCAGACCACATGTCCCTGTTAAATACATTAGCTTTTAAATCAACCTTTGTTCAAAGTCCAGCGAGTTGCAAGCCTAGTGCTCACCTGCAGAGACAGAATTCCTGAGCGAACGAACAGAGCGGCTCCTCTTCCATCTCCAGGTAAGAACTGCTCGTGTCCTTGAGGGCGCTGGCCACTGAGGCCTGAATTACCTTCTTTCTTTTCCTTTTCTCTTTCTCTTTTTCCAAGCCAGTAGCTGGCTGTCTAGGGCGGAGAAGAATCCCATGGGGAGGGAGCCAGGCCCGTTTGGCGGTGGCTGCGGGTGAGGGATGATCCACGCTCTGAGATTCTTTCTGCTGGAGAGGCGCCTCACCCTTGCAGGCTAGGGTCTGTTTCACAAAGAAATTGGCAAGCCGATCTCAGAAAAAGCTTTCCCTGGGTCGTGCGGGGGTTTGATGTGCAGCCAAAGGGAATGAGACAACAGACTTCACAGGTAACCAGGCGGATACGCCCAGGACCTTCCTACTGGTACAGGGGCCTTGGGTAGCAGAGAAGACTCTTCTGGAAGCAGCCCTTAAAGGATGCAGCCTAACTTAGCTTGCCCACTTGATAATAAAAGTGGCATCTTTCCTCTCTGTATCACATTGCAGCACTAAGACATGAGAAAAACCAGTGAATTTCCAGGCTGGCTGAATGTTAAAGCCTACATTCCCCAGGCTCTCACCTTTGGCATTTCTAAGTCTCCAGGTCTTGTGTGAATCGAAAGATCTTTATTTGAAAACTCTCCCAGATCATTCTGATCAGTGCAGGTAGGTTTGGGAACCACTAGTAGTTTATTGCTTAAGCAGAAGAGTCATGAGACTTAAATGTGACACTCACCTAAGGGTTCACTCGCTATGAAGACTCCCGGTCTGGGTTGGATCCAGCTATGAAAATTTGGGTTTGGCTCTGAGAAACACATTCTTCTTTATTTACTAAAATCTCTGCAATGTGTCACCAGGGCAGCTTTCAGTCTTGTACCCAGAAGGCAAGAGGGGATAGCGGGGACTGCCTCAGGCCATGATTGTCTAGTCATCTGAAGTCTGCAGCAAATTACTCAGGGTCTTTGAATTTCTGTGTTACGATAGTAATTTGTGCTTATCTTTGACTTTTGTATGTTCTTTGCACCATAGGGTGTGAAGTTGCTGGTAATGATGTCTTATATTCACAGACCACTGCCTAGGCAGCTACTTCTCACCCAGGTGAAAGAACACAGGACTAGAATACAAATCATCAGAGTTTTCATTCAGTTGCTAGTGACAGGCCGTTAGACAAACTACTCAGCCAACTGGAGGCTCGATTTCATTATCGATCAAGTGAAGGCCTGTCATTTTTTCCCCAAGAGTGTACTGAAAATAAAATTATAAGTACAAATGTGTGGTCAGGTAATGGCGGCTCATGCCTGTAATCCCAGCACTTTGGGAGGCCCAAGCGGGAGGATCACTTGAGGCCAGGAGTTCCAGACCAGCCTCGGCAATGAAGTGAGACTCCATCTCTACAAAAAATAATAATTAATCCTGCATGGTGGCACGTGTCTGTGGTGTCAGCTGCTTGGGAGGCTGAAATGGAAGGGCTGCTTGAGCCCAGGAGGTCGAGGCTACAGTGAGCCATGATTGCACCATTGCACTCCAACCTGGGTGACAGAGTGAGACCCTGTCTCAAAAACAAACAAAAAAAAACCATGAATGTGTTAAAAACACAACTTAAGATGCCTAGATTTCAAATGTGTATATTGAAAGTCTCTATAGAATAGTAAGAAGAAACAAATTTTAGTCAGTTGGGAAACCTTGTCCTAGTCTTTTAATCTCATTGAGCTTCTGTTTGCTCACTGACAAATAAGAAGTTGAGACCAGATCATCGTTAATGTCTTTTTCAGTTGGCCAAGTATAAGGTAGATCCTGGAGCCTTGAAGGGTAGCTCCTTGTCATTTGGGTATGAATTCAAATGTCACCTCCCAGGAAGGACTTTCTAAAACAGCCTCCCATCTCCACGCCACCAGTATCTCTATCATTCATAGCATGTACCATCAGAAATCATCTCATTTTGGCCAGGTGCGGTGGCTCATGCCTGTAATCCCAGCACTTTGGGAGGCCGAGGCAGGTGGATCATCTGAGGTCAGGAGTTCGAGACCAGCCTGGCCAACATGGTGAAACCCCATCTCTACTAAAAATACAAAAATTAGCCGAGCGTGGTGCCGCACGTCTGTAGTCCCAGCTACTTGGGAGGCTGAGGCAGGAGAATTGCTTAAACCTGGGAGGTGGAGGTTGCAGTGAGCCAAGATTGTGCCATTGCACCCCAGCCTGGGTGACAGAGTGAGCCTCCATCTTGAGAAAAAAAAATCATCTCTCTTACTTGTCACCTTTACCAGATGTTAAGCTTCAAGACTGCAGGGATCTTATCATTTGTGTTACTTGCTGTATTACCAGCCCCTTGAGCACTACCTGGCACAAACACATTTGCATAAATGGAATTGGTGTGGCAGGGAAGGAGCTGGAAGAATAGATGCAGATGGTGATGACTTTGATAAGGTGTTCCTCAGGAAAGGAGGTTGAAGGACTCCAATACTCTCTCAGGGCGTCTGAAGTCCAGGGTCTAATCATGTGGGAATGGGTTTTTCTGGTCACATCTTAGTGAAATGATTCTTGCATTCGTTGCACAGGGATGCGATGAGAGTGGCAAGCTGGAGCTAGACGTGTTTTCCTCAAGATCTCAGCAACTTCTTTCTTTGGTCCTTCATGAGGGACTGCCCAGATTTCCTGAATCTCTTTGCCTGATGGGTATCATGGCTAAGTGATTAAGCAAATGAGCATTGGGATTGGAAACCTGCACTCCAGATCAGACTGACTTTTACTCTCTGAGCTTCTATTTCCTCATCAGTCAAATGGGCATATTAGAATCTAGTTCCAGAAGTTACGAGGGTTAAATGAATGCACATAGTGCCTAGCACATCGTAAGTGCTATTGAGATAATCTTCAGACAGCTTTGCTATTACATGACCCCCGGAAATGAAGGAACCCAGGGAATGGCAGGAGTTTTGATAAGTAGAAAAGATAGTCCTAGCCCACTTAGCAGCAACTAGAGGAGGTTTGCTGTTGGTCTGAGGTGGTCACTGGTTTCTGAGTTGCCAAGCCTTGTTGGAGGCACAGATAGTTGGCATTCATAAAGCTGCATAGAACTACGGGGTCCCACTGGGGACGTGAAACTAAATGATCCAGAAAAGCCCGTGGCTTTCCACCAGTTGTATTGAATACAAACTTGATGATGTGAAAATACAGAAAGGGGCTGTGGTGCCTGCTCTTAAGAAAGCTTATCTTGGCTGGGCACGATGGCTCACGCCTGTAATCCCAGCACTTTGGGAGGCTGAGGAGGGTGGATCCCTTGAGGTCAGGAGTTTGAGACCAGCCTGGCCAACATGGCAAAACCCTGTCTTTACTAAAAATACAAAAAGTAGCCGGGTGTGGTGGCGGGCACCTGCAATCCCAGCTTCTCAGGAGGCTGAGGCAGGAGAATTGCTTGAATCCAGGAGGCGGAGGTTGCAGTGAGCCGAGATCGCACCACTGCACTCTAGCCTGGGCCACAAGAGCGAGATTCCGTTCCCCCACCACACACACACACACACACACAAAGCTTATCTTGCTGGGGACACACGACATGGACCCTGAAGCTCCTCTATAGTCTACTGGATTGAGTCCGAGGTGCTTCACAGTCTAACCTACTTCTTTTTTTCAACATGTAACTGTGCTCTGACCTTCCTGAACCATTCGCCATTCTGGGAATGCATCTCGTGCTGTTCCTTCTGCCTGGGATGGCTTCCTCTTCCCAGTCTGACCACACGTATTTCCAGAATACATTCTACACATCAGGCTTGGGAGGCAGGATAGATGGTGGAAGGAATCCAGACTCAACTGGGTTTGAATCCAGACTCTGCTTATCCAAATAGCCAGGGAAAACCAAGTTAACTTTTCAGAGTCTCTTTTCTTTTTCCTTGTAAAATGGCCCATCAGGATTGAATCAGAACCCACAAAAAGTACCTAGGCTAATCCTAGTAGGAGCTCAATAAATACATAAAACAATAAGAAAGGCTTTGTATTTAAATATTCCAGCACCCACACCGTTGTTCAGCAGTTATGCTTCATAGCTCTCCCCACTGGACTCCGGGCTCTTTCAGGGCAGGATGGTAGCTATTCTGGATTGAACCCTGATACCTGCCTTGCAGCAGGTATTACATAGAACTTGTTAAGTATATGAGCAATAACTGAAATTCAGAAGATGAAATGATACCTTCAGACTGTGGTGGTCATGGAAGGGTTCGTATATAATCTAAAATTTGAACTGAGCCTTGAAAATGGTAGGTCTTAAATTTGTTCACTTGGAAAAAATGTTTACTTAGCACTTACTGTGAATAAGTAGTCAGAAGTGGGGAAGGGATTCCAGGCAGAGCATGGGGCATGAGCAAAGGGCAGGCTCGTGTGGGTGACCGTGCATAGACCATTTGGGGCTTGCTGAGGAGCTGGGGGCCTGAGGTAGGGCTGGATTATGCTGAGCCTCAGTGCCTGAGCAAGAAGCTTGAATTTCTTTTTCTTGAGTGATTTTTTTTTTTTTTTTTAGAATATAGTATCATAAAACCAGGGTCAGAAAGTTTGTCTTGAGGCGGGACTCTTGTAGTAGTTTAGATATATCAAAAAAAGTGAGGGGGGTAGAAATGCAAGTTCAAAAAGTCATGTAACACAAAATGTCGATTTGGGGAAAACCCTTGTCTCAGCTGACCCTCAGGATGGTTGAGCTATTTTCAGGTACTAGTTCTATCAGCAGCGTGAGGATGTCCTCCCTCTGTGGGTGCCTCTGTTTCCACACAATATTGGCTCCATCCCTCTCCCAACTCATAGAACTCTTAGATAAGCAATCCAACTGCGAAAGGCCTTGAACTCCAGCCCAGAGTCTTGCCATATAGGACAAAGTATTGTTTATGGTGGCTGGGGGTAGGGAAGTCACTTGGTATCAGCAGGCCAAATGAACTTTGAGATAAGTAGATTCCATTCTTGATCATAAATGAGAAATAAAAACTACTCAGTGGGTCTGTGATCACTCTTCTCCAGATAATTCTCAGTGGAACAGATTTCATTGATTTCTCACATTTGAAATTTCTGTCTGGCTAAGACCAGTAACTATCACAATGGGAAAGTACACTAAGCAAATACATATCTTAGAGCCCTGCTTCTCCTTCTATTTTTGATATTAATTATCTGGAGTAAATACACTTGAGTATTTGAGTTTCCATATGCCTTGCTTTTCAAAGGAGAAATCCAGGCAGCCTTAAATATGATCTGCATAAAAATATACGATCTGTTCTAGGTAAAATACATTTGAAGAAGGGTGAAATTGAGTTGTCTTTGTCTCTTCCTTGCTAGAGACATCAGTCAGTACCAGCTCAGATACAGCAGGATATTTTCCTTATGCTGTTGGAAGGAACGGCATGTGCCAAGGCTCTGTGGCAGACTCTGAAGGAGGCCAGCCATGGCTGGTGTGAGGCATGAAGTCTTGGAGTCAGGGCTGATGGCTGTAAGGAATTCTCAGCCTGTCTATAGTTGCTGACTTAACATCGCACAGTCTCCACCAACTGTATTTTCCTAACAAAAGTCTAGTGGGTTTGTTTTCTTCTTTCTTGTTACACAGATGCACACAAGTGCTGCAAGAACAGCATTCCTCAAAGTGCACACTGTGGTCAAGCGTCCTGAGAATGCTGCTTTTTTCTTGCTGAAGTTCAGAATGTTTTATAGGCAAGCGTGGAGTTCAGTGGAAAGCAAATAATGTCTAGGTTGAATGTTGCCAGAGAGACCCTGCCGTTTCTTTTCCTTATCCCTCAATGAAACAGAAATAACTTACTCTATGGTTTCACACTAGATTATACAATCAGATACCCTTCCACAGTCAAAGTAACTAGGGTTAAACATTCCTCACCAGCAGTCCTGCTAAGTGTTTTTTTTTTTTTTTTTGAGACGGAGTCTTGCTGTGTTGCCCAGTCTGGAGTGCAGTGGCACGATCTTGGCTCACTGCAACTTTCACCTCCTGGGTTCAAGCAATTCTCCTGTCTCAGCCTCCTGAGTAGCTGGGACCACAGGCGCATGCCACCAGGTCCACCTAATTTTTGTACTTTTAGTATAGATGGGGTTTCACCATATTGGCCAGGCTGGTCTCGAACTCCTGACCTCAGGTGATCCACCTGCCTCGGCCTCCCAAAGTGCTGGGATTACAGGCGTGAGCCACCGTGCCTGGCCCCTGCTAAGGTTTTAGGGTTTAGTGTTTTCATGGATTGCGTGTTGGTTACATAAGTGCCTTGTGGGGAGAGGCTCTGTTTTCTTCATGGTGTGATACTGACTGCATAATTGATTCCTGATTACTATTAGATAAGGTGATGGTGGGTTCGGGTGTAGATGACTATATTTATGGAATAATCCTGCCACTTCTAAGTCCCAGACCTTGGAATATGAGCAGAGATGACAGTACCTGGGCTCTTTCTTTCCTGATGGTAGTTCATTGCATCTGGCCATCGCTGGTGACAGCCCCCTTCATTCCAGCTCTGTGCTCCTTGTAAATCTAGAAATCCTCACATCCTACACTTATGGGTTTGTTTGAGATGGAGTCTTGCTCTGTCGCCCAGGCTGGAGTGAGTGGTGCAATCTCGGCTCACTATAACCTCCATCTCCCGGGTTCAAGCGATTCCTGTGCCTCAGCCTCCTGAGTAGCTGCGATTACAGGCATGCACTACCATGCCCAGCTAATTTACTTATTTATTTAATTTTATTTTTTAAAATTGAGACAGAGTTTCACTTGTTGCCCAGGCTGGAGTGTAATGTCGTGATCTTGGCTCACTGCAACCTCTGCCTCCAGGTTCAAGTGATTCTCCTGTCTCAGACTCCTGAGTAGCTGAGATTACAGACGCCCACTACCATGCCTGGCTAAATTTTGTATTTTTAATAGAGACGGTGTTTTGCCAAGTTGGCCAGGGTGGTCTCAAACTCCTGACTTCAGATGATCTGCCTGCCTTGGCCTCCCAAAGTGCTGGGATTACAGGCGTGAGCCACTGCCCCTGGCCTTTAGTTTTTATTTTTTGAGGCATAGTCTCATTCTGTCACCCAGGCTGGAGTGCAGTGGTGCAATCTCAGCTCACCATAACCTCCGCCTCCCGGGTTCAAGCAATTCTCCTGCCTCAGCCTCCAGAGTAGCTGGGATTATAGGTGCCTGTCATCACACCTGGCTTTTTTTTTTTTTGTATTTTTAGTAGAGACGAGGTTTCACCACATTGGCCAGGCTGGTCTCGAACTCCTGACCTTAAGTAATTCACCCGTCTTGGACTCCCAAAGTGCTGGGATTATGGGCGTGAGCCACTGCACCCAGCCTACTCTTATGTTTTAAAAACATGTTAAGCCCCAATTTAGGGTAAAAGTTACCACTTTCCTTTTCTATTCTTGATGTATATTACTGTGAGAAAAAATAAACTTGCTGCTACAAGTTTATTTTATATATATTTTTAACCTAAGTTTTTTCTTAGACATTTTAATTCAATTCATTGACTCTTTGTGGTGAACTAATGCTGTGGCCATTAGTTCACTGCCTTAGTTCACCGCCAGCTCGGGGGCTCCATTCTTTTTTGGTTTACATAGAATTTCTTTTAAGTTTGAAAGAGCTGTCAGTTTTTTTTTTAATGGGGACATTTTATGTAAATCTAGATTTCCAGAGTCTCTTGAAAATTGAAAGGTGGCATGCTGGCCTCCTCCTCCTCATGCAGTTGTCTTCTCATGAAGAGCAGCAGCTGTTCCTCCGTCCCCTCCTGGCCACCTTCACTGATTTACCTGTTTGACCCTAGAGACTGTTTTTCTGTGGTACTTTTGCTCCATATTCTCCAAGTTCCTGATTTTTGTCAACTATTTCATAGGAGAGATTGATGCTGAGGTAAGTGACCTTGTTTTCTTCTTTATCCCATTTTTTTCTACTTCTCTCCTGCCCCCAGAGAAGATCATCAAGGATCATCAAGGCTAATCCCAGTTTCCATGTTCTCCATATCATCTCTTGATATAGAAACATGCCGATCATTTCCTTAATGTTAAAAATAAAAACATCCAGGCCGGGCGCAGTGGCTCATGCCTGTAATCCCAGCACTTTGGGAGGCTGAGGCGGGTGGATCATGAGGTCAGGAGTTTGAGACCAGCCTGACCAACATGGTGAAACCCCGTCTCTACTAAAAAAACAAAAAACAAAAAACAAAAAAGGTGGGTATGTTGGCACGCACCTGTAATCCCAACTACTCAGGAGGCTGAGCAGGAGAATCGCTTGAATCTGGGAGGCAGAGGTTGCAGTGAACTGAGATCGTACCACTGTACTCCAGCCTTGGTGACAGAGCGAGACTCTGTCTCAAAAAATAAAATAAAATAAAAATAAATAAATCATCCATCAATCCTGCTTTTCCCTCCAGCTGCTACTCCAACTCTCTCATTTATCTCTTCCCAAATGTATCAATATTTGTTGCCTCTGTTACTTGGTATCCACTTGCTTCTTAGTGTCTTATCAAGCCCAGACTTCCATTTTCTGAATGTCAGTGGCATTTTCCGTTTTCATTCTACCTCTTAGCATTATTTGGCATTGTTAACTATCCCATCTTAAAATTCTTCTTTTAGTTTTGATGACACTGAAATTTTGGCATTTTGATTTCTGATTATTCCTTTTCTTTCTCTCTCTCTCTCTCTCTCTTCCCCCCCTTCCTCCTTCCCTCCCCCTCTCCCTCTCTCTCTCTCTCTCCCCCTCCCTCCCTCTCTCTCTCTAGTTTTTTTGGGATAGGGTCTCACTCTGTTGCCCAGATTGGAGTGCAGTGGTGTGATCTCGGCTTACCGCAACCACTGCCTCCCAGGTTCAAGTGATTCTCCTGCCTCAGCCTCCCAAGTAGCTGGGCTTACAGGTGCGTGCCTCCATACCCAGCTAATTCTTGTATTTTTAGTAGAGACGGGGTTTCACCAGTTGGCCAGGCTGGTCTTGAACTCCTGACCTCAAATGATCCACCCACCTCGGCCTCCCAAAGTACTGGGATTACAGGTGTGAGCCACCGCGTTGGCCTTTTTGTTTCATCTTCCTATCACTTAGATATAGGTATTGCACAAGGCTTTATCCTTGGCCCCCCTCCTTTCGTATTCTCATTGATGGGCTTCATGTAGTGCTGCCGTGCAGATGGTCCCAAACCCGGACTCTAGTCCAGCAGCTCCTGAGCTCTAGGTGATGTTCTGTCAAGTCCTCTAATTGAAACCTACCTCAAACTGATGTTGCCATCTCATTCCTCATGCCTACACTGTCTTTTAATGGCATCACATTTCTGCCAGTCACCAAAGCATGAATTCAGTTTCCTTTGACACATTCCCTTTCCAACACACAGCCTGGGTAGGCAGTATTTCTCAGAAGGTGCTAGAGCTGCTGTAATAGAAGACCACCGAAGGTGTGGCTTAAGTAACATTTATTTTCTCACGGTTCTAGAGGCTGGAAGTCCAAGGTGTCAACAGGTTTGTGTCCTTGGAAGCCCCTCTCCTGTCTTCTCCCTGTGTCCTCACATGGCTTTATTCTCTGTGCAAGTGCATCTCTGATGTCTTTTCCTCTTTTCATAAGGGCGTCAGTTCTGTTGAATTAGGGTCCCAACCTCATGACCTCATTTAACCTTAGTTACTTCTTTAAAGTTCCTGTCTCCAAGTACAGTCACATTGGGGATTAGGGCTTCAATGTATGAATTGGAAGTTGGGGGCAAAAATCAGTCTATAATAGAAGAGGGGAGTTCAGGGTTTGAAGTAGGAAAGCTATCCAGGCTGCTTAGTAGAAAATACTGAGCCAGGGTCATCAGTTCAGGGAAAGTATACAGCTGGCCCTTGTGGAGAAGCAGGCAGAATAAGTGAGTGGCTACAGAACTACAGCGTCCTTGCAACACCTGGACTAGGAGAAGCCCAAAGCACAGTTGTGTTCAAATTGAGCTGTGGCCTCCGAAGACTTAACTGTGCATTTGCCACTCTGTGACAGGGGAGCTTTCATGACAGCAAAACCAGAATAAAAAAACTACATGCCAGGGTAGTAAGCCGTCATTAGGAAGAGTGGCAGGAGCCTGTGGGCCCTGACACTGACTGGGTGCTGCACACCTGTTGTTCCTCCTGGACGCTTGTCATGGTGAGTGTAAAGAAGTGTTTTGGACATCTGTGTTGTCACAGCTGTTCTGTCTGAGATCATCTCTGCATGGAGAAATCTGAGGGAACAAGGCTGTAGAGTTACTACAATGTCACTTAGTCCTGTCTGTAGCTCCTCCACCTCCGTCACCTTCATTCTATTCTGACGGCTGCCATGTGCGTCAGGCCCTTTATCACGTGTGAGTAGGATTTTGAGAACAGCCCCTTACCCGGCCTCTCTGCAGTGTGTCTTTGCTTGAATCCAGCCTACCTGCCGTTCTTGGAACCCAACTCTGATCCTGTTACTCCTCTGCTTAAAAGCCTTGAGTGGTGCCCCTTTCCACCAAGCTAAGGCCAGATCCCTTGGGCTGATATTAATGGCCTTTATAGTCTAATTTGTCACTCATGATTTCCCTTCTGTTGGCTGTCCTTCAACCACATTGGGTTTTAGCTCTTCCTTGACTACACCCAAGCTTTTCCTCTTTCTCTCTCTTTCTCTCTCTGTCTCTCCCTCTCCCTCCCTCTCCCTCTCCCTCTCCCTCCCTCCATCCCTCCTCCTCCCCTCCCTCCCTTCCTCCTTCCCTCCTCCTTCCCTCCTCTTTGTCTCTTTTGACAGTGTCTCACTCTGTCACCGGGGTTGGAGTGCAGTGGCACTGTCTCGGCTCATTGCAACCTCCGCTTCCTGGGTTGAAGTGATTCTCCTGCCTCAGCCTCCTCAGTAGCCGGGATTACAGCTGCCTACCACCACACCTGGCTAATTTTTGTATTTTTTTTTGGTAGAGGCAGGGTTTTGCCATGTTGGCCAGGCTGATCTTGAACTCCTGACCTCAAGTGATCTGCCCACCTCTGCCTCCTCCTCCCAAAGTGTTGGGATTACAGGTGTGAGCCACCGCACCTGGGAAACTTTCCCACTTTCATAACATGGTGTCCACACTGTTCTGTGTCTAAAACGGTGTCGTCCTTCTGCACTTGTTGAAATGTCATCCATCTGTTGTTAAGGTTTAAATCAAGTCCTGCCTAATTTTTGAAGGTTTCCTTAACTTGTTTCATATTGTAGGTCTTACCTCACTTATACTCTGCTCACAATCATATTTTTCTTTCTTTCTTTTTTCTTTTTTGAGACGGAGTCTTGCTCTGTCACCAGGCTGGAGTGCAGTGGCGCGATCTCGGCTCATTGCAACCTCCGACTCTCTGGTTCAGGTGATTCTCCTGCTTCAACCTCCCGAATAGCTGTGACTGCGCCACCACACCCGGCTAATTTATGTATTTTTAGTAGAGATTGGGTTTCCGCATGTTGGCCAGGATGGTCTAGATCTCTTGACCTCATGATCTGCCCTCCTTGGCCTCTCAAAGTGCTGGGATTACAGGTGTGAGCCACCGCACCTGGCCAGTTATTTTTGTTCTAAAACTTTTTCTTAACTCTATTCAACTATAAAGTCTCTTGAGAATAGGGGTGGTGTATAACTTTATCCTGTCAACCACTTGACAGTGTTCTGCATATAAGTGAGGGGCAGATGCCTGTGGCATGAACAAATGAAATCCGGTTTGGGTAGTATATCTTCTTGATGCTGAAGTGGAAAATAGAAGGAACTATGTTCATGATCCCAAACAGATTTCACCTGCCCCAGCATGCTAACGGAAGAAGCTAATTGTTTGGGAAAGGGAAGAGATTGGTAGGGAGCAAAGAACTGTGGAGTAAATCTGGCAACCATCACTTTTTCTCCAGGGTTCATAGGATGACAGGTAGGGCCTCAGTCCTGGGTAGATTCTGCCCATAGGGTTGGAGGGGGATGAGGAACGGCCTCAGCTTTTAAGGTGTTTAGGTTTGGGAGGTGGGGAGCAATCCCCTAGACTTAATTCATAGCATAAAGAGCCCATGCGAACTGTGAAAGGTTGTTTTATCTGCTTGGTTCTATGCTCACCCAACTCAGAGCTAGAACTTGGGGAGGGAGGCACAAGGAACGGATTGCAGGTTGCGACACGCTCCTATCCTGCTGGCTGGGGCACTGATTGTGGGCACACAGGATCCCGAGGACTGCACGGTGTGACCAAGAGCTTCTCCTAATCAGGCTGCCACCTTGGCCTCGCAGGTTGGATAAAGGTGAGCCCAGGGTGGCTGTGATTAGTTCACTCAATCTCGACATTCCTCTGTGACCCATGAGGGAGGGAGTTATCCTGAGGCTGAGGGGAGACAGGAGGAGTCAGAGACAGCCTAGGGTGATCTTTAAGCTCTAGTTCCTTTGCTCTGGTTTACATCTTTTGTTCTGCATTAGACCTGAGGTGGGGCCTAAGCATCGATTTTTCTAAATCTCTACAGGTGATTCTGAGGGGCAGCTAGGATTGAGAATCAAACTTGTAAGGTGATTGTGAGCATTAAATGAGATAATGTGCCGTAGAGAGTTTTCAAATGACATGATTTATTATTGCTAGCATCACCTGACACGGTCTACAGAGTTACACAATTTAAGCTAAATTTTTCTGCTCAGATTAGACAGCTGAAGCCTTTGGGCATGGGTGGACAACTAGGACTGAGGAAATGAAGGAAGATCTTGTTATTCTGCTGACTTCACTCCTCAAGGAGTTGCCATTTATTTTCCTTCTTCAGAAGAAGAATTTACTTACCCCATGGCCTATGTTTTGTCTGGTCTCTAGCAGCTCCAGAATTGCTTTTCTTTTCTTTTTCTTTTTTCTTGAGACGGAGTCTCACTCTATCACCAGGCTGGAGTGCAGTGGCATGATCTCAGCTCACTGCAAGCTCCGCCTCCCAGGTTTAAGCGATTCTCCTGCCTCATGCGCCACCACACCCAGCTAATTTTTTTTAAAATTTTAATAGAGACAGGGTTTCACCATGTTGACCAGGATGGTTTCGATCTCCTGACCTCATGATCCGCTTGCCTTGGCTCCCAAAGTGCTAGAATTACAGGCGTGAGCCACTGTGCCCAGCCCAGAATTCCTTTTCTTTCTTCCTTCTTTTTTTTTTTTGAGATGGAGTCTCACTCTGTCGCCCAGGCTGGAGTGCACTGGCACGATTTCGGCTCACTGCAACCTCTGGCTCCCAGGTTCAAGCGATTCCCCTGCCCCAGCCTCCCGAGTAGTTGGGATTACAGGTGTGCACCACCATGCCCGGCTAATTTTTGTATTTTTAGTAGAGATGGGGTTTCACCATGTTTGCCAGGCTGGTCTCGAACTCCTGACCTCAGGTGATCCACCCACCTTGGCCTCCTTAAGTGCTGGGATTGCAGGCGTGAGCCACCACGCCCAGCCCAGAATTCCTTTTCAAAATAACACCTGGAAGCTTATAGGAGTTACATGAACAGTGCTCAGGAACAGCTCCCAGGTCAGATTTCCAGCTTTCTGTGCAGAGGAGTTGGTGAGGGTGGTGCTAAGGATCTCATATATCAATTCTGTTCATGGCTGTCTGGGGGCTGAGAGCCCTTGGCCTGCCTTGGGCTTGGAAGAAGTCACCTAGGTCCCACCAGCTATTTCTTTCCTATGGAAAATAGACCAGTGGCTTTAGTTCTTTCTAGTCTGCCACATCCGGAGGTCATACCACCCTCCTTTTCATGGTCATTACCAAGCATTCCTAACTTCTAAAAGCTATCTAATGTTTCTTCTTGACTGTGGCCACGTTATTCTCTTCCCTGGCAGCAATAATCTAATCATTTGGGAAAAAAGCAAAGTTAATGGTATAATTAGCTTTTTCATCAATAAAATTGGTGGAAAAAAAATCTCACTGGCTCTCACCCCCGAGTGGTTCCTGTCTGCCAGCCAGCACTTCGTTCTCGTTCCCACAGACAAACAACTTTGTTGTCAACTATTGATTTTCCCCCCAGAGCTCAGGAATGGTTCTAGCTTTCTTTCATCTCCAGTTTTTTTTTTTTTTTTTTGGAGACAGGGTCTCATTTTCTTGCCCAGGCTGGAGTGGAGTGCAGTGGTGTGATCTCGGCTCACAGCAACCTCTGCCTCCAGGTTCAAGCCATCCTCCCACCTAAGCCTCCTGAGTAGCTGGGACTAAAGCTGTGTGCCACCATGTATTTTGGCTGTTTGACCTGGGGAACAAAGCCTGCTGGATTTAATGGACTCCAGCTTCAGATGATTGCTGCTAATGATAGTCTAGAAATCCATAGGCCTTCACTTCTTCTGTGTCTATCCACCAGAGGGGTCTGATCTCCAGATTTTCTCAGGTGGCAGAAGATGAGGTGGGGTTGAAGAAGTAGGAAAGAGTATCCTTGAATACAAAGATCCTTCCTAATTCGGCCCTGTGTTCCAGAGGCCCAGGCATCCTTATCATGGAGCAATGACAGAGTCTTGCGAAAGAGACATACCCCAGCTCTGAATGAGGGGCCAGAGTAACACCAGGATGTAGCCTAGACAGAACCAGGCCTGGAGGTGGACCAGAGCCCAGCTCTCTTGGCTCCTAGATGAATCCTCTTTCTGCAAGATAGCAAAGGAAACAAATCGTTTTAGGGTCCCATGTAAGACCAGGCTTTTGAGGTTTGGGTCTTCTTTCCCCATTGGTGCAGCTGGGGGTGTAAATATTTAATCAGTCTGGCCTGGGTACATGCAGATCGATGGACACAGCGTCAATCCATTAATGGCTGTGTGGTGGGGAGCACATAGTGGCAGGAGGCAGTCGGGGGCTTGCAGCAGTAGCTGTTTCCCCACCAGTATGGTAGCATTTCCCTATTGGTATAAAGTGGCTTTGATTTTCTGGCTTCAAACAGCCAAAAAAGAAACTGACCCTGAATGCTTGAGGCTTCAGAGCCATAGGTGCAGATCTGAGCGATCACCATCTGGCTGTTTGAAAACTCCAAACAAAATGTCAACTTGAGATTCTGCCAAGAAACAGTGATTTGTGTTTCCTTGTGTGTCAGGCTCACAGGTCTCCAGTGAGACATAGGAAAACCTTTGTCTCTTCCCCTCTCTCCAAACACAGGGCTGGTTCTCCTAGTGAGGAGGTTTCACTTTCTATCCTTGGCCTACAAACAAAGAGATTAAGAGTTTGTGGTTGACTCTGCAGGGCGTGAGATTGCTGAATCTTGGGTGTGAGTGCCTTAGAAATAAGCATTCACATGCTGATCACAAACAGCCTCATCTCTTGATGAAAACATAGTATCTGTTGTCCTTATTCGGATTGTAAGGACATATTTTAAATTGTGTAGGATCTGAATGAGGTTCTCCAATAATTACCCTCAAGTTTAAGAGGGCTTCGCATGTTTTGTTTGACATTCTATTTTCTTCACAGCAAGTATCATTATCTGAAATGATCTTATTCATTTATGTAATTATTGTCTGGTCCTCCCCGTAAAGGACATTGAGACCTCGTCTTTCTTTTCTGATTCTTTTTCTTTTGAGGTCTTTTGGCCCTATGAAATGGAAAGGTGTAGGGATCTACAGGTGAGCTTGGACGTAGATGTGAAATCAAGTTGAAACTAAACTGATGCTCGCAGGTTGGGATCAGCAGAAAGAGGAGTGAAAGGTGAGGGAGCTGGAATGGGCCACAAACAGGTGCCTGGATGTGACTCAACTCTGGTGATGCCATATTTTCTCCTTTCATCCCAGAGTGGTGTTTTCCTGGCAGCTGGTCATGGCTTTTGATAAGGCAGAGCTGCCTAGCTCTCCCAAGGGGCTGGTGTTGACCACTGGTGAGTGTGGCTTCGCTGTTTTCTTGCCTTGATGCTCGATGGGGAGTCTATTTGTTTGTTTCTTTCATGGCTGCTTAGTCACTTGTGCCACTGGCAGCATGGGCTTCCAACTTTGCGGAGACCGCGTGAGAGGCCTGGTATTGGGCAGTCGAGGGCTTTCTGTCTGATTTGTACTGTACGTCTCCGTGGGCATGGTCAGGGGTGGCTATCTTCAATCACCACGGCCTGGCTTCTAGGGTGCATGGAGTACTTTGTGGCCTATTCTCCACCCTCCCCCATATCCTGTATGGTCATCTGTTCTTGTCCCTCCAGGAGGGAAGGGATAGGTGGTTTATTCTGATTTGTAGGTAGGGAACTGTGACGAGAGGAACTTGAGGGCTTGCCCTGCAGGTTGTGTGAAGAGCAGACTCCAGGGCTCTCTCGTGAGCCTTCTGCCTTCTGTATCAGCCTGTTGCTGTTCTGGCCCCTGTTCTTATTCTCCTATAAAAGAAAAAGCTTTCAGCCAGCAGGTGTTGGTGGCACTGGCAGAAGTCTTTCCCTTAATCATAACTGGGTGTTGGAACCCCAGCTGTGGTTTTACACGTGTCCTGTCTTCCTCCTATGGCTCAGGACCTTGCCCCTGCAGTGGGGCAACAGGAGGGGCAGGATGAATGGAAATAGGAGCTGCTTCAGGCCAGGCATGGTGGCTCATGTCTGTAATTCCAGCACTTTGGGAGCCTGAAGCATGACGATCACTTGAGCCCAAGAGTTTGAGACCAGCCTGGGCAAAAAAGGGAGACACTGTCAAAAAAAATTAGTTAGCAGGGCATAGTGGTATGCACCTGTAGCTCCAGCTATTCAGGAGGCTGAGGTGGGAGGATCGCCTAAGCCCAGGAGTTCGAGGCTGCAGTGAGCGGCGATTGCGCCACTGCACTCCAGCCTGGGTGACAAAGCATTTGGGAGGGAGAGCCCCGACCTAGCCACAGGAATCTCTTTTCTATGGGGCATCTCTGCTCTGCTCTGGCTAGAGACTTCAGGGGCCGGAACAGTCTTTTCTAGTGCATCTCCAACATATTGGACAACCTCCAAGGCCTGGTGTTTCTGCTTTTTTTTTTTTTTTTTTTTTTGAGACAGAGTCTCAGTCTGTTGCCCAGGCTGGAGTGCAGTAGCATGATCTTGGCTCACTGCAATCTCCACCTCCCAGGTTAAAGTGATTCTCCTGAGTCAGCCTCCCGAGTAGCTGGGACTACAGGCGCCTGCCACCATGCCCAGCTAATTTTTGTAGTTTTAGTAGAGATGGGGTTTCACCATATTGGCCAGGCTGGTCTCAAACTCCTGACCTTGTGATCTGCCCGCCTTGGCCTCCCAAAGTGCTGGGATTATAGAAGTGAGCCACTGCGCCTGCCTTTTTTAATGGTTTAAGCTCTTCCTTGTCCTGTCCTACCTCACCAAGCTTCTACTAATCCTTCAGTTCTTGGAAGTGTCATTCCTTCAGGAAGGTTTCTTAATTCTTCCCATCCCGCTCCCTATTCCCAAGACCCTGTGTTATTTTCCCCCTTATCACTGCGTTCTTCCCCAGCACGACACTCTCCACGTGTGGTTATGGGAATGTAACTATGTTCCCCAATAGGAGAGGCAAGGTATGGGTCCGGCTTGTCTATAGATTTAGCCCTGATTCCTTGAACTTGAAAAGCTCTTCAAATGTTTGAATGAGAGTGGGCTTGTCATAAAGTTTTGGGTTCATATATTTGGATTTAATTTCTTTAGGTCAGAGGACAAAGAGGAGTTTGGTTGGAGATACTGAAATGGCAGCATCTGTACCCAGTACCCAGTAAAATATGTGGGTCTGAAACTCTAGTAAAAAGGTTGTCCTTGGGGAAACAGATTTGGAAATCATTAGCAAGTTCTGGAAGGTGTCCTCCTGTGCCCCCAGCGTGTACCCAAGCAGTCTAGATTTGGTGATTGGAAAATAGAATTATAGGAGATGGAGGATGGGGTTCTCACTCCAATTAGTTTCTCTTTTCCACGGATTTATTAATTTTTTTTTCATCACAGAAATGACCTCCACCTTCAACCCCCGAGAATGTAAACTGTCCAAGCAAGAAGGGCAAAACTATGGCTTCTTCCTGCGAATTGAGAAGGACACCGAGGGCCACCTGGTCCGGGTGGTTGAGAAGGGTAGCCCAGCAGAGAAGGCTGGCCTTCAGGATGGAGACCGAGTTCTTAGGATCAATGGTGTCTTTGTGGACAAAGAAGAACATACCCAGGTGAATGAGACATTTGGGGCTCCTCTTCCAGGATCTCTTCAGCCCCAACATCATCTCTGCTGATGATAATTTTGGGGGTCGGTAGAGTTTAGTTCTTTTCTGGCTGCCACTGGCAAGGCAGGACACCTTTATTGCTGTACCTTATGTTGGCCAATCAAGTCCCCTATGAGGAACCAAGAACTGTACACATTACTCTTGGATTTGAATAGCATCAGGTCTAACATGAATTGCATGTTCACTACATACCAAAAATGGTGCTAGGCAATTTTATATTCATTATCTTGTTAAGTCCTCCTCATGACCTTGTGAGGTATATGTTACAATCTCACAGATTAGGAAGCTAAGTACAGATAACTTAGCTTGCTAACATGTTCATGCAGAGGATATATGGGAGAGTCTGGCCTTACCCTATTCTGCCTGACTCCAAAAGCATGCTCTTTTCCTTACACTGTGCTGTCGCCATGCACTCAGGAGGTACGGTTACAATCCAGGGCAGCGCTCCTCTCTAGAAAGGGGCAGTCCTTGTAAGAAGCCTCTGGGCTGGGGTTGGACCATGCTCTATATTCCAGCAGTGCCAGAAGCTCGGCCTAATCTGCACCTGGATCTCGGGAAGGCAGGGATGGAGGTGGCTGAGGAACTATCTGCTTCTACTTGGGTGTCAGGGGTCAACTAGCAGGATCTCCAGGGCCAGATATGGAGCCACATGGTCAGCATTTCCCTCTGGCAGTTGATAGAGGGTTATTAAAGTTATTTTTTTCTTCTTCCCTCCTAGGTTGTGGATCTGGTCAGAAAGAGTGGGAATTCAGTGACTTTACTAGTTCTGGATGGGGATTCCTATGAGAAAGCAATGAAAACACAGGTGGACTTGAAAGAGTTGGGTCAAAGTCAGAAGGAGCAAGGTTTGAGTGATAATACACTTTCCCCTGTGATGAATGGAGGCGTGCAAACTTGGACCCAGCCCCGGCTCTGCTACCTCGTGAAGCAGGGAGGCAGCTATGGCTTCTCTCTGAAAACTGTCCAAGGTGAGAATTTTTTGGGGGAGTCGGGGGAGGCAGGGGGAGGGCACAGACAACAGGCTTCCAGAACAAAGATGCTATTGGTTAATGACTTTTCTTCTTTTTCAGTTGCTTTAGATAGCTTGCAACAGCTTTCCTCCCTCCCTCTCTCCCTCCCTCCCTCCCTGCCCTTTCCCTTGCCTTGCACAGTTGTGCAATCGGGGAGGGACACTGGACAGCAGTGGGGGTGGGGGGCACTGGGCACTCCTGTCCCTGAGTGTTTGTCAGGCTGACACTTGAGGACTCTTTGAGGTCAGGGGGTCAGAGCATTGATGCTTCTAGCCCTCTTAGGGTGAAAATGAAGGGGAGAATGAGGAATAAGAGGCAAGAAAAATGAGATTCTTCATAATAGCTACTTTTGAGAAAGATTGGTGTCTTTTTTTAATCTGGGTGCCCAGATAGTCATTCATTTATTCAACAAATTCTTGAGCACCTACTGATGTGTCAGGCACTGTTACCTTTGCTGAGAATACTGCAAAAATCTCCACCCTCCTGTAACATTTTGATAGTATCCTCAGCTGTGGCTCAGCCCCACCTGTTCTGAGGTGCATCTTTGAGCTCTGGCTAAGAGGTACAGAGTGATTTGAGAAACCCTGACCATCAGGAAGCACTAGAAGTTCTGTTTCTAGAATTTCAGAGGTGCAGACTAATCTGTGTTCAGTTGACTATGGCTCTGGGGGTATTGGTTGGAACCAGAGGGGCTGTGTTAGCTGGTCGGTTCCTTCTTGAATGTTGCCTCTGCCCACATTCTTTCTGGGGCTGGAGAAGCACTGGTGGTAGGTCATGATTTGGCAAGTGGTACAGCAGCAGACCAGTGGTAAATTCACAATAGTTTATAAGGCTTATTTAACCTGTACCAAGAGATGGAAACTCGCAATAAGGGGCATTTCTCAGGTTGGTCAGCTATTAAACACAGTGGTGTGGGTAGTCAAAGGAAGCTTGGCACTATTATCAGTAAAGTGGTAAAAAAAGAGAAAATCATAATTCAGATTCTACTCATCTGGCTTGTGTGCTAACGCACATGGTGAGCAGTTTAGGTTAGCTTTATGAGGAAAATGGTTTCTTCATGACAAATATATAACAAGGTGGCAGGAGAAATGCTGAATGTTTAAGGAAGCAGAATTTAAGTTACTGTCATTCCTTACAAGTGATTTATGTAGTCATTAGCAAGCGATCCCTTGCCTAGGTTGAAATACAGGAGTCCCCCCTTATCCTGTTTTGCTTTCCATAGTTTCAGTTATCTTACCTGCAGGCAACTGTGGTCTGAAAATATTAAATGGAGAATTCCATACATAATGTTTGCATTGTGAACCATTATGAGTAGGGTAATGAAATCTTGTGCTGTCCTGCCCTGTCTTGGACATGAATCCTCTGTTTGTCTAGCATCTCCGTGTGGTATGTGCTTATTTGCCTGTTAGTCTTACTACTTACTACTCAGTTATCAGGTCAACTGTTGCAGTATTAAAGTACTGTGTTCAAATAATCCTTATTTTGCTTAGTAATGGCCCAGCACAGAAAGAAAAATATCACATGTTCTCATATGTGGGAGCTAAAAAAGGTGAATCTCAAGGAGGTAGAGAGTAGAATGAGAGATACCAGAGGCTGGGAAGAGTGTATGTGGGGTAGGGCAGGGATGAAGAAAGCTAGGTTAATGGGTACAAACACAAAGAGAGAATAAGTTCTAATGTTTGATAGCAAAGTGGGGTGACTATAGTTAACAACAATGTATTGCACATTTGAAAATAGTTGTAAGAAGATTTGAAATATTCTCAACACAAAGAAATGATAAATGTTCAAGGATGGATGTCCTAAATATTATACCACGATTTGTTCATATATGCTCTTGGTATCAAAATATGACACACACCCTACAAATATGTACAAATGTTATGTATCAATAAAAAATAATAGCCCAGGCCAGGCGCAGTGGCTCACGCCTGTAATCCCAGTACTTTGGGAGGCCAAGGCAGGTGGATCACGAGATCAGGAGACGGAGACCATCCTGGCTAACACGGTGAAACCCTGTCTCTACTAAAAACACAAAAAATTAGCTGGGCATGGTGGCAGGCGCCTGTAGTCCCGGCTACTTGGAGGCTGAGGCAGGAGAATGGCGTGAACCCGGGAGGCGGAGCTCGCAGTGAGCCAAGATTGCGCCACTGCACTCCAGCCTGGGTGACAAAGCGAGACTCTGTCTCAAAAAAAAAAAAAAAAAAAAAAAAAAAAACCAGAATGCAACAGTTGTGATGCTGGCAGTTCAGATATGACAAAGAGAAGCTGTAATGTGGCCAGGCATAGTGGCTCATGCCTGTAATACTAGCATTTTGAGAGTCCGAGGCAGACGGATCACCTGAGGTCAGGAGTCAGGAGTTCGAGACCAGCCTGGCCAACATAGCGAAACCCCCTCTCTACTAAAAATACAAAAATCAGCCAGGTGCAGTGGCAGGCACCTGTAGTCCCAGCTACTTGAGAGACCGAGGCAGGAGAATCGCTTGAACCGGGGAAGCAGAGGTTGCAGTGAGCCAAGATTGTGCCCCTAGACTCCAGACTAGGTGACAGAGCGAGACCCCATCTGTTAAAACAAACAAACAAAAGGCTGTAAAGCACTTCTATTAAGTGAAAAGTTCTCGATTTAATAAGAAAAAATATTGTATGCTGAGGTTGCTAAGATTAGCTCAGTTATTGCTAATCTCTTATTGTGCCTAATTTATAAGTTAAACTCTATCATAAGTATGTATGCACAGGAAAAAAAAAACATACAGGGTTCAGAATACTATCTAAAGTTTCAGTCTTCCACTGGGGGTCTTGGAATGAATCTCCCATGGTTAAGGGGGAACTGCTCTATTAATATCTTTGAAGAATTGACAGCATTTCTGTAAGTAGCACCTAAATCTCACCACCTAAATGCGTTCATGTTCTTCCCTCCCTCCTGTGCCTGTCCTTGTTAGCCTACATTGGTGAGATGACTCCATCAGCATACGATGGCTAATAGTACAAACTAAAGAGGAGGGAATGGGAAAGATGCTTTCTGATTCTACAAATGCAAAGAAAGGGCATATAGACACAATAATGCAGTGTGGGTATGGTTTAGCGCTTTCTGGTACAAGGGGCCAAGGCCACCCAAGATTCCATCTTTGCATTTAGCTGACCTCAGAAATTCTATTCAAATCAACAAATACCCACTGAGTAAAGGCTGTGTCAAGTTCTGTGCCGGGAGCTATAACTGTGATTTTAGATCAGAAGCCAAAGGCTGTTTGAGTTAGCTCTGAAATTGGAAGTTCTCGTTTCACATTATTGGGAGAAAAGTCTTTACCATTGGATTTGTTTTTTTTTTGTGTGTGTGTGTGTGTGTGTGCAATGGAGTGTTCTATGAAAAGGTGGTGTATGCAAAGCAGTCCTCGAATGCTGAAGGAGCTCAGAAACCAAAGAACAAGGCAGGCAAATCCAGTTTGTAGGTATATTGGAATTTATCAGGGGAACTTATGAACAGAAGCATGGTCTTCGACAGCCACAAAACATGTAGATCTCTGCAGTGTTACTCCCCAGACCCAAGGCTGATATGCCATAAGGAAAGGGTATATGTGCTCCAGCAAGGCAATCGAAGGCAGCCATCTGCAATAGCCAAGAATGCCTATTTGTGTGGTAACATGGCCTGTAATTTGTGTGGTAACATTAAGGTTGACATGTTCTTACACTAGGGACAGTAAATGAAGTAGGAATCAGGAGGCATTCACAGGACTGGGGCTAATCAGAAGTCAACATCGCAGATTACCATCCAAGAGGGAGTCACTTTTGTCTCCACATGGAGTTCACCCCTACTCTCTTCCAGGTAAAAAGGGGGTGTACATGACTGATATTACACCTCAAGGTGTGGCTATGAAAGCTGGAGTTCTGGCTGATGATCACTTGATTGAAGTGAATGGAGAGAATGTAGAGGATGCCAGCCATGAGGAAGTGGTTGAAAAGGTATGCCCCAAAGGGTACTTTTCTTGCCCTATCTTCCACTCTATTCTCATTGGAGGTGACAGGAAGACAGGGGTGGTAGGGGACAGCATGAGTTTATGATGGAAAAAATATCCAGCTGAGTTGCCCCTTCATATTAAGGGTGAACAGACTCTCACTAGTGGTATAAGCAGTGTTAATACAGGTTTTGGAATAAAGCCTTCCCTAATTTCACATAAGGTCTACAAAACTATTAACCTTACCTTTTGGATCTTGTTTGTATCGGATTGGGAGCCCCCTCTGAACTGTCTGATTGAGACAGGGTCTCACTGTGTTACCCAGGCTGGAATGTAGTGGCACCATCTCAGCTCATTGTAGTCTCAGCCTCCTGGGCTCAGATGATTCTTCCACCTCAGCTTCCTGAGTAGCTGGGACTACAGGTGTGCACCACCGCGCCTGGCTAATTTTTGTATTTTTTTTTTTGTAGAGACAGGGTCTCACTATGTTGGCCAGGCTGGTCTTGAACTCCTGAGCTCAAGTGATCTGCCCGCCTTGGCCTCCCAAAAGTCTGGGATTATGGGCGTGTGTCACTGTGCCCTCTGAATTTACAATAAATTCACTGTTGAGCCGATAATACTGAAATGTTTTAATAGGAAGTGGGATATAACTGAGATTTTCCTTTGACGTCATATGGAACCTTAAAAATTGACCAACCTTCTCTTCTCTTTGTAGAATGATTTTTTGACGTGGACTCTTACTTTCTTTTCTTTTCCAAACTCCTGTTCTAGCTTTTATCTAGGTACCTTTACGGGTTTTCTGAATTCCAGCTCCTACTTGGGCTCAGTTAGTACCTATGTGGGTGGGTCATACTTAAATAAGGGAAAACAACTCTAGAAGTGTAGATACATACATATCAGTTAGCTGGTAGGACATAGTGTAACAGCTTAAACTCAGGCCTTCTATCCCCTATCTTTCGTTGAACCTAGAGACTGTGTGCCTTTATACAGAAACGTTCTTATCCCCCAGCACTGTTCTTGGGGGTTGATGTTGTTCCTCATCTGTGTGTGTTGTTACAGGTGAAGAAGTCAGGAAGCCGTGTCATGTTCCTGCTGGTGGACAAAGAAACTGACAAGCGTCACCTTGAGCAGAAGATACAATTCAAAAGAGAAACGGCTAGTTTGAAACTGTTACCCCACCAGCCCCGAATTGTGGAGATGAAGAAAGGAAGCAATGGTTATGGTTTCTATCTGAGGGCAGGCTCAGAACAGAAAGGTAAGGTACAACAGCAGGAAACTTGGCAGTGTAACCAACAAATTCCTCATCCCAGTCTGACTCCAGAGTTCCATTAGGCTCCCAACTTCCAACCAGATGCATGAGGGGCACAGCAAGAAACTAGAAGGCACAGCTGGGTCAGAGTCTATGTCACATGAGGCTCTGATGTTGGGCATCAAAAGTTTCCATAGCATTATGATAAGGCAGAATTTGGGATCTGGGCAATGGTATCCTGGTAAGCTGGCTCTCTGGCGGGGGGGCGGGGGTGGTGGTGGAATACAAATTGGTAGCATTTGTTGGTTTTTGTGATGTAAATACTCCTCGCATGTCCAATTTCAACTTACTAACATGATGTCACTGAACACAACAAAGTGTTGCACAGAATTGGCTTTTGTGAGCCAGTATAGCTCTGCCCGTTCTCACACCGCTGGACCTGAGGCCGAGGTGTGGGTGAGGATCTGGGACTCAGAACCAGGAGTCCTCCTTCTTTGCAACTTAACAGGAAAAACACTAGGTTCTTTCAGGGAAGGTAAATACATAAAAGAACATGAGTTCAGGCCGTATAAACTGTTATTCACCCATAAGTTGTTACATTCTTTTCACTTTATGTTTACATTAATTTATCAAATATTAATTTGGTTTGTGTTTTGTAAAAACATCCTCAGTGCCTTGAAGAAAGAATATCACATGAATCAGACAGGAATTCTTTAGTCAAGGAGGCTACCATTTAGTAGATAAGAGATAAGGGACTTATGTCCACAATGAAGGGAGATAGAGGTTAAGTACCTTCATACAGGGGCAGATTAAGCGCTGTGATAATTCAAGGTTAGAGTAAGCTTTTCTCACTAAAAAGGTACCAGAAGCCCTCATAGTAGGGGTGGTCCTTGAGTTCAGGCTTTGTAACATGAATAGATTTGGGAAAGTAGGCAGGGCTGGGACAAGGAAGATCATTCCAGGAACGGGGGAGTCATGTGAACACTGTCAGGAGACATGGGCACAGTTTAATTGGCACATGATGCGTGGTGCAAGAATTCGTTAGAAGGGTAGGCTGGAGAGAGGTGACAAGGGAACTTCTATGCAAGATTGACGAGTTTGGACTTGGCTCATTAGATGATGGGGAGTTATTTTTTGAGCAGTACAAGGGAGAAGAAAAAACCAGCCTATAATGTCTTGGGGGCTTTGCACGCCTCAATTACTCCTAACAATTATGCAGGAAGACCTGCTGAAATTGAGGGCTTGGAGAAGATACAGTAATTATGTAAGGTCAAATAGTTGTTCAGTTCCAAAGCCCATGCTCATTCTGTTGCACCAGGGAGTGACGTGGTTAAGAATGTGCATCAAGATGGATCTGAAGGCCGATCTGTATTGATTGGGGAAGGGAGAGCAGTAGGAAGGTGCTGTCATAGTTTACATAGAATTCTAGGCAGGAACTAACACAAACTGCATTCAGGATAGAGGAAGTGGGATGTGTAAGATATTAGGGTAGCATGAGAGGACTTAGCAATCATCTAGATATGGGGACTGGATGCTGGGGAAGAATCAGTTGCCAAGTGTTGGTGGCTAGGAGGATGTTGCTCCACTAACAGGTAACCAAGAGGAGGGGCTTTGGGGTGGAGAATGGGCAGAGCTGATTTTTGGTTTGAATACATTACAGTTGAGAGATCTATGAGATATTTTGTTGGAGATACCCAGCAACTAGCTGGAAAAGGGAAACAGGAGCTTGTTTAAAAAAAAAAAAAAAGAGCTCTGGCAGCATCTGGTAAAGATACCAGAAGGCCAAAGGCACATGGAGGCATGTATATACAAATACATTCACAACTGAATACACCCAATTGCTACTAAAATGCCAGCATGGGTTTCTTAAGGTCCAAAGTTTTAGGTTTTGTTCTTTATTCTTTCCCGTCCTTTATGACAGCTTTTACATAAGAAGAATGGCTACAAGTATGCCCACTGACTTCCTGGGAACTTAGTCTTTTAATATGCTATTGTGCCAAAATTGAATATCAGACACTTTTAGTAACATGATTATTTCCATTAAGACCCCTTCATTGTTAATGGCTGGGTTAATTTCTGGAGCGAGTTCTGAGCAGGAAATGAGCCTAGATTGTGTGCTTATAAACTTCCTGGGATGCTGGTGGAAGGGACTATAGTTGTACTCAGCATGCTTTTTACATCTATTTCATCAGGGCTTTAGGCTCCAGCAGAAAATCTTTTTTTTTTTTTTTTTTTTTTAAGGGACTTACTGATAATTTTATTTTTTGGGGTGGGGGGAGGACAGGTCAAATCATCAAGGACATAGATTCTGGAAGTCCAGCAGAGGAGGCTGGCTTGAAGAACAATGATCTGGTAGTTGCCGTCAATGGCGAATCTGTGGAAACCCTGGATCATGACAGTGTGGTGGAAATGATTAGAAAGGGTGGAGATCAGACTTCACTGTTGGTGGTAGACAGAGAGACGGACAACATGTACAGACTGGTAAGTAATACAAGGCCATATATTCATGCATTAAGGCTGGGCCCATTCCCTCATGCCCCCCAACCTTTGCACTGAGTTAGGACTTTGTTCCTTAAACTGGAAGAGGCCTAACAATCATCACTAAGGCTGAACTGAAGCTCAACTTAAATTGGTAGTGATAAGAGAATGCCAAATGATTGATAAATGGGTTTTAAGTCCTTGGTCTTAAGATTTTGAAACAATTTGTGAATATAACTGCAGACTTACTCTTGGTGATCTGAGAAAATCTATGGAGAATATAAGCCTGGAAATAAAATTGTTCCCCAAATAGGGAACAATTAGATTTTAAGCTTTAGGTCAGTTAAGTTCTATCAACTGCACATAAAAGCCTAGAAAGGATTATTAAACAACTTGTAAACCCTTAGCAAATCAAAGAGAAACACAGATAGACCAAGACCAAGCTGAATCAAACTAACTTTTCTCTTAACAGCTCTTTATCGTAACATCTACTACTGCATGTTTTAAGGTTTTATTTTATTTTAACACTTTTAACACAAGAACTGAGGTTCAGTCTAGTTTAACAGATACCTGGGGGGCCTTCTAAGTACCATCTGTCTTGCTAAGTGCTGATCATAAAGATGAACAAGATAAATGTTCTCTGTGATATACAATGATAGTAGAATCTAAAATAAGTGGTACAGAGGGGGGAATATGATGGGTGGTGATATATTAGGCCTTCATCATAGATTAGGAAACTGAAGCTTAGAGAGACTAAGTGCTTTGCTAAAGTCACGCAGCTTAGTAAAGACTGAAGCCGGTATTTGAACCCAAATTCTTGGACCTGTAATCCATTATACCATACTCCTCCTCAGCACATTTTCATGAGATATTTCAAGATAATCTTGTAAGCAGGATTAAACAATGAATTGGATTAATGGCTTTTTTTTAACTACTTGAACAATCATACCTAGAAAATACTTGATATCAACCTGAATATCAACTTGAATAGAAGTCTCTAATGGCATGCTACTTGTTCCTAACCGTTTGTGTTTAAAGTTGAAAGGAGATATGGAAAATATATTAACATACTTAGAGTGGTACTAGATAATTCATTTGCTGGAGAGTGTAATTAATACTCAAAATATTTAGTCAGGATAGAAAGAATAAAAACTAAAGAAATAAGAATAAATTTCAGGTGTACTACGCTAACCTAAAAGTAAATTGTATGAATACCACATGGTGAGACCTGATTGAGGACTATAGAAAAAGATCAGAAACTTGATACTCCAAGTAGTTGCCCCATCCAAAAATGGCAATTTAAAAATTAACTGACACTTGGCTTCTAGAGATGACCATCTTACCGTACTTACTTGGTCAGACCATACTTGAATTCCTGGTGTGCTTCAGTTTCCTTAGTTTTAAGAGAGGGGTAGTAGCTACAGTGAAGGGTGGCTATGAGGGTTGAATTGGAATATTTAGAGCATGTAGAATAATGCCTCACACGTCTAAATGTTCTATTTGTTAAATCAATATTGTATCCGGTTTCAAGAACCTCACTTTAAGAAGTATATATGCCAGGGACTGCTAGAGGGTTGTTTTATTCACTCATGTATCTCAAAGATCCACCCTGTACCCCAACCTACAGGGCTTACTTTGGAGAGGGGGGAAGGAGAGAATGAGGGCAGGCCTCTTTTTAGATCAAAGTTCTCTATTAACAAGGTTAACCAGGGAAGAGGTTTTGGAAGCCACCATGTGAGTATTTAGCTTGAGTCAGGCTTTGGAGACGAAAGCATCTTCAAGAATTTGAAAGGCTATTACATGTAAGAAGGAGCACACTTTTTTTTTTTTTGAGACGGAGTCTTGCTCTGTCACCAGGCTGGAGTGCAGTGGTGCCATCTCGGCTCACTGCAATCTCTTCCTCCTGGGTTCAAGCGATTCCCCTGCCTCAGCCTCCTGAGTAGCTGGAACTATAGGTGTGCACCACCACGCCCAGCTAATTTTTTGTATTTTAGTAGAGACGGGGTTTTACCGTGTCGGCCAGGATGGTCTCGATCTCCTGACCTCGTGATCCACCCGCCTCGGCCTCCCAAATTGCTGGGATTACAGGTATGAGCCAATGCGCCCGGCCTACACAGTTTTTTAAAGGTGTCCTATGGGGCAGAGCAGGACCAGAGAAGTGAGCTCGCTTTTGGCTTAAGAACCAACTGAAGCTGCCAGGAATGATAAGTCACTTCGCAGTTGGTAGAAAAAGTCAAGCAGAAATCAGAGGTGGCTCTGCAGCTGTTTGTTGTAAAGGGGATTCCGACCCCTCCTGATCTTATCACAGAATAATTTAATTGTAATTTTTCTGTTTTGGTTAATAGAGAACTTTGATCTAAAAAGAGGCCTGCCCTCATTCTCTCCTTCCCCTCTCTCCAAAGTAAGCCCTGTAGGTTGGGGTACAGGGTGGATCTTTGAGATACATGAGTGAATAAAACACAATCCTCTAGCAGTCCCTGGCATATACTAGACACCCAATTATCTGAATGAAGCATGAATAAAATCTCAGTATTTGTTTGTTTTTTGAGACAGTGTCTCTCACTGTTGTCCAAGCTGGAGTGCAATGGTGTGTTCTTGGCTCACTGGAACCTCTGCCTCTTGCATTCAAGTGATTCTCCTGCGTCAGCCTCTCAAGTAGCTGGGACTACAGGTGCCTGCTACCACACTTGGCTAATTTTTGTATTTTTAGTAGAGATGAGGGTTCACCATGTTGGCCAGGCTGGTCTCGAACTCCTGACCTCAAGTGATCTGCCCACCTCATACTCCCAAAGTGCTGGAATTTCAGGCATAAGCCACCAAGCCCGGCCAAAATCTCATTGTTTTGATGTTACTGTACTTTGCCTCGAGATGAGCTGCGACTGTCAGATGCAGTTGATTTGCTTGTTCAGGTAGTGTCATCACACGTTATTTTTGTATGTAATGAGTCACCTGATAATTTTCCATATTTTAAAGAGGGGAAAGACTCCATTGTGGAACTTGCAAGTATATGACTAAAAGGTCTGAAGTTAGTTGAACTGGGTAACTAGGAGGTTCCGTGCTGGTGGTATTCTCACTTAGAAAGGAAGGAGATGTGGTCTTGTGGTAAGACAGATGATAACCAGAGGACTCAAAATCTAATTTTGGTCAGGCTGCTAACAGTGCGATTTGAAGTAGAGCCCACACTGTGCTCACCTTCCATTGCTTGATTTCCTACTCATCGCCTAACAAATGTTCCGGACACTTGTGGGCAGCCATTTTGCTGCTGATCCAGGATCACACCATACCCAGGTCCACTCTAATTGTCTCAACTAAAACAGCCAGTTAGGCTCATAATTCTATTACAAAAAATCAGTCCTGTTTCCTGTTCTATGCCTCTTCGGTATTCAGGACCATCATTTCTTCACATGGATGGTCTGGGAGTTGATATGAATTAGGAGTATTTAAAGATGTTGGAGAGTTTGGCATAACACAAGTGACAGCTAATGGTTACAACAATACATAGTAAAATAAGCACACAGATCCCAGGTCTGGAAGGGGAGGGTGTTGGCAAGCAGCAAAGGGTTGGAATTAACTTTTGTTACAATATGTGACCATATAATAGCTGTCACCCTCTCACCAATTATTACTGTATATATGGGTTGTTCTCTTCTAGTAGCTTTGAGTCTTCGGATAGTGATAAAAATAGTGTTATATTAACATTCTCCAGAGAGACAGATCTAGTAGGATATAAAGATACAGGCATGAGAGGAGATTAATTAGGGGAATTTATGGAGGCTAAGAAGCCCCACAACAGGCTGTCTTCAAGCTTGAAACCCTGGGATGCCAGGAGTGCGGCTCCGTCCAAATCTGACTTACTGGCGTCACCCCTGATTGGCATTCCTACTTGATTGCTTCTGTGCATTTGGCCTGCGAATCTGGGGGGCTGTGGCTGTAGATCTTAGAGTCCAAAGGCCAGAGAACCTGGAATTCTGATGTCCAAGCACAGGAGAGGAAGAGTGTATCCCAGCCCTAGCAGACAGACTGACACCTTTGCCTTTTCTGTAGTTCACTCGGACTCGCACACTAATCCCCTCTGGAACCACCCTCATGGACACACACCAAAATAATGCTTTACTGGGTTTCTAGGTATTCCTTAATCCAGTCAAGTTGGCACCTAAAATTAACTATCACAAGTGTCTTGTGTTTTACATTTTTCGAATGTGTTTAAGGAGCTCTGAAGATCATCTTACCGAAAGGAAAAGCCAGAAGAATGTACTTTGCATGAGGTACTGGGCTAGTCAGTCAGATGTGTCATTTCCCAACAGGGGAATTATGTAGAGATTGTTCAGTGACTTGCTCACTATCATGAACTCAAAAGAAATTAGCAATTTTTTAGACATCTTTTTGGATCCTTGTACAGCATCCTATACTGCTTTTATGTTCATGTGTGCATTTGTGTACATGTATACACATATTACTCCACAACGAAGCGCAATCTTCTTTTATACCTTTCCTGGTTGGGGTAAGTAGAGAAATTTTACAGCCTACAATCAGACACATCCGGAAGAACAGTGGAATATGTATGATACCATAAAAATTAGCACATTTAACAAAGTATAACTTACTCATGGTTACAACTAAGTTAATGTTTTTTCCCTTTATTTTTCAAAAAGGCTCATTTTTCTCCATTTCTCTACTATCAAAGTCAAGAACTGCCCAATGGCTCTGTCAAGGAGGCTCCAGCTCCTACTCCCGCTTCTCTGGAAGTCTCAAGTCCACCAGATACTACAGAGGAAGTAGATCATAAGCCTAAACTCTGCAGGCTGGCTAAAGGTGAAAATGGCTATGGCTTTCACTTAAATTCGATTCGGGGTCTGCCAGGCTCATTCATCAAAGAGGTATGGTAATCTGGTTCCAGCAGCCCAACAAACACAGCCACAATTAGGATAGTCTCAGCTTTTCCCGCCCACTGACGGCTTAGTAGAGCGGTTCCATTGAAGGCACACACTGAGGGGTCTCACCTGGGTTCAGATAAATGTTGTCATGGTCCCATACCCTTTAGGTTAGCTACCAGTACATCATAAGTTCACGTGTTTTTTGCTTCCCAAACATCTGTTCCAAACAGTGTGAGTTGACTGAACTCTAGCTGACAGTCACTATCAACCCTGATTGGCAGTCATACTTGTTTGCTTCTGTGCATTTGGCATAATGCCCCTTACCCTGTAGGGACTGATAAGACTCCCTATAGCTTTCAAGTTGGGAGTGAAGAAGGGGGACCTATTTATCCCCCTTCATCCCAGAAGACATGTGACACTGAATCACTAGTTATAATACCACTAATCATGTGAATATGGAAGTTACAGCCTTCATAAATACAAAAGCATTAGAACACCTTTTTCAACTCTATACCTTAAGGAGAAATAATAACATGATTAAGAATAAATTCTTGAACTCCTCATCTGTCCTCTGAAGGAGAGCTAGTCTGACATCTGAGAAATTGATAACTCAGAACTTCTGTTCACAGGTACAGAAGGGCGGCCCTGCTGACTTGGCTGGGCTAGAGGATGAAGATATCATCATTGAAGTGAATGGGGTGAATGTGCTGGATGAACCCTATGAGAAGGTGGTGGATAGAATCCAGAGCAGTGGGAAGAATGTCACACTTCTAGTCTGTGGAAAGAAGGCCTATGATTATTTCCAAGCTAAGAAAATCCCTATTGTTTCCTCCCTGGCTGATCCACTTGACACCCCTCCAGATTCTAAAGAAGGAACAGTGGTGGAGTCAGGGCATGACTCGCACATGGCAAAAGAACGGGTGAGTGGGGGCCTATTTCTTTTCGTGATCTAATTTACTGGAGTATGGGTATAGTCCCTATGAGTATATTTAATGTCTGTTTGCCACAGGTTTTTTTAAAACTAGAAAATGACAATGTAAAGATAACTCACAAATCAAGTTGTTGTAGAGGACAGGCGGCAGTACAAGGACAACAAATTTCTTACTTGCACAGCATGCAGCTGACAGCAGTTGTCTAGAGCTAATAAATCAAGAGGTACAAAGTTTATCAGTATTGTAATGGGAACCCCCAGAAGAGCCTGAATTGGATGATCTATGTATGAATTCTGGTTCTGTCATTTGTCAGCTGCGGGGAAATGGATTTATTTGTTCTGTTCCTCAGTTTTCCCACCCATAAAACGGGGATAATTTGTAGGATTGTTATCAGGATTATGTTAACTAAGATTATATTAACTATATTAAAGTGCTTTGAATAGTGGCTGGCTCATAGTAAGCATGTAAATGGTGATGCTTATAGACAACATTGTTTAAAATAACTGACAGGTATTCCAGTTTTATTACTAGGAAAGATTAAGCATTCTCTATATATTTGGATTAAACTTCTTGGTAAGTCTCAGTTTCATATTTTTGCCCAATTTTTCATAGATGAACTTGAGGTCCAAAAGTAAACTGACTTATCCAAATTCATAAAGGAAATTTATAGCAAAGCCAAGACTCTAAAAAAGTTTAATTTGATGTTGTTGTTCTTTCCATTATATTCTGCTAATTGGTGAATACTCATTTTAATAAACTCAGTTTAATGAACACACACAATGCCCACTGATTTGTATTCTGGAATGCTTAATAAACACTATTTTAGTTGTCATTTAAAAATTCTATAATTTCTCTTTAGGAAGTCAATATCCTAGTCTTATAAAAAAGAAATACATACAGACATTAAGGAATTTGTTAATGTGTCAAACAGCAAGTTGAAAACGGTCAAGTGTAGAATTCAGGTCACCTGACTTCTAGTCATACCTAGATCATCTGATTCAGGCTCTTCTGGGGGTTCCCATTACAATACTGATAAACTTTTTACTTCTTGATTTATGAGCTCTAGACAATTGCTGTCAACTGCATGCTGTGAAAGTAAGAAATTCTAGTGAGTGACTCTACTCCCTGACTTAAGTCATGCAACTCTAGAATAGATCATCCCTTTTTCATTACTCTACCATTTGTAAATTCTTTGTTTTCTTTTACACAGGCCCACAGTACAGCCTCACATTCTTCTTCCAATTCTGAAGATACAGAGATGTGATGAAAACAAGTAATAGCGTTGGCTGTTTATTTGATAGCTATTTCTGGGTATTTAATAGGAATCGTTTCTCAAGGAATGAGTTGCGACCAGTTTACTGTCTCTTTAGAAGAAAAACTCCACTGGAAACCATTCACCATGTGTGACTGGTCTTACGGGTGGCTATTGCAGACTGCTAATTTATGCTTAACTTAGGAAGAGATAAGGCAAGAGCTAGATTTTTTTCATGTGATCTCTTCCAAGCTTCAACTTAACTACATTTCTCTGTATGATGATGTCTCTTACTTCTACAGGTTCCTTGAGCACCAAAGATGATTCATAACTCTGTATAGGTGATAGCTGCTTATTAAAGCATCTTAGCAGATAAGCCTATTAAAATTGTGCTTTTGTAACAATGTTGTAGTTGCTAGAATAAATACCATTAACAAATGCCTTCTGAGTACACTTGATAGAGCTTTTGTTTTGGATTCACTTTTTATGCTTTAACCTTCATTTGCTTCTAGAAACCCAAAACACATTAAGTACAAAATAAGTCCTTAGTAATAAAATTCAGAATTTTCTTAAATTGCATGTCTGAATGTTCTAAAAATTTTTCAACATTTCCCTTTCACAAGTGACTCATTCCCCCAGTTAAGTTATTCATGGTTTCACCCCACAGTGTGAGGGGCAGATAGAAAAAAAAAAAAAAAGGAAACATCACTACTGAATTGAAAGTAGGGTATAATACTAAGTTGACAGGAAATCAAGAAAAAATGACATACCTGAAATCTCTCTTTTGGTAGAAGCTATTTCAGGTGCACACTACCCCTTTCCCGGGAAAGAACAGATAACTTCTTGGTTATTTTAATGGGGTAGGCTCAGATGAGGAGGTGTGGGATCCTAACTCATGTCAGATCACACAAGCACAACACCAAGCTATGCTTGATGAAAGGAACCTAAGGCCAAAGTGTTACAATCTCTGATTTTAATGAGTCAATCTCAAGGGAAAGCTATAACCTTCTCCATGTGAACCTTAAAACAGAAATCCTATGTGTTTGGCCCAGCTACCATAGATATCTCTTGCCCCAGAGTTCCAGTGTATTTTTTCCCTTTAGTTTCTTGGCTCCTCTCCGCCTTTGCACCAGCCTCAAATCCACACGGGACGCTCTCTCCTGAGTACTGTCTTGAGTTACTTCTCCCTCTCATGTTCTGGCTGATGCTACTCATGGTCATAGTATCACCCGACCGGGAAACAGTATGCTATGAGGTGAAAAATGCTACCACAGCATTTTGTTGTTTATAAAACGTCAGGCCCTGGTTCCATTTTTTCCCCCTCTTAGATCTAAATTTTGAAACCACTGGCCTCTAATAGTCTGTAGTAGGCTTAAGTTCAAGGTGCCATATGCTTCTCTGGTGCCTGTTTGTGAGCCAAGTAGAGGAAAAGTATGCTAGAGAGAGCGCTGACCAGGAAGATCACATCAAACCAGCGGTGATAGAAGTTGAACTGCAGTTCTCCAAGGACTTCAGTGATGATGGTGCGGTATTCTAGAGGCATACTCATTCGGATCAGCAGCACAGAGGAGACAAAGTACATGCCCTGTAAGTCAAATGAATTAATCCAGAAGTGACTCTGAATGTAGTGAGGAACAGGACAAAGGAAATTATTAAAATTCTTAAAAGTATCAAGCACATTTCTGATATTTCACAGCTGTAAACATAAAGGTAACTCATTAAACTTACCATTATCTGTGCTAACAGCAGGACAATGACATTGGAGGACTTACTGCTAGAGATGGCATAAAAGAACTGTCAAGAAAGAGGGAGATAAATTTATGCAGTACTGTTAGATTCCTGTGTCATGAACAATAAGAAATATGGTTAACATTTGATTGAAAGTGTCTCTTCGATGCCACAATCCTGTATAGAACAATTCATATGATTAAGCCTATAAAGAAGAGACTTAAAATAGACTGCAGAAAAAGTTACAGTTTCCCCCGGAGGTAAGTTCTTTACATAACATATGAAAGGATTCCTATCGCTATCACACTTCAGAAACTATGTGACACATGTGACTTAACATCACTATAAACATTAAGTCAGATCACTCCAGCCCACTCAGTGTTTGTAATTGTTACTAGGCTCCTGTGCTCTGTCTAAAACTCAGCTAGATGCCTGCAGATCCCTTCCCGTCCCAACCTCTTCTTTCATTCAAAAGCTCCTGGATTTTAAATCCCTACCTTTCCTACCAGAGAGGACTCACTTTCCACCTCCGTGAAGTCTTCCTACATTGATTAGAAAATAGTCGAATTCAGTAGGTCCTTACTTAATGCCATTTATAGGATCTTGGAAACTGAGATTTTAAGTGAAATGACGTACAACAAAACTACATTTTTCTCATCAGCATTATAATGAAATGTTGAATGAAACATTTTTTTGAGGACTTGGTATATAGTTTTACTTAAAGCCGCTGTTTCCAAGAACTTATTGATGACATTGAGGACTTGCTATATTCTGTCCCCCTACTTCCATATCTTCTCTACAAGTGATTCTCACAATTATTCTTCCAGTCTCAAATATCTGCTGAATACCTGCCTACCATGTGCTAGGTTCTGTTCTAGATACTGATAACATATCAGTGAACAAAACAGAACCATATCTTTCTCTATTGCCTTTAGTGAATGTACTTATCTATAATTGGTATATGATGTAAATATATTGCCAACAACTTATGTAGTAGTTTAACTTTTTAAAAATTCGGTTGTATGTCTTTTAAATCCTTGGGACTGTTTAAAGTCTCAGGAGGCAGAATTCTTAATTAGGTAAAATTATCTCATGGTACCATTTTTTTTCTTTGAGACGGAGTCTTGCTGTGTCACCAGGCTGGAGTGCAGTGCAATCCCCACCCCCCAAGTTCAAGTGATTCTCCTGTCTCAGCCGCCCAAGTAACTGGGACCACAGGCATGTGCCACCACACCCAGCTAATTTGTTGTATTTTTAGTAAAGATGGGGTTTCACCATGTTGGCCAGGATGGTCTCCATCTCCTGACCTCATGATCCGCCCACCTCAGCCTCCCAAAGTGTTGGTATTACGGGCATGAGCCACCACACCCAGCTGGTACCACATTTAATTAAACAAATGATAAGCAGTACTTTTTAACACTGTGATAAAACACACCTTGGTAAGAGTGATCAGCAGTCCTCTGATGGATGTAACGATGATTATTCCAACAAGAATGAAGGAAATGTGTTGGGACCAAAACTTCACCTGCCACCATGATAGGAAGAAAAAACAGCTACTAAACCTCTGTTCAGAGAGATGTAAAGGCTAAGTAAAAGCTATATCCTGATCATTTACGTGACTGTGAGAGGGAACTTCATTAGACCCTACCTGATTTTTTTTTCTTAAGGGAGAGAGGAAAGCAAGTAAGTGGCAAATAAAACAACTACAGAAAGACTGCAGTAGATATCTTAATTAGCAGACTTAATTAAACCTTAAAATTAAAAAAAAATTTTTTTTTAGAGCCAGGGTCTTGCTATGTAGTCCAGGCTGGTCTCAAACTCCTGGGCTCAAGCAATACTCCCATATCAGCCTCCCAAAGTGTTGGTATTACAAGCATGAGTCACCATGCCTGGCAGCAAGTACCGAGGAGTGATAAAAATAACACTAATAAATCAGAAGAAACAGAACTAATGATACAGTTTTACTGTGATAAATGAAAAGCAGGAATTAAAAGGAAAGTAAATAATAGCTTGATTACTTTCAGTGTCTATGAATAATAGTTCCCTAACCACCAAAACTTCAAGGAATCTTTCTTTTTATAATAAAGGAATATATAGACATTCTCAGCTAAATTCCAGGAAATAGCTGAATTTCACTGGAACCACATGATACCTTTTTCTCCTCCTGCATTGCTTCATAGTGAGAAGGAGTTTTGGGACCCTGTGTTTGATTCAGTTCTGAAAAGTATCTGCAAGGGAGCTGCTATTACTAACATCTAAAAGATTTGTTATTCAGAATTACAAAATATGGCATAAACAGATGAATTGTAGATGGAATATACACATGACCATCTAAGTATCCTCAGAAAGTACAGAAAAGGAGAAGCATTGCTAAAAACTCAGCCCAGTAAAACACTTAAGAAAACACAAATGCAACAATAGCAAAGCATACTTTTTGTTGTTTTTTGAGACAGGGGTCTCACTCTATTGCCCAGAATAGAGTGCAGTGGCACTATCTCAGCTCACTGCAACTTCTGCCTCCCCGGTTCAAGTGATCCTCCTGCTTCAGCCTCCTGCGTAGCTGGGACTACCGGTGCATGCCACCATATCCAACTAATTTTTATATTTTTTCTAGAGATGGGGTTTCACCATGTTGCCCAGGCTAGTCTTGAACTCCTGGACTCAAGTGATCTGTCTTGGCCTCTCAAAGTGCTGGGACTACAGATGTGAGCCACAGTAGTGCCTGGCCTGTAAAGCATACTTAATATAATTTATATACTACTTGAATAAAAGATACCATGCTCCTTCACACTCAAAGAGGATATACAATTGATCTAGCATCAAGAAACATGTACATTGAGCTGTTTCTCAAGGATTGGGGCTCAGTTTGCTCTGGTGCATTTTCATTTTATCCAAGTCCTTTTGAGATCAGGGGCATGTCTGGCTGGGATGGATGGCTGGGGGTAGCATGCAGTCTGTGGCTAGGTTGACAGCACAGCTAAATGGCCTATACTGGGACTATTATATGACATTGGTCTTACCATTAAAGTGCTATTCAGCCTGAGTCATTGGCTCTGGTTTATGAATAAATACACTGAACTTCAATTACAACAAGGGTGTATTTATGACAGTGGTATTAGGAAACAGTAAAAAGCCAATTTAAAAAAACAACTTTGTACAGAGGTGACAGTTACCATCTTTAGCCCTAGGTCCACATTAATTGATAAAGATCATTTCTAACAGCAGAAATCGTTTCAGCTCTAACATGGAACACTAATTAGTAGTTAATTTTCCACTGGGGCATCAAAGGTGAGTTGTACGTTTGAAGAGCTCATCAAGAATCACAGAGGGAAGTATTTGAATACTTTGGTGGGGAGAAAATGCTAAACTGGTAGCTGGCTATAGAGAAGCAGAGGAGCAGCTGTAGAAATAATCAGCATCCATGACAATATTAAGTATCAGTCATTACTTCTGGCTTTATGTTAAGACAGAGAATCTTGGCCTTTTACAAATTTTCCATGTGAATACATCAAAATATAAAAATTTTCCATATGAATACGTCAAAATATACAGAGGTGAATGGGAAGAACAAAAGCAGAAGCAAATACCTAAAGCATACAAATTAGAATCTTAACAATGATAAGTTATAGCAGATAAAAGAGAAAGAAACATGACAAACCAGGATCTTGAATCCTGATATAACACTTACATCAAATTGGATTCCCAGATAATTCACAGTGATCTCAATGCCTCTTGTGACAGGATCCGTTTTCCCAACTCGATCAAAAACAATATTGATGGTAGCCTGCAAAGATGCAGATTTTTACATTGGAGCATCTTAACAATCACTTACTATTTCAAAAAGTGACTCAAACTAATGAATTAATCACTACATCTTACAGGTCAATGCTCCTAAAAATGCAGTTCTACTCTTAATCCAAATCATATATAGGAAATCTATTTTGGATACTCATATATAGGCAAACAAAAGTCCCTATTTACTCCATCTTTCTTTTCTGTAAACAGTCAAGGGAAATAAAGCTATGGCAGTATGCCTTAATTTATCAGGAGCCAGAAAGGTAACATTCTGGTAGATTGAGTCAGATTAAGAGAATCAAGACATCCTAGGGTCATTCCTTGTGGTTTTCTGAATGCTCTAACAGCAAATACTACAATAATAATAAAAAAAGAGTTACAGCTAATAAGTCAACAAACGATATCAAATGGAATAATGAAAAATACCCAATTAATCCCCAAGATGGCAGTTTAAAAAAAGGAAAAAGGGAGAAAAGAACAGATGGGACCAATGAAAAGAAATAGCAACACAGTAGTTTAAAATCCAACCACATAAAAAAAAAATCCAACCACATCAATAATCACATGAAATGTAAATGGTCTGCATAATAGGTGAGCAAACTCTGCCACTGGAGTGTGACAGCAGCCACAGACAATACACAAATGAATGGACTTGGCTGTGTTCCAATAAAACTTTATTTCCAAAGGCAGGCAGTGGTTAGGTTTGGCCTGTGGGCTATAGACTGCTGATCTTTGGTCTAAACATGTCAACAAAATGGCAGAGATTGTTAGATTGGATAAAAATGCAAGACCCAACTATATATTCCTTACGAAAAGCCCACTTTAATAAATATACAAATAGGTTAAAAGTAAAAGGGTGGAAAAATATATTATGCTAACACCAATCATTAAAAGAAAGCCAGAATGTCTATATTAATGCCAGACAAAGTAGACTTCATAGCAAAAATACTGCCAGGTATTAAAGGGACATTTCAGAACGATAACAGGATCATTTCAATAAGGGGTACATAATGATTCTAAATGTTTATATACCTAATGACAGAGCTTCAAAACACATAAAGCAAAACTGATAGAAATAAAAAATGGACAAATCCACAACAATAGGTGGATCCCCTCTCTCAATAATTAATAAAATTAGTCAGAAACTCTAATAAATACCATCAATCAATTTGATGTAATTGACATTTACAGAACACTCCTGCCAACAAGAGCAGAATACATATTCTACTCACATACATGTAGGACATTTATCACCATATTCTATCTGGGACAGAAAACAGGTCAATAATTTAAAAGATTCATATCATACAAAACATGTTCTTAGACCACATGAAATTAAATTAGAAATCAATTAGAGAATAATATTTGGAAGATCCTCAAATATTTTATAACACACTTCTAAATCACCCATGAATCAGAGAAGAAATCAAAGGGAAATTAGAAAGCATTTTGAATTGAATGAGAAATACGATTCATTAAAATTTGTGAGATCTAGTACAGCAGTACATAGCAAGAAATGTACAGCATTAAAACCCCTACATCAGCAAAGGTCTCCAATCAATGATCTTAGTTTCCATCTTGAGAAATTAGGAAAAAAAGACTCAAAATAAGCAGAAGAAAGGAAATAACAAAGACCAGAGCAGAAATCAATGAAATAGCAGAAAATGAGAGAAAACTAACCCAGCAGTTGGTTCTTTGAAAAGTTCAATAAAATCAATAAACTTCTACTAGACTGATAAAGACAAAAGAGGGAAGTCACAAGTTACCAATATTAAGAACAAGAGAGACATCACTGTCACACCCATGAGGATGGCTATAATAAAAAAGTTAATAACAAGTTGGTGAGGATGTGGAGAAATAGGAACATGCATCCCCTGCTGACAGGAATGTAAACTGTTGCTGCTGTTTTGGGAAAGTCTGGTAGTTCTTTAAAAGGCTAAACATAGGCCGGTCGCAGTGGCTCATGCTTGTAATCCTAGCACTTTGGGAAGCTGAGGCAGGCGGATCACGAGGTTAGGAGTTCAAGACCAGCCTGGCCAATATAGTGAAACCCTGTCTCTATTAAAAATACAAAAAAATTAGCTGGGCGTAGTTGCATGTCTCTGTAATCTCAGTTACTTGGGAGGCTGAGCGGAGAACTGCTTGAACCTGAGAGGCAGAGGTTGCAGTGAGCTGAGATCACGCCACTGCACTACAGCCTGGGCGACAGAGCGAGACTCCGTCTCAATAAATAAATAAATTAAAAGGTTAAACATATACTTAGCATATGACACAGCAATTCTACCCCTAAATATACACGTAAGAGAAATTAAAACATATATCACATAAAAACTTATACATGAGGTCGGGCATGGTGGTTCATGGCTGTAATCCCACTTTGGGAGGCCAAGGCTGGTGGATCACCTGAGGTCAGGAGTTGAGACCAGCCTGGCCAACATGGTGAAACTCTGACTCTACTAAAAATAGAAAAATCAGCCAGGCATGGTGGTATGCACCTGTAATCCCAGCTACTCAGGGGGCTGAGGCAGGAGAATCGCTTGAACCCAGGAGGCAGAGATTGAAGTGAGCTGAGATCACCCCACTGCACTCCAGCCTGGGCAACAGAGTGACACTCTGTCTCAAAACAAAAACAAAAAACTTACACACAAGTGTTCACATCAGCATTATTGATAACGGCCCAAAAGCGGAAACAATCCTAATGTACATCAACTAATAAATGGATAAAAAATGTGGTATATCTATAAAATGAAACAGATATTATTCAGCCATAGAAAATAATGAATTTTTTTTTTTTTTTTAAGACAGTCTTGCTCTGTTGCCTGCTGGTGTGCGGTGGCACAATCACGGCTCACTGCAGCTTCAACTTCCCAGGCTCAAGCGATCCTCCCCGCTCAGCCTCCCAAGTAGCTGGGGCCACAAGCTTGTGCCTTTATGCCCTATTAATTGTGTGTGTGTGTCGGGGAGGGAGGGGTAAAGAACGGGGTCTCCCTTTGTTTCTCAGGATAGTCTCAAACTCCTGAGCTCAAGTGATCCTCCTTCCTCGGCCTCCCAAAGTGTTGGGATTACAGGCATCAGGCATCAGCCACTGTGCCTGGCCAGGAATGAAGTACTGAAAGACACTATGACATGGATGTACTTTAAAAACATTATGCTGGGGCTGGGTACAGTGGCTCATGCCTGTAAGCTCAGCACTCTGGGAGGCCTGAGGCAAGAGGATCACTTGAGCCCAGGAGTTTAAGACCAGCCTGGACAATATAGTGAGACCCGTCTCTATGAAAAAAACATATATACTTTTAAAAATTACATTAAAAAAGCCCCCCAAACTCCATTATGCTAAATGAGAGAAATCAATCATAAAACAATATAAATTATGTGATTCCATTTATATGAAACATTCAGAATACGAAAATCTATAGAGACAGAAAATAGATTAGTGGTTGCTAAGGGCTGGGGGAGTGGGAATTGGAGGGAAATGGGGAATGACTGCTCATGAGTATGGAATTTCTTTTTGGCTTAATAAAAATGTTCAAGAATTGTGGTAATGGTTATAAAACTATGAATATATTAAGAACCACTGCATTGTACACTAAATGAGTATATTGTATTGTATGAGAATTATATTTCAATAAACCTGTTATATGAAAAAAAGAAGTCTCTACAGGTCCTAGATATTAAAAGGATAGTAAGATAATATTATGAGCAATATCATGCCAATAAACAACTTCAATAAAAATAGACAAATTCCTTAAGACTCAAATTGCAAGAGCTCACTCAAGAATAGATAACCTGCATAAACCCTGTATCTTAAAAAAAAAAATGAATTGGTAGTTAAAAAAAAATCTTCCTGCAAAGAAAACTACAGGCCCAGACAGCTTTATTGACAAACTCTACAACACATTTAGGGGAGAAATAACAACTCCACACAAACTTTTCCACTAACTGAAAGAGGAGGCAGTACTTCTCAACTCATTCTCTAAGGTCAGTAAGCATTATTTTGACACCAAAACCAAATACAGACATTATGAGAAAAGAAAACTATAGTCCAATATCCTCATACATATGGAGGTATTTTTTTTTTTGAGACAAGAGTCTCCCTCTGTCACTCAAGCTGGAGTGCAGTAGTGTGATAATAGCTCACTGCAGCCTTGGACTTCTGGGCTCAAGCGATCCTCCCACCATAGCCTCCTGAGTAGCTGGGGACACAGGCATGCCACCACATTCAGTTAATTTTTATTGTTTTGCTGAGATGAGGTCTTGCTATGTTGCCCAGGCTGGTCTTGAATTCCTGGCCTCAAGCAGTTCGCCTGCTTCAGCCTCCCAAAGTACTGGAAATACAGGTGTGAGCCAACATGCTCAGACAATGCAAATATTCTTAACATAATTTTAGCAAATTGAATCTAACAAAATAGAAAAATGATAATTTACCATGACTAAGTGAGGTGTATTCTAGGAATGTAAGATTGGTTTAATATTCAAAAATTAAGTAAATAACTACAGCAGACTAAAAAAGAAAAACCTTGATCATCTCAATAGATGCAGAAAAAGCATTTAACAAAATCCAACACCTTTTCATGACTAACAATACTCAATAAACTATGATTAGAATGGAACTTCCTCAACCTGATAAAGGGCATCTAGGGAACACCTAACATCATAATGAATGGTGAGACTGGATGCTATCTCCCTAAGATCAGGAATAAGGGTAGGATGACTATTCCTACCACTTCTATTCAACTTTGTACTGAAGGTTTTATAAGACTGGAGGAGCAGCAGGAGAAAAAGGATAAGAAGGAAGGAAGGAAGAACAGAGGAAAGGAACAACTTAATTAAAACACTGGCAAGGTCGCAGGAGGGGCCAAGATGGCCAACTAGAAGGAGCTGCTGTTGGCCGCTACTATCAAGAATGAAAACAGCAAGTGAATGCTGCACTTTCAGGCTGAGGTAACCAGGTTCTCCCACTGGGACTGACTAGGCAGTGGGCACGACCCACGGACAGTGAGGAAAAGCAGGGTAGTGCAACAGCCCCACCTGGGAGCCACACAGAGCAAGGGGAGTTCCCATCCCCAACCAAAGAAGGCGGTGAGGGATTGTGGCACCCTGCCTAGGAAACCATTCTTCTTCCACAGATTTGTGCAACCTGTGGATCAGGAGATCCCCTCGTGAGCCCACACCAACAGGGCCTTGGATCCCAAGCACAGAGCTGCCCAGATGCTCAGTGGCCACTGAGGTTGCAGTCAACAGCAGGAGACTGGAGATTGCCTAAGATGACCAAGTTCCTGGGATGGCTGCCATCACTGTGGGTCCAGTCTGCCCTTTTTTCCCTGCCAGTGCTGGGGAGAATGTGTGGTTTGGACCAGGAGGAACTCCCCACAGCACAGCACAGTGGCTGTGGCAGACTGTGGCCCGACTGCTTCTTTAGGTGGGACTTGGATCCATTCCTCCTCACTAGGCGGGGCCTCCCTGCAGAAATGTCAGCAACTCCAGGTAGGGGTTTATGGGCAGATCTGATCTCTCTGGGAAGGAGCCCCCAGGGGTAGGGGTGGCTAACGTCTTCGTGGTTCAGTAGGCTTAGTCTTTCCTGCCTGCTGCCTCTGAAGGGTCTGGGCAGTCCAGAGGAGGGGGAGTCCCTTCAGTGCAGCACACCTGCTCTGCCAAGGGGCAGTCAGAGTGCTTCCTCAAGCAGGTCCCTGAGCCCATGCCTCCTTACTAGGCGAGACCCCTGTAATCAGGGGTCGCCAGACACCTTATACAGGAACATTCCTGCTGGCATCAGGTCAGTGCTTCCTCCCAGAGGAAGGAGCAGGCTGCCATCTTTGCTGTTCTGCAGCCTCCACTGGTGATACCTCCAGATGCAAGAGGGACCCAGGTGAGTAGAGTATGGATTCGACCCCCAACAAATGGCAGCAGCCCTACAGAAGAGAGGCCTGACTGTTAAAAACAAACAGAAAGCAACAACATCATCATCAACAAAAAAAGACTCCACACAAACCCCATCCAAAGGTCAGCAGCCTCAAAAATCAAAGGTAGATAAACTGAGGATGACGAGAAAGAATCAACACAAAAATGGTGAAAACTCAAAAACCCCAGAGTGCCTCTTCTCCTCCAAATGATCACAACACCTCTCCAGCAAGGGCACAGAACTGGGCTGAGGCTGAGGCTGAGATGGATGAACTGACAGAAGTAGGCTTTAGAAGGTAGGCAGTAACAAACTTCGCTGAACAAAAGGAGTAATGTTCTAACCCAATGCAAAGAAGCCAAGAACCATGATAAAACATTATAGGAGCTGTTAACCAGAATAACCAGTTTAAAGAGGAACATAAACAACCTGATGGAGCTGAAAAACACAATGTGAAATTCACAATGCAACCACAAGTATCAACAGCTGAAGAGACCAAGCAGAGGAAAGAATCTCAGAGCTTGACGACTATCTTGCTGAAATAAGACAGGCAGACAAGGTTAGAGAAAAAAGAGTGAAAAGGAATGAACAAAACCTCTGAGAACTATGGGATTATGTAAAAATACCGAATCTATGGCTGATCAGGGTACCTGGAAGAGATGGGGAGAACAGAACCAAATTTCAAGTTGGAAAACATACTTCAGGATATCATCCAGAACTTCCCCAACCTAGCAAGACAGGCCAGAACTTCTCCAACCTAGCAAGACAGGCCAACATTCAAATTCAGAAATCCAGAGAACTTCAGTAAAATACTCCATGAGAAGATCAACCCCAAGACACATAATCATCAGATTCTCCAAGGTCAAAATGAAGGAAAAAATGTTAAGGGCAGCCAGAGAGAAAGGACAGGTCACCTACAAAGGGAAGCCCATCAGACTAACAGTGGCCTTCTCAGTGGAAACCCTACAAGCCAGAAGCAACTGGAAGCCAATATTCAACATTCTTAAAGAAAAGAATTTCCAACCCATAATTTCCTGTCTCACCAAACTAAGCTTCACAAGTGAAGGCGAAATAAAATCCTTTCCAGACAAGCAAATGCTGAGGCAACTCATCACCACCTTGCAAGAACTCCTGAAGGAAGAGCTAAATATGGAAAGGAAAAACTATTACCAGCCACTACAAAAACACACTGAAGTACACAAAGCAATGACACTATGAAGCAACTACAATAACAAGTCTGCAAAATAACCAGCTAGCATCATGATGACAGGATCAAATCACACATAACAACGTTAACCTTAAATGTAAATGTGCTAAATGCCCCAATTAAAAGACACAGAATGGCAAATTGGATAGAGTCAAGACCCATTGGTGTACTGTATTCAGGAGACCCATCTCACGTGCAAAGACACACACAGGATCAAAATAAAGGGATGGAGGAAAATTTACTAAGCAAATGGAAAGAAAAGAAAAAAAGCAGCGGTTGCAATCCTAGTTTCTGACAAAACAGACTTTAAACCAACAAAGATCAAAAAAGACAAAGAAGGGCTTTACATAATGCTGAAGGGTTCAATTCAATAAGAGCTAACTATCCTAAATATACATACACCCAATACAGGAGGACCCAGATCTATAAAACAAGTTCTTAGAGACCTACAAAGAGACTTATACTCCCACATAATAATAGTGGGAGACTTTAACACCCCACTGTCAATGTTAGATCATTGAGACAGAAAATTAACAAGTATATTTAGGACTTGAACTCAGTTCTAGATCAAGTGGACCTGATAAATATCTACAAAACTCTCTACCCAAAAACAATAGAATGTACATTCTTCTTGGTGCCACATGGCACTTACTCTAAAATTGATCACATAATTGAAAGTAGAATACTCAGCAAATGCAAAAGAATTGAAATCAAACAGTCTCTCAGACCACAGGACAATCAAATTAGAACTCAAGACTAAGAAACTAACTCAAAACTACACAATTACATGAAAATTGAACAACCTGCTCCTGAATGTCTCCTCGGTAAATAATGAAATTAAGACAGAAATCAAGAAGTTATATGACACTATGAGAACAAAGAGACAACATACCAGAATCTCTAGGACACAGCTAAAGCAGTGTTAAGAGGGAAATGGATAGCACTAAACGCCCACATCAAAAAGCTAGAAAGATCTCCAATCAACACCCTAACATCACAACTAAAAGAACTAGAAAACCAAGAGCAAACAAACCCCAAAGCTAGCAGAATATAAGAAATAACCAAGGTCACAGTGGAACTGCAGGAGATAGAGATATGAAAAAGCCTTCAAAAAAATCTACGAATCCAGGAGCCACTTTTTGGAAAGATTAATAAAATAGACCACTACTAGACTAATAAAGAAGAAAAGAAGAATCAAACAGACACAATAAAAAATGATAAAGGGGACATCACCTGATGTCCCACAGAAATACAAATAACCATCAGAGAATACTATAAACACCTCTATGCAAATAAACTAGAAAATCTAGAAGAAATGGATAAATTCTTGGACACATACATCTTCCCAAGACTGAACCAGGAAGAAGTTGAATACCTGAGTAGACCCATAACGAGTTCTGAAATTGGGGCAGTAATAAGTAGCCTACCATCCAAGGAAAGCCCAGGACCAGATGGATTTACAGCTGAATTCACAGATAAAAAGAGGAGCTGACACCATTTCTTCTGCAACTATTCCAAACAACAGAAAAAGAGGGACTCCTCGCTAACTCATTTTATGAGGCCAGCATCATCCTGATACCAAAATCTGGCAGAGATACAACAACAACAACAACAAAAAACTTCAGGCCAATATCCCTGAAGAACATTGATGTAAAAATCCTCAATAAAATACTGGCAAACCAAGTTCAGCAGCACATCAAAAAGTTTATCTACCATGATCAAGTCAGCTTTATCCCCAGGATGCAACGCTGGTTCAACATACACGAATCAATAAACGTAATCCATCACATAAACAGAACCAATGACAAAAACCATATGATTGTCTCAATAGACACAGAAAAGGCCTTTGATAAAATTCAACATCCCTTCATGCTAAAAACTCTCAATAAACTATGTATTGATGGAACATACCTCAAAATAGTAAGAGCGATTTATAACAAACCCACAGCCAATATCATACTGAATGGGCAAAAGCTGGAAGCATTCCCTTTGAAAACTGGCACAAGACAGGATGCCCTCTCTCCCCACTCCTACTCAACATAGTATTGAAAGTTCTGTCCAGGGCAATCAGGCAAGAGAAAGAAATAAAGGGTATTCAAATAGGAAGAGAGAAAGTCAAATTGTCTTTGTTTGCATATGACATAATCTTCTATCTAGAAAAACCCATCATCTCAGCCCAAAAGCTACCTAAACTGATAAGCCACTTCAGCAAAGTCTCAAGATACAAAGTCAATGTGCAGAAATCACAAGCATTCCTGTACACCAACAACAGACAAGCAAAGAGCCAAGTCATGAATGAACTCCCATTTACAATTGCTACGAAGACACTATTGCTACAAAGACACATGAATGAACTCCCATTTACAATTGCTACAAAGAGGTCCTTCACTCCCCTTGTTAGCTGTATTCCTAGGTATTGTATTGTTACAATACAATTGTTACCTTTTCAAGGAGAGCTACAAACCACTGCTCGAGGAAATCAGAGAGGACACATACAAATGGAAAAACACTCCATGCTCCCAGATAGGAGGAATCAATATCGTGAAAATGGCCACACTGCCCAAAGTAATTTATAAATTCAATGCTGTATCCATTAAACTACCATTGACATTCTTCACAGAATTAGAAAAAACTATTTTAAAATTCAATATGGAAGCAAAAAAGAGCCTGTACAGTCAAGACAATTGCAAGCAAAAAGAACAAAGCTGGAGGCATCATGCTACCTGACTTCAAACTATACTACAAGGTTATAGTAACCAAAACAGCATGGTACTGGTACAAAAACAGACACATAGACCAATGGAACAGAATAGAAAACTCAGAAATAAGACCGCACATCTACAGCCATCTGATCTTTGACAAAACTGACAAAAACAAGCAATGGGAAAAGGATTCCCTATTTATTAAATGGTGCTGGGAAAACTGGCTAGCCATATGCAGAAAATTGAAACTGGAACCCTTTTTTACACCTTATACAAAAATTAACTCAAGATGGATTAAAGATGTGAATGTAAAACCCAAAACTATAAAAACCCTAGAAGAAAATCTAGGCAATACCATTTAGGACATGGCACAGGCAAAGGTTTCATGACAAAAATGTCAAAAGCAACTGCCACAAAAGCAAAACTTGACAAATGGGATCTAATTAAACTGAAGAGCTTCTGCACAGCTAAAGAAACTATCATCAGGGTGAATAGACAACCTACAGAATGGGAGAAAACTTTTGCAATCTATCCATCTGACAAAGGCCTAATATCCAGAATCTACAAGGAACTTAAACAAATTTACAAGAAAAAATCGAACAACCCTATTAAAAAGTAAGCAAAGGATATGAACAGACAATTCTCAAAAGAAGACATTTATGCAGCCGACGAACGTATGAAAAAAGCTCAAGCTCAGTATAACTGATCATTAGACAATGAGATACCATCTCACACCAGTCAGAATGGCAATTATTAAAAAGTCAAGAAACAACAGATGCTGGTGAGGCTACAGAGAAATAGGAACGCTTTTACACTGTTGGTGGGAATGTACATTAACTCAACCATTGTGGAAGACAGTGTGGTGATTCCTCAAAGACCCAGCACCAGAAATATCATTTGACCCAGCAGTCCCATTACTGGGTATATACCCAAAGGAATTATAAAGATACATACACATGTACATCCACTGCAGCACTGTTCACAACAGCAAAGAATGCGCTATTTGGAATCAACCCAAATGCCCATCAATGATAGACTGGATAAAGAAAATGTGGTATATATACACCATGGAATACTACACTGCCATAAAAAGTAATGAGATCATGTCTGTTGCAGGGACATGGATGGAGCTGGAAGCCATCATCCTCATCAAACTAATGCAGGAACAGAAAACCAAATACCACATGTTCTCACTTATACGTGGGAGATGAACAATGTGAACACACAGACACAGGGAGGGTGGAGGAGAGAGAGCATCAGGGAAAATAGCTAATGGATGCTGGGCTTAATACCTAGGTGATGGGTTGATAAGTGCAGCAAATCACCATGGCACATACTTACCTACGTAACAAACTTGCACATCCTGCACATGTACCTCAGAACTTAAAATTTAAAAAAAAATTGGCAAAATTTTTGAACAGATAATTCACCAAAAAAAAAAAAATCGGTGGAAAATAAGCACATGAAAAGATGCTCAATATCATTAGACATTAAGAAAATATAAATTAAAACCACAATGCAATATCACTTCATATCTATCAGAATGTCTAAAATTAGTAAGACTGGCCATACAGAGTGTTGGTGAGGATGTGGAACAACTGAAACTCATACACAGTGCAGGTAGAAATGTAAATGATACAATGTTTTTGGAAAACAGTTGCCTGTTTCTTTAAAAGTTAAACATTACATCTGCCATATGATCCAGACGTTCCACTCCTAAGTGCCTACTCAAGAGAAAGACAGCACACGTCTATACACAAAATTGTACACAAACGTTCACAGCAACTTTATCTGTAATATCTCCAAAATGGAAACAACCAAATATTCATCATCGGATGAATGGACAAACAAAATTGTGGCACATCCAAACCATGGAAACACTACTCAGCAATACAAAGGAATAAACTACTGATACACATCGTAAGATGGATAAAATTTAAAATAATCATGCTGAGTAAAATAAGCCAGACAGAAAAAGGATACATACTGTAGGATTCTACTTACATAACATTCTAGAAAATATAAAATAATATATAATGAGAGAAAGCAGATTGGCAGTCTGGGGACTAGAGGTGTGGGAGAGAGGCATTATGAAGGGAAACCAGGAATCTTATGGCAGTGATGGATGGATGTGTTCTCTGTTTTGACTGTGATGATGGTTGTTGCATAGGTATATATGTATGTCAAAATGTACCCAGTTGTACATAAATATATGTTTGGTTTATGTATCAGTTATACCCCAATAAACCTGTTAAAAAATGACATGCTGGCTGGGCGCAGTGGCACTTTGGGAGGCTGAGACAGATGGATCACAAGGTCAGGAGATGGAGACCATCCTGGCCAAGATGGTGAAATCCCATCTCTACTAAACATACAAAAAATTAGCCGGGCGTTGTGGTGCGCACCTGTAGTCCCAGCTACTTGGGAGAGTTGTGGAAGTCAGGGACCCTGAATGGAGGGACCCACTGAAGCCATGGCAGAAGAACATAAATTCTGAAGATTTCATGGACATTTATCACTTCCCCAATCAATACTCTTGTGATTTCCTATGCCTGTCTTTAATCTCTTAATCCTGTCATCTTCGTAAGTTGAGGATGTATGTTGCCTCAGGACCCTGTGATGATTGCGTTAACTACATAAATTGTTCATAAAGCATGTGTGTTTAAACAATATGAAATCTGGGCACCTTAAAAAAAGAACAGGTAACAGCGATGTTCAGGGAACAAGGGAGATAACTGTTACGTCTGACTGCCCGAGAGCTGGGCGGAATAGAGCCATATTTCTCTTCTTACAAAAGCGAAAAGGAGAAATATTGCTGAATTCTTTTTCTCAGCAAGGAACAGCCCTGAGAAAGAGAATGCATTCCCAGGGGTAGGCCTCTAAAATGGCCGCTCTGAGAGTGTCTGTCTTACACAGTTGCAGATAAGGGATGAAATAAGCCCCGGTCTCCCGCAGGGATCCCAGGCCTATTAGGATGAGGAAATTCCTGCTTAGTAAATTTTAGTCAAGACTGGTTGTTGGCTCTCAAACCCTGTGTCCTGATAAGATGTTATCAGTGACAACGCGTGTCCAGTGGGACATGAAACTTCATTAGCAATTTTAATTTCACCCCAGTCCTGTGATCTCGCCCTGCCCCCATTTGCCTTGTGATATTTTACTGCCTTGTGAAGCATGTGATTTCTGTGACCCACACCCTATTTGTACACTCCCACCCCTTTAAAAATCACTAATAAAAACTTGCTGGTTTTGCGGCTCAGCGGGCATCACAGAACCTGCTGACATGTGATGTCTCACCCGGACATCCAGCTTTAAAATTTCTCTCTTTTGTACTCTTTCCCTTTATTTCTCAGACCAGCTGACATTTAGGGAAAATAGAAAAGAACCTACATTGAAAAATTGGGCTGGTTCCCCGATATGGGAGGCTAAGGCAGGGGAATCACTTGAATCCAGAAGGCGGAGGGGTTGTAGCAAGCCGAGATCGTGCCACTGCACTCCAGCCTAGGCAACAGAGTGAGACTCCATCTCCGCCCCCGCCCCCCAAAAAAAGACATGCTTCCCTAGGCCGGGTGCGATGGCTCACACCTGTAGTCCCAGCACTTTGGGAGGCTGAGGTGGGCAGATTGCCTAGCTCAGGAGTTAGAAACCACCTTGGGCAACATGGTGAAACCCTGTGTCTACTGAAATACAAAAAAGTTAGCCGGGCATGTTGGTGCGTGCTTGTAATTCCAGCTACTTGGGAGGCTGAGGCAGGAGAATTGCTTGAGCCCAGGAGGCGGAGGTTGCAGTGAGCCAAGATCACACCACTGCATTACAGCTTGGGTGACAGACTGAGACTTCATCTAAAAACAAAACAAAACGAAATAAAAAAACAAAAAAAGACATGCTTCCCTAAAGTCTGCATCTTAGGAAAATACCTTTTAGTAGCTTTGCTAATTGAACATACTATCTTCATTCATTCTCTCCCACTGAATGAATCCAGATTTTAAAATGTCATCTGAGTAGTACTGACATCAATTTATTGTAACACTAGATCCTTTATATAACGAAAATCCTCATTCATCTACATTGATCAAAAATTAACTAACAAGCTGACAAAACTCCTCTTTGCACAAATACAAACCCAGCAGGAAAGTCATCAAACTAGGAAGTCAAATCAGCCTTTTCTGTAATCACATTGAAATCCATTAGTACCCGAGTCAGAGGTAAACACAAATACTGTACATAAAAAATATTATGAGAAAACCACAAAATAATTAGAACTATATGTAGAGCAAATGAATTTATCTATGGAAATACATTTTAGAATTTATTGTGAACTTAATTTTTTAGATATACACATTATTAAAAAGGACAAGTAAATTCTGAGCTGAAGGTAGAAGTTGAGGTTATATACAGTCATGTGCTCATGGGTAACACAGAAAGGAGAATGTAAAGTAAGAATTGTTCACTCTCTCTCTCTCTATAGATAGATAGATAGATAGATAGATAGATAGATAGATAGATAGGGTCTCACTCTGTCCCCAGGCTGGAATGCAGTGGCGTAATCTTAGCTCACTGCAACGTCCACCTCTAGGGTTCAAGCGATTCTCCTGCCTCAGCCTCCTGGGTAGTTGGGGTTACAGTGTCCACCACCACACCTGGCTAATTTCTGTATTTTTAGTAGAGATGGGGTTTCACCATGTTGGTCAGGCTGTTCTCGAACTCCTGACCTCAGGTGATATACCTGCCTTGGCCTCCCAAAGTGCTGGTATTACAGGCATGAGCCACTGCACCTGGCCTCAATTTAGGTATTTCATAAAATAAGGCCTTATTAACAATTTCTGACAGAAGAAAAATGCAACCTCCCTTTTCTATGTAATCTAAAAAGGAGAGAGGATAACAAATGAAGCCCAGAGATGTGAAAGATCATGCTCTCTGCTGACTCAATCACATTTGGAATTTAGTTTAATATATCAGTCAAATCCACTCTTATCTCCCTGCCATTACTAGGAAAAAACATCTAAATTCTGACAATTAAAAATAACACACTTACCATGAAAATTTTCCAAACACAGTAAATAGAGAAAAAGTAACCAAGAAAATTAAAGTATTTCCCCTTGAAAGTTTTGGAGTATTCTATTCTCTCCTGGGGGAAAACAAACACAAAACATGGTTCTCAGCAAAATATAAATTTATATTCAACACAAGTATTCTTCCCTCTATGAATCACTGCTCAGGCTAAGTCAAAAAAACCATACACTGTAATAATATTAAACTAATAATAGTAGTTATGGCCAACACTTGTTGAATGCTTACTTATAGCCAGAGACTGGAATAAACATCTTACATGCATTATCCACTTAATCTTCATACAACTCTTGTGAGATATGTTCTATTATCTTAATTTTACAGATGAGAAAATTGAGGCTTTGAGAGGTTCAATAACTTGCTCAAAGTCATACAGCTGGTGAGTAGGCTCAGGTCTATGTTTCCAAAGCCTATGTTAACTTCTATCCTATAAGGTTACTCCGGTAAAGTTATCCTAAAAAAGAACTAAAAGTTTGCAATCTTCACTAACAGATTTTGCATATTTAAATTATATTTTATTTTAGGTGTACATAGGAAAGTTACTTCTTGCAGTTTCGACACTTACTGATCTGGATCCTTTAAAACAGGGCTAGGCCATCCATGGCAGATAGGTGTCTACTGCTTTTAAAATATCACTAACTTATAAAGGAATAAAAGTAGCTACCATCTTTACCCCAGGTTAGTAGGAGGTGGTACGTGCCACCTTCCTAAATGTTGAAAAGCCTCTTCTGACTATCCCACCAACTGCTACTATTGAGAGTGTTCCATTAAGGATTTTGCTAGTGATAGGAGCAATTTCATGAAGAAATTGCTTCCTAATCCCTAATGCTTCCTGGCTGATATTGAAGCTATGAGGTATCTCTTGCTTGGCCACAGAGAAACCTAAAAAGCCATTTAGTGTTGTTCTCTCTTTAATCAACATGGTAAAAACCACACTTCAGTTTCCTTGCTCTGTACCTTGGTAGCATACAGATCAGCTGTTTCCAGAAAAAGCTGCCTGCTTAGTTCTTCCAAAGCATCCACTTCCTGTTGAATAAGAGTAAGATCTGATACAGAATGGGCATCAAGGTTTAAATCACATAGGAATTTCAAGAAATGGCAATGAGAAAGCATATACTTTTGGTTTTTCCTATAGTGGATTCCAGGAATTGCCTGTATTCTCAATTTCCTGTTTCACAGCCAGCAGTGCTACTTCAGAGCAACTGTCCCAACCTCTGACGCAGGTGTGTAAAAGCTTCTCCATCAAGAGCATTACCACCAAACAATTACCACTCAGTTTCTCTTAAGTCAAGCCGCTCAAACAGATGGTTTCATTTGTTTTTTGATTTATCTAGTTAGATTAAGTCAAATGTAATGTTCGAGATTGTAAATAGTTACATAATAATAACACCTCTAATAAAGCATAGTTGTGTCCTATATTATCTGAATAACTATAATGTTAGAAAAGGGAACTAATACTTTACTGTGTTCTAATATAGGCTAGGATTTACAGACATTACCTTCTTTCCAAACATTATCTTCTTTTATATCTTATCTTCATGGGATTGTCTTATCCCATGGTGTTATCCATTTTGCACATAAGGAAAGTGAAGCTCAGAGAGTTAAATAACTTGCTCAAAGTCACACGATTAACTGACAGAGATACAAAGTCAGATCCTCTTTTCCTCCAAAGCCTGCTCTTTCCATTACACTATGTTATTTTCCAATAACTAAATCAGGTAGAGTTATTCTCCCATTTAGAGAACAGGGACTCAGGGAGGTTAAATAATCCTGATATGTTTTTTTTTTTTTTTTTGAGATTGAGTCTGGCTCTGTCGCCCAGGCTGGAGTGCAGTGGCCGGATCTCAGCTCACTGCAAGCTCCGCCTCCCGGGTTTACGCCATTCTCCTGCCTCAGCCTCCGGAGTAGCTGGGACCACAGGCGCCCGCCACCTCGCCCGGCTAGTTTTTTGTATTTTTTAGTAGAGACGGAGTTTCACCGTGTTAGCCAGGATGGTCTCGATCTCCTGACCTTGTGATCCGCCCGTCTCAGCCTCCCAAAGTGCTGGGATTACAGGCTTGAGCCACTGCGCCCGGCTTAATCCTGATATGTTTGTTGACTCATCACTAACACAGTTCAAACCTATTATTGGCTTTTATAAACTTTTAAGTAATAAATACAGTAAATATAGCCCCTTCTAAAATAGAAGCACATACTTCAATCCAAACACTCTCTCCTCTCAGATTTTTCCCACTATTACCCAAATCAGTAAGTGCCCTTCAGTTCCTTCTTAAATAGAGGCTACTACTGGCATGGTTCAGGCCACCAAACAATATGGTTTAACTAGTTACATGTCTGTCTCTCCCATGATTAGAGGGTAAGCTCCTTGAGGACAAAGGCTGTACTCTAGTCATCATTTTATTACTTAGCACTCGGCCTGGAAATAGGAGATACAAAATAAATGTTTCTTGATTAAATAAATCTAAATTAATCCTTTTTCTTTCTCTTCCACAATCACCTTGCCTTTCTTTGATCTTATCTTCATTTGACACCAGGACATAAATCATAATTTGTAGCAAGAATAGACATCTTTCTGTAATTGAGGCAAAAGGGAAACTGTATTTCCCTGGGACAGAGAAGGAAACACGAGTATGCTATCTCATGTTTAGTTCCCCAAAGTTTTGACCTAATAGTGCCAGAGCCACACAGAAATTTGGTTACATAATTTGGGAAGTAGTTCAACATCATAACCAGTCAGGAAGAACAATTTATTAATCTATTAATCAAATCTCCTTTATTCTTTCTTAGTTTAAGACAGGGTCTAGCTCTGTTGCCCAGGCAGGAGTACAGTGGTGTGATCTGGGCTCACTGCTACCTCAGCCTCCTAAGTTCAAACAATCCTGCCACCTCAGCCTCCTGTAGTAGCTGGGACTACAGGCACATGCCACTAGGCCTGGCTAATTTTTGCATATTTTGTAGAGATGAGGTTTTGCCATGTTGCCCAGGCTCGTCTTGGAACTCCTGGGTTCAAGTAATCTGCCCACCTAGGTCTTGCAAAGTGCTGGGATTACAGGGGTGAGCCACTGCGCCCAGCCTCTCCTTGATTCTTTAAACCGAAATGTCGCTGGAGAAGCAGAGCTACTTAAAAATTGTTTAGGAATACTAATTACTTTAGAAATGGGCCTTTACCATCCCATATACAAGCCATTTATTTTAGGTAGCCATTATGCTTTATGGTGGTTTTTCAGAGTTGAGAAATGTAATAGTGTAGTGGAAAGAACTATGAAGAGGAGATCACAGTTACATTTCTAGCTTTGCCACAAACCACTGTGTGACTTAACCTCTCTGGGTCTATTTTCTCATCTGTAAAATGGAAAGACTGACTTTTTAGGACTGCTTCAGCTCAAAGACAATGATTTTATGATCTTGTGCGGGTGTTGGAAAGATGACTGTACACAAGGTATTTCCTAAGCCTAGTAGCTCTTAGGAGTTTGGACTCTGATGTAGTCAGGTACCTTAGAAGGGACTATCCCAATACCACTTTTTTCTTTTGCTCTTGGTCCACAGTTGAGAAAAAGAATCAAGCAGAGAGACAAAGGATACTTTCACTTCCTGGTGCTGAAGTGGTAACACTTTTTATCATTCCCCAGAAACCTGATGGTTTGTTATGCACTTCCCCTTTCTGGAACATTGTTCTCCGTGCCATTGCCATCCTGAAATGAAAGAAAATATAAAGCCTCAGCAAGGAAGCATGGACCCTCACAGTCTAGTCCCATCCACTTTCCAGTCTCACAACTGCCTCTCATGTACTGAGCTGTTTCTGGAAGGATATTGATTCTGGAGTCCTACTTTTGCACTACTTACAACTGAAGGTAAACTATGTGGAAGCAATGTGGCCTGGGTGAAGAAGAACAGAATTTGGGCTAGGCGATAAATTTGAGGACTGGCTCTGCCACTTGGAAGCTGGGAGGTCTTAAGAGTTTTCATCTCCTCATCTCTGGATGGTTGTGAAGATAAATGAGATAATATATATGAATTCAGGTTGTCAACTACAACGTGTTATACATAGTTTAATTACTACAGTTACCATTTAAAAACAAAATAAAACAGCTAACATACCTGGCCGGGCGTGGTGGCTCACACCTGTAATCCCAGCACTTCGGGAGGCTGAGGCAGGTGGATCACCTGAGGTTGGGAGTTCAAGACCAGCATGGGCAACATGGTGAAACCCCGTCTCTACTAAAAATACAAAAATTAGCTGGGCATGGTGACCCATGTCTGTAATCCCAGCTACTTGCGAGGCTGAGGCAGGAGAACTGCGTGACTCTAGGAGGCAGAGGTTGCAGTGAGCTGAGATCACGCCACTGCACTCCAGCCCGGGTGACAGAGTGAGACTCCATCTCAAAAACAAAAAACAAAAAACAAAAAAAAACCCAGCTAACATACCTAACTAAAGGACCAAATACAGAGTTAGAAACGAAATACATGCTTTCTTCTTTCTTTTTCAAAGGCAGACAAAAGGAAAAAAAAAATAGCAAAGTTGCATAAACCTGTCCCCGTCTAAAATATTAGTCTCTAAGTTCCAATACCCTCACCTTCTGTAATCTGTCCTACAGCTGAATAAATCAACAGGAAACATATCACTCTTTGTCCTCTCAGTCTGTGGAGGACCGACTAGCACAGTGGTAGCTGCTGGCATGTCCCAACCCACCACAAAGGTATTAACAGGGTCCTAGTGAGGATCAAAAAAAAGATCATTTGTACATAATCGATTATTTAAAGGGTTTAATGGGCCAAGGCCTACAGGCATAAAATGAACTAGGATGAGTCTAATAAAAATAGAGTAGCAGGACCAAAGAAAAATGTAACTCAAGGTGGGTATTTTTGGGAGGCAAAAGATAAAAATGGTGAAGAGCAAGAAGCAGCGTTGGTATTTATGCCTGTGACTAATACAAACAGTACCAATGGTACCAAAGATCAAATTATATTTCTATGGGTGAAATTCTTTGAGTCATTAGCTAAAATGATATTAACAAGAAAGAATGTCAGCCATGTTGACTTAACTGTTTCCTTTTGAAAATGACCTTTGCCTGGATACTGAGTGAATGAAACACAGCTCTTTTAGCTCTTTCTGCCTTTCTTCTAACTACACATCTACTATCACTCACCATTTTGGGAAGATGTAATAAACAACCAAGAAGAGGCTCAGACCTAGGAAGATTCTGACTTGTAAGATAAAGGCTCAGTAATTCTAGGTTTTTATATTTTCATAGTTGAAAAAGCTAGAACACATACATAAAGAAAGCAAGAGTTTTATTCCACTCATTTAATAGTTCATTTCAGCTTAACATGCAGGATTAAAGGAGGCAGTTGTGAGAGAGAAAGCACAGAGCTCATTTCTATTGTTCTTATTTTCAGTGTCTACAATACAACAAACACTAATGACTGGCTGTGGAGTGGAATCGATTGAGTACGTAAAGGTGACTGACACTGTGCTGTGGTCTCATAATAGGCAAAGAAGTGTAATCACTAGAAGTGAAAGTTAGAGGCACATAGACAAGCATGGCCTTGTTTTAAGCAATTCATTTTTACTTTCAATTGTATCAAGAATCTATTAATTCTAAACCAATCTTGCTCTTATCAAATGAATTGTAGATGAAAAAGAAATGATCATATATTTAAGAAGGTAACAATATTAAACCTTCTGAAATGTGAAAAGGAATTAAAAAACCCCCAACAATATGAGGTACTATAGAATTAGATTACCTTCATCTTCAACTTTTCTTTACTATCACCATCGCTATTGAATCTTTATAACGAGGGTAGCTACAAGAAATTATCTATTTGTTATTAGCCCAGCATCATTTAAAAGTTCCTAATATGGAAAAACATATACACTAGGCTGAGGTTTGGTGGTAGTGTACAAAGAAGAAGCTAAAAAATGTCTATTGTGGTTTAAATATCAGTCAACTATTTTCTGGTCTCTGCTGTTTCTACTAGGAAGTCAGCCATTATTTTTTTTTTTTTAGTTAAACTTTTGAAATAATTGTAGATTCATAATGTGGTTTTGAGAAAAAACACAGAGATTCCATGTACCCTTTACCCAGATTTCCTCAACTGAAACATCTTGCAAAGCTCTAGTACAACCAGGATACTGACACTGATAGAGTCACAATACAGGACATTTCCATCACTACAAGGATCCTTCAGGCTGCACCTATACAGCTTATCTCCCTCCCACCTCCAATTCCTTAACTCCGGCAACCATGAATCTGTTCTCCATTTCTGCCATTTTGTCATTTCAAAAATGTATATATAACTAGAATCATACAGTATATATTATTTGGGGATTCTTTTTTCACTCAGCGTAATTTTCTAGAGATTTATCCAGGTTCTTGCTTGTATCAATAGCTTGTTCATTTTTCCTGCTAAGTAGTATTCCATGGCATGAATGTACCACAGTTTGTTTAACCATTCAACCATTGAAGAATATCTCATTTGTTTCCAGTTTTGGAGCTACTATGAATAAAGCTGCTATAAACATTCAAGTACAGTTTTTTGTGTGAACATAAATCTTCATTTCTCTGGATGAATGCCCTGGAGTACAATTGTTAGGGTGTGGTAACTGCATGTTTAGCTTTTAAAGAAAGAACTAAAATGTGTTCCAGAGGGACTGTACCATTCTACATGGATGCCAGCAATGTGTGAGTGATCCAGTTGCTCTGCATTCTTATTAGCATTTGGTGTTGTCACTAATTTTTATTTTAGCCATTCTGACAGGTGTGTAGTGATATCTCAATGTGGTTTTAATGGCATATCCATAATGGCTAACAACGCTGAATCCATAATGGCTAACAACGTTGAACACCTTTTCAGGTGGTTATGTGCCATTTGTGTATCCTCTACAATAAAACGTTCATCATTTTTGCTTATTTTCTAACTGCACTGCTTTTTTTTTTAATGTAAGCTTTGAATGTTTTTTATTCTATATACTAGTGCTTTCTCAAATAAGTGGCTTGCAAATATTTTCTCCCAGTGGTAGCTTATCTTTTCATGCTCTTAACAGTCTTTTTTTTTTTTTGAGAAGGAGTCTTGCTCTGTTGCCCAGGCTAAAGTGCAGTGGCTCCATCTTGGCTCACTGCAACCTCCGCCTCCCGCGTTCAAGCCATTCTCCTGTCTCAGCCTCCCAAGTAGCTGGGATTATAGGCGCCCGTCACCATGCCTGGTAAATTTTTTTATTTTTATAGAGAAAGGGGTTTCATCATCTTGGCCAGGCTGGTCTCAAACTCCTGACCTTGTGATCCAGCCGCCCTGGCCTCCCGAAGTGCTGGGATTATAGGTGTCAGCCACCGCACCCGGCCTTAATCGTCTTTTACAGAGCAAAAGTGTTAAATTTTGATGGAGCCCAATTTATTAATTTTTCCTTTTATGGATTTTACTTTTGGTATCAAGTAAATAACTTTTTGCTTAGCCCTTGATTCCAAAGATTCTCTCCTGGTTTTTTTTTTTTTTTTTTTTTTTTCCAAAGTTTTTTTTTTTTTTATTTTTTTTTTTTTTTTTGTTTTTTTTTTTTGTATCAAATAAAAAATTTTTTTTTTAGCCCTTTATTCCAAAAATTCTCTCCTTGTTTTTTTTTTTTTTTTTTTTTTCCCGAAAGTTTTATAGTTTTACATTTTAGTCTATTATCTGTTTTATTTTTTATTTATTTATTTTTTTTGAGATGGCGTCTCGCTCTGTCGCCCAGGCTGGAGGGCAATGGTAGATTTCGGCTCACTGCAACCTCCACCTCCAGGGTTCAAACAATTCTTGTGCCTCGGCCTCCCCAGTAGCTGGGATTACAAGCGCCCGCTACCACACGTGGCTAATTTTTTGTATTTTTAGTAGAGAGGGGGTTTCACCATGTTCGCCAGGCTAGTCTTGAACTCCTGACCTTAAGTGATCTGTCTGCCTTGGCCTCCCAAAGTGCTGGGATTACAAGCGTGAGCCACTGTGCCCTGCCTGTTTTAATTTTATATAAAGTGTAAGACTTAGATTTAGATTCATTTTTTTTTTTTTTTTTTTTGAGACGGAGTCTTGCTCTATCACCCAGGCTGGAGTGCAGTGGCCGGATCTCAGCTCACTGCAAGCTCCGCCTCCTGGGTTCACGCCATTCTCCTGCCTCAGCCTCCCGAGTAGCTGGGACTACAGGCGCCCGCCACCTCGCCCGGGTAGTTTTTTGTATTTTTTTAGTAGAGACGGGGTTTCACCGTGTTAGCCAGGATGGTCTCGATCTCCTGACCTCGTGATCCGCCCGTCTCGGCCTCCCAAAGTGCTGGGATTACAGGCTTGAGCCACCGCGCCCGGCCTTAGATTCATTTTTTTAACCTATGGATGCCTAATTGCTCTAGCACCATTTGGTGAAAGGCCATCTTTCCTCCACTGAACTGCTTTTGCATCTCTGTCAAAAATGTATTTGTGTATTTCTTTTTTTTTTTTTTTTTTTTGCTCTGTTGCCCAGGGGCAGTGGAGCAATCTCAGCTCACTGCAACCTCCACCTCCTGGATTCAAGCAATTTTCCTGTCTCAACCTCCCAAGAAGCTGGGACCACAGGCGCATGCCACCATGTCCAGCTAATTTTTGTATTTTTAGTAGAGATGGGGTTTCGCCATATTGGTCAGGCTGGTCTCAAACTCCTGACCTCAGGTGATCTACCTGCCTCAGCCTCCCAAAGTGTTGGGATTACAGGCGTGAGCCACTGTGCCTGGCCATGTGTATTTCTGGGTTCTCTTTTCTGTTCCACTGATCTATGTTTACCAGTACCACAGTCTTGATTATTGTAGCTATATAATATGTTTTAAGATCAGGTAGACAAATTCCTCTCATATTGTTCTTTTTAAAAATTGTATTAACTATTCTAGTTATTTTGCCTTTCTGTACAAATTTTAGAATAGTTTTGTGTATATCTACAAATAAATCTTGCTGGGATTTTGAAATGAATAACATTAAATTTGTATATCAATTTGGGGAGAATTAACATCATTACTATGTTGAGTCTCCCAATCTATTAACATGGTATGTCTATTTATTTGTATCTTCTTTTATTTTTTTCATTAGTTTTATAATTTTCAGCAAACGAGTCCTGTATACATGTTTTGTTAGACTTCTACCTAGGTATTTCATTTTGTGAGTGATTGTAAGTAGTGTATTTAAACATTTGATGTCCACATGTCCATTGCTAGCTTATAGAAAGACAACTGATTTAAAAAATTTTGATTTTCAAGATGGGGTCTTGTTATATTGCTCTCAGGCTGCATTCAAACTCCTGGGCTCAAACAATTCTCTCGCTTTAGCCTCTTGAGTAGCTGGTCAGGCGCATGCACCACTGCTCCTGACTACAATTGATTTTTGTATGTTTATTTTATATTCTACAATGTTGCTGAATAACCATTACTTTTGTTTTCCATTGCTGCTTTCAAGATTTTCTCTTTACTTTTATCTTTTAGCAGTTTCACTATATATACACGTAGGTGTAGTTTTCTTATGTTTTGGGCTGGTATTTCTTTAAATACTTTCTCTGCCCCTTTCCTTTTCTTCTAGAACTCCGACCACAAGAATGTTGGACTGCTTGATATTGTCTCCTACTGAGACTTTTGTTCATTTTTCTTCAATCTTTTTTTAAAAAAAATAATTGTTTTTTCTTCTTTTTGAGACAGAGTCTCGCTCTGTCACCTGGGGTGGGGTGCAGTAGCGAGATTGCAGCTCACTACAACTTCCGCCTCCCAGGTTCAAGCCATTCTCCTGCCTCTGCCTCCTGAGTAGCTGGGACTACAGGCTCCTACCACCACGCTCAGCTAATTTTTAAATTTTTGGTACAGACGGGGTTTCACCATGTTGGCCAGACCTCAAGTGATCCGCCTGCCTTGGCCTGCCAAAGTGCTGGGATTACCGGGCCATTTTTCTTCAATCTTTTATCTCTCTATTCTTCAGATTAAATAATTTCTATTAATCTATCTCATTTTTTATTTTATGTTTTGAGACAGAGTCTTGTTCTGTCGCCCAAGCTGGAGTGCAGTGGCTTGATCTTGGCTTACTACAACCTCTGCCTCCTGGGTTCAAGAGATTCTCCTGCCTCAGTTTCCCAAGTAGCTGTGACTACAGGCACGTGCCACCATGCCCAGCTAAATTTTGTATTTTTGGTAGAGACAGCATTTCACTATGTTGGCCAGGCTGGTCTCGAACTCCTAATCTCAGGTGATCCACCCACCTCGGCCTCCCAAAGTGCTGGGATTACAGGTATGAGCCACCACGCCCAGTCTGAACTTTTATTGATCTGATTCTTCTGTCATCTCAATTCTCCTGTTAAGCCCGCCTAGTAAAATTTTTATTTCAGTTACTATAGTTCTCAGTCTTTGGATTTCTATTTTGTTGTTTTTTAAAAGTTTCCATTTCTCTGTTGGGATTCTCTCTTTTCACTTGTATCACGCTTTCCTTCACTTTTTTGAATATATTTGTAATGGTTACTTTCAAGTCTTTGTTAAATCTATAATCTGGATCCACTTGGAGTTAAGTGTCTATTGGCTGCTTTTTATCTTGAACATTGGTTATATAGTCTTGTTTCTTTACATGTCTAGCAAGTTTTAGTTGAAGGTAATATGTTGTAGTGACTTTGGAATCTGTTTTGTTTTTCTGAGAACTGTTAATTTTTTGGTACTAGTAAGCAGTTAATTTACTTAGACTCAAACTGTGAAATCTGTCATACCTGCAGCAGCTAATGTTTCTGCTCAATTTCCTGGTTTCTAGCTTCTCCTTTTTCAGCCTATCTCCCTGACAGTCTCCACTGAGCTTGAGCTTGTGTAAGGTAGTGGTAGTCTGGACAGATTCTATAGTCGTATTTTAGGGCTTATCCTCTCTGTGGATCTTTTGCTTCTAGGGATCTCTCCTAAATTTTCAATTGCTTTGCCAGTCCTGAGTTCTACCCTCTGACACCTCAAGCCAGTAAGGCTTTCACTTTCTGTTATCCAAGCTGTGTGTTCAACCTGCACATAGCTCAGAAAATGCACTCAATCAAAGGCACAGTAACCTTGCAAATCACACTAAGAAGTTCAGTATATCAAGGGTAGACTCTCTTCCAGTTTCTGCCTATTTTCCCTCAGGCTCTTCGGTGTTTACCGTGGAAATACATTATTTAATGATGACACAGGGATTTGGGAAGGGTTTATACTGAGATTTTGGATCTTAGTCCTTCTGCATTTCCCTCATTTCCAAAATTTCCCCTTTAAATTTTCAGTTACTCAGCTGATTTAAACTCTTATCAATCTGCACGCTTGAGTGGATGCTGGGAGGGTGGGTGGTGGCTGAGGAGCACTTCCAGGCAAGAAAGCCATAAACTTGCAATAGTTACCTGATGCTCTTCTCAAATTTCTACCTGCCTCTGTTCATTTTCCAGTGACTTCGAATACTTGCTTTTAACATTTTTCCCAGTTTTTATGATTTTCTGTAGAAGGAATGGCTTAAATTCTTTCCACTGTCATTTCCGGAAGTTTCCTCTATTATCATTTGAGAGTGGGTGTGGCTGGTGCTGAAATTTCACTAGTGAATATGTTTCTTCCCCAATCCCTACAAAATTTCAAAGAGATCCTAGAAAAACTAATTCAAGGTAGAGGGAAGACATATGCCTCTTTCCTTCTCCCACTTTAAACCATTAACTTTTTTGTACATAACAAATGTTACTTTTCTTGTATGTCATCTCACTATGGCCCTCTACTGTTAAGGTAAAAGATGGTTTTCTGGTCACTACTGCTCCCCAACTATGACTGTTTGCAAAAACAGTTTTTCTTTTTTAATAAAAAAATTTTTATTTTGTAAAACCACTTGCAAACAACAAAAATAGTTTTTCTATATTGTGGTAAATGGCAAGGGCACTGTATGAATCCTAAGGGCCCCAGTGTTGTCACATTAGCTGTCTATCTGCCCTGTAAGTTCCACTGGCTAAAGGACTGTGCTAATGGGGTCATGTTGGGAGGCTGATTCTTCTGTGAGCCACTCAAATTAATAAAACCTACTGTCGGACCACAAACCATTCCTGATCCTGACTAGACAATGTATTATAGGGGAAATGGGCTATAGTATGTACAGATCAGAGTCAATTCCTTAGCAGTATTAGTATGAAATGGCTTAAAAGTATACATCCACACTTGACATGGGTCACAACTTCACTTTTTTTTTTAGACAGTCTCGTTCTGTCCCCCAGGCTGCAGTGCAGTGGTGCAATCTTGGCTCACTGCAACCTCTGCCTCCCAGTTTCAAGCAATTCTCCTGCCTCAGCCTCCAAGGTAGAAAAAATTCAGGGCAATAAGGCTGGGCGTGGTGGCTCACGCCTGTAATCCCAGCACTTTGGGAGGATAAGGCGGGTGGATCACTTGAGGTCAAGAGTTTGAGATCAGTCTGGTCCAACATGGTGAAACCCCGTCTCTACTAAAAATGCAAAAATTAGCTGGGTATGGTGGCACGCCTATAATCCCAGCTACTCAGGAGGCTGAGGCAGGAGAACTGCTTGAACCTGGGAGGTAGAGGCTGCAGTGAGCTGAAATCACATCACTGCACTCCAGCCTGGGCAACAGAGAGAGACTCTGTCTTAAAAAAAAAAAAAAAAAAAATTCAGGACAATAGACAATATTCCATTCTTCGAATACAAAAGTTACATACCAGTCCATGAGCATGGACTATCTTTCCATTATTTGTGTCTTCTACAATTTCTTCTATTAATGTTGTATAGTTTTCAGTGTCCAGGTCTTTCTTCCTCCTTGGTTAAATTTATTCCTAAGTATTTTTTCTTGTAGCTATTTTAAGTGGGATGGTTCATTTTTGGAATGTTCGTTGAACATCAGTATTGTTAAAACGTCCATAGTACCTAAAGCAATCTGTAGATTTAATGTAATCCCTCTCTATCAAAATTCCAATGTCACTTTTCATAGAAATAGAAAAAATAATCCTAAAATGCATATGGAACCAGAAAAAACCGAATTGCCAAGGCAATCATGAACAAAAGAACAAAGCTGGAGGCATCATACTACCTTATTTCAAATTACACTACAAAGCAATAGTAATTAAAACAGCATGATACGAGCATAAGCACAGACTCATTGACCAAGGGAACAGAATAGAGAACCCAGAAATAAACCCACACATGTATGGTCAATTGATTTTTGACAAGGGTGCCACATGTACACACTGGGAAAAGGATAGTCTTTTCACTAAACGGTGTTGGGAAAACTGAATATCCATCTGCAGAAGAATGAAATTGGACCCTTATCTCACTCAATATATAAAAATTAACTCAAAATGGACTAAACACTTAAGCCGGCAAACTATAAAACTACTAGAAGAAAATAGGGGAAAAACTACACAAATTGCTCTGAACAATAACTTTTTAGATTTAATCCCCAAAGTGCAGGCAATTAAAGCAAAAATAGACAAATGGGATTACATCAAAATAAAAAGCTTCTGCGCAACAAAGAAAACAATTAGCAGAGTGAAGACACAACCTACGGACTGGAAGAAAATATCTGCAAGCCATATGTCTGATAAGGGGTTGGTATACAAAATACATAAGGACCTCAAACAACTCTATAGAAAGAAAACAAATAACCTGATTTTTAAATGGGCAAGGAACCTGAATAGACATTTCTCAAAAGAAGGCATACACATGACCAATAGATATATCAAATAATGTTTAACATACTAACCATTAAGGAACTGCAAACTAAGACACAATGAGATATCACCTCGTACCTGTCAGAATGACTATTATCAAAGGGGCAAAAGATAAAGAATGCTGGTGTGGACACTGAGAAAAGGGAACCCTTATTACATTGTTAGTGGAAATGTAAATTAGCACAACCACTATGGAAAACATTGTGGAGGTTCCTACAAAAACTGAAAATGGAATTGCTATATGATCCAGCAATCCCACTTCTGAGTATTTACCCAAAAGATATGAAATTAGTAAAATGTCAAAGAGATATATGTACACCTATGTTCACTGCAGTATTATTTACAATAGCCAAGTTATGGTATCAATCTATATGTCCATCAACAGAAAAATGGATAAAGAAAATATGGCATATATAGACAACAGAATAGTATTCAGTCTTAAGGAAGGAAATTCTTTAATTTGTTAGTGGAGAACACCATGCTAAGCAAAATGAGTTGGACACAGAAAGACAAATACTGCATGTTCTCACTTATATGTGGAATCTAAAACAATGAACTCAACATAAGCAGAGGGTAGAATGATGGTTACCAGAGGCTGGATGGGTGGGAGGAATGGAGAGACGATGGCCAAAGGGGACAAAGCTTCAGTTAGACAAGAGGAATAAGGGTTTTTTTCTTTGCGACATACTGTACAGGATGATGAATATAATAAATAATAAAGTATTGTACATTTCAAAATCAATAAGAGTAAATTTCATGTTTTCACCGCAAAAAAATAAGCATGTGAACGGATATGTTAATTAGCTTGATTTAATTATTCCACTTTGTATGCCACAAATATACACAACTATAATTTGTCAATTTACAATTTAAAAAATTAAAAAAATTCTAATTTATCTAAGAAGAATGATCTAAATTCAAGAAATGAGATTGAATTTGAGAATTTTCTTTCACACAAAACACTAAATCTTTTTAAAAAACTTTTTTATATTTTAAATTTTATTATTATTGTCATTTTAAAGGGATGGTGTCTCACTATGTTACCCAGGCTAATCTTGAACTTCTGGGCTCAAGTGATCCTCCGTCTTGGCCTCCCAAAGTGCTGGGATCACAGGTGTGAGCCACTGTGTCCGACCAACACTAAATCTTTGATAGTACTTTACCTTATAATAAAAATGAATAAGATAAAATTCCCTGCCAGCACCAATTCATAGTCAAATTTTCTTGTTGAGAAATTGTAACAGAGTCCAGATGTTTTACAGTGTTGATATCTTACCTTTTCTTTTTGCTTATGATCATATCCATGGTTTGGAGCAGTCGCCGTTCCAGGGCTAGAATATCTGTGTCAGTCACGTTCCTACAAAAAGCACAAACTGCTAGCGAAATGTTTTGGGATCCCACTCTTGGGCATGATACTGTATCTGGAGAGATACACAGACTTTAACTTTGCCCACTACTTTTTTCTAGAAAATAGTAAAATAACCATAATAAACTAAAATGCTTTTGCTCTCATTTCTTACAGCTAATCCTCTGGCATCTCAGGGAAATGGAATTTACCCAGCTCTCTTACAGTTTTTCTTAGCTTTGATCCAGTGACATTTTTATATATATATATTTAAATATTTTTATTTTATTTTTTATTATGCTTTAAGTTCTGGGATACATGTGTAAAACGTGCAGGTTTGTTACATAGGTATACACGTGCCATGGTGGTTTGCTGCACCCATCAACTCGTCATTTATTTATGAAAGAGTCTTGCTCTGTCACCAAGGCTGGAGTGCAGTGGCGTGATCTCAGCTCAGTGACATTTAGGATGTATGTTTAAGCACACTTTTAACTTGGCATTGTCTTCTACTGTTCTATTAATACTTCTAGGAGGAACTAAACTGCTGAAGTTGGGGTTGGTTTATACTGCTGGTCACTAGAAATGTGCCTTTAAAAAGTGGGAGGGGAGTGTCAGATTGAAATTTGCCATTTAAAATATAAATGAATGTAGGACAAATAGCAAAGGCAAGCAGTACAAGTGATAAGACTTATTTAGAAAGATTTCCAGGTCAATGCCCATAGGGACAGAGAAAGAGAAAAATAAAAAGGCATTGTCATAGATCTAATATATAATCTTAAAGATGGTGGCATAATATGACATATGTATTCAAGAAGTAATGGGGCAAAAAAGAAAGGATGCAAAGCGCTCTGTTACCTGAGGAAGTAAGACATGTAAGTGTATGGGCAGTTGACAGCACCAAATCCAGAAAGGAGGGCCATGAGAGTCACTCCAATCACACCAACCCGGCTGATGAGCTGTTCTATGGATAAGATCCCTGAAAACATCAAGGCACATTAATCCCAGGTAACACAGATAAAATGGCTCTCATCTGTACTGCAAAAGGAAACATTACTGAAAACATTAACCATTACACATAACTAACTCATACAAGCCAACTTTTAATTATTAATGTGTAGATGATAATAAAGAGTATAATAAATATACTAAATATAGTATATAGAGTATAATATATATAGTATATAAATATAGATAATAGAGTATAATAAATATACTAAAAGTTTACCGATTTTCCTCTTGTCCCATATGCTTCAGAGTGATCTCTTTTATTGGGTGATAACAGTAAAATAATAACAACAATAATTACAAATAACAATCATTGACTGTTTACTCTTGGTAGCATGAATGCTAACAAAGCAAAGTACTTTTAGTAAAAGCATCGGCAAAAAAAACTAGACAAGTAAATCTGCTGGAAAAGTATAAATAGCAGGAAATACTTGGTGCTAGTTATCTTTGATATATATGTATTTCCCCTAAGGTGATACTCTTTTGCTTTTGTCTTATTCTTTTTTGCATCCAATAAACACAGAATTCATCTAATAAATGAGCTACACTTATAGATGAATAATTCAAAGGCAAACACATCATTGTTAGATTATAAATCGTATCCTAATTAATCAATTGTTTCACATCACTTGAGAATGCTGAAAATCAACTTAGCAGTGAAAATAAATACTGCTGGTTGATGTATTTGGGATAAATGAGAGAAAGCAATGCTGAAGAATAACTCAGTAAGTTTGGCGTTGCAGAAAAAGAATGGTTTTAGTTGGTTTTCACTTTTATTTCTAGGATAGAATTCACTTCAGCCATCCACTCCTATGGTCAAATGCCAGAGCTGTAATTCAGGAATTCTGTCAGCTTCAAAACCGAAAATTCCAATATTCTTTTCTGACTACTGGCCTCCCTTCCTAGTCTTCAAGTTCTCTTTCTCCTTTATTTCCACTACACTCGTTTTAGAGGTCAGTGCACTGCTTCTCCATTCTTCACCTAGCTTGGACTCCAGGCTTGCTGGCTTCAAATTCTCTCACCAGGAGCCTCAATCTCCTACAATCTTCCTTCTGAAGCGCTAATCCTACAAATTCCCAACTCTGGATCGGTCTAACACTCTGCCTTCCCTGTGCCCAAGTTTTGCTGCCTAAAATTGCTAGAATGCATATTGATTTTGGAGCCATTACAAATGTATGGTCTCCGGTCCTAAGAGAGCTCTCACACTACTGACTAATCCTTATCTTGCCCTTGGTCAGCCATCTCTCTCCATTGTCTTTGTCAGTTACTCTTTATTTTTCCTACCTTTGTCCTTCTCCTTTGCCAATGTCCTTATTATAAAAGACATAAGCTATTAGACATAAACTACCTTCACTCTACTACAAACTACCTTCACTCTACACTATGGTCATAAATTTTCTCCTGGTTGCCAAATTCAACATTTTCCAATTCTTGTTTTATTGGCTCTTTCATAACATTGAATATACATCTGCAATCATCCTCCCAGCTTGTCTCCTTCAGAACAAAGTAGCATCCAAAGTTGACTTCTCCACTTCTGCTTCTGATTTTCTCTGGGCCCTGGGAACTGTCTCATCCTTTTATGTGAGTTCTGGGATATTGCTGGTGATAATCTTGGTGCTATTTGTTTTTGGTTTTCTGTCATGGGGGTAAGTGAAGCCAGCTTGCTCCTACGCCACCATCTTGGAACTAGAAGTCACCATACTTTTGATTGTATTCAATCCCTTCCACCTCTTTCAGAGTTTTGTTCCATCATCTATCTCCTCTCTCTTGTATATTCAATATTTCCTTCTTTGCTAGTTCTTTCTCTTTAGTTTCAAGTCTCTTTTCTAAGAGAAATTCTGTTCTTGGCTTTGAGTTTACCTCTAGTTACCAATCCCCATCTATTTCTTCCTTAACAGCCAGGCTTCTTAAGAGAAGTTTATAGTTATTGTCACCTTTTCTTCACCTCCAGTTCATTCCTTAACTGACTGCAATCCAGCTTTCTTCCCATTCTTCTACATTGAATGAAATCACTTTCACTAATAATTGTAATGGCAATATAATAGGTAATATGCATCAAGCACATGCTATGACTAGGCACTGTTCTAAGCACTTCACGTGTTCTAATTCATTTAACCCTCATAACAATCCTACGAGGTAGATATTATTGAAAACCTAATTTTACAGATGAAGAAATGGAGGCACAAAGAGGTTAAGTAACTTAGTCAAGGCCACACAGATAAAAGGGGCAGAGTCAGGTTTCAAGTGCAGTCTAGCTCCAGAGTCTGGGCTTTAACCACTACAACACTTTGGTAATAAGTTTTCTCCTGGTTGCAAAATTCAACATTTTCCAATCCTTGTTTTATTGGCTCTTTTATGACACTGAATCATTTTTGTTTAAAATTATTTTATCTTCTTGGCTTCCACAACATCATTTCTCAAGGATTACCCTTTCACTGTTCTAACTGCTTTTTCTCAGTCACTTCTTGCTCTGTATGGACCAGAATTCTCTCTTTCATTTCAGTATACACATTTTTTGGTTGGGTGATCTCACCAACTTCCCCAGCTTCACCTAATGGCATTTAGTTGATGATTTCGAGTTGTTTAGATTCCTGGAGTCATCTCTATGAGGACTGATATATGTATACTTTTTCCCTAAGTTCCTGACTTGTACATCCAATTGCTTATTTAACATCACCTGGATATGCATGGGTAACTCAAATTCAGCATATACTAAACTAAAATTATCTTTCCCCTCAACTTGTTTCTTCTTCTGCATTATCTTAGAAAATGACACAATCACCATAATAATAAAATCTATACACTATACGATTACTCTCCATTCTATCTCTCGCCTTTCCTTGAATATACCAAGGTCTTTCTGCCTCAGGGCTTTATGTGATGTCTCTTGTGCATTCTTGGTGGGTCTTCCTTTGGTCTTGTCCTTTAAATCTCAGCTTAAATATCACTGTCTCAGAAAGGGTGGATCTAACTACTTATACTACATTATCTGCATTATTCTCTATCATAGCAACCTGTTCGCTCCTTGATGACAATGATCACAATTGGCAATCATTTATTTATATATTTAACTCTTTACTGTCTAGTTTCACCCACAAGACTGTAAATTTCAGGGGGGGCAGAAACCAAGTTTGTTTTGTTTGTGGTTTATTTCCAATGCTTAATTTATATAAAGTAGATGCTCAATAAATATTTGTGTAATGCTAAATGAACGAAGAAATCCTCACCTAAATTCTGTTGATTCTACTTGCTATATACCTCTTGAATTTGCAACCCCTTTACAAGAAGACATCATGTCTTATTGATCTTTGTTTTCCTTACTGCCTGGCACATAGAAGGTGTTCAACAAATGTTTGTTGACTATAACATCACTCAATAACATAAAAAAATCCAAGGGATTAATATGGGTTATTAAATAAGAAAAATGAAAAAATTCCCCCCTTTACCTTTATTCCTTTTAACATGGCATCTTTGTCCTTTTATTACATCTTTTTATGATTTAAAGTACTTTGTAGATACTATTTACTTAATCTCAGCATTTCTATGAAGTAGGAGTCAGTCATCATTATCCCCATTTACCAGTAAATACATGGAAAGTCAGATGAATAAGGAGACTAGCAGAAGACCATTTCACCTTTGCCACCTGCTCACACAGATTCCTTACAGTCTTTTGTAATCTCTCTGACTCTTTCCCACTAAAGACATTCCAAGGTTCAGGCACCACACAAGAAGTACTTTTACGGATTTTTTTTTTGAGTCTCGTTTTTTGAATCTCTCTGACTCTTTCCCACTAAAGACATTCCAAGGTTCAGGCACCACACAAGAAGTACTTTTATGGATTTTTTTTTTAGTCTCGTTCTGTTGCCCAGGCTGCAGGGCAGTGGCATGATCTCAGCTCACTGCAACCTCAGCCTCCTGGGTTCAAGCAATTCTCGTGTCTCCAGCCTCCGGGGAGTAGCTGGGATTACAGGCATGCGTCACCATGCCTGGCTAATTTTTGTATTTTTAGTAGGGACGGGGTTTTGCCATGTTGGCCAGGCTGGTCTCTAACTCCTGGCCTCAAGTGATCTCCCTGCCTTGCCCTCCCAAAGTGCTGGGATTATAGGGGTGAGCCAACCTGCCCAGCCCATTTTTTGGGTGGTCTCCACAGCAATAAACAACTACAGCGGTTGTTGGGACAGTTCTGGGAAAGCTCTAGGAAGGTAGTGTAAGGCTGGTTGCTTCTTGGCTACCATCTAAACTTTTCTTCCTCCTTACTTATCTTAGAGGGTTAAGTAAATTAAGATACCTGAATATTCAGTCATAAAACTGTAATGCCTATTGGAGTACGATGGAAAGAAGAAAGCTGAAACTGTCTCCCTAGCTTTCTCTCTTAGTGTCCTTTTCAGGGTCATCCCACAGAATTTAGAAAAAGGGGTGGATGAAAGGACAATGGATACAATGGCCTTCATCTTCCCTTTGGTGTGTCCTGGCTGCACTGGTCATGTGAGCTGAATGCACACAGGAGAAAGCTGGAGAAAGGTGTCAGAGTCAGGTCTTTGTATTGCATGTGAGCCTGTGTTTGCCCTGTCAGCAGCCCTGGGGGCCTTTTGTAACTCTTCTCTCTGACTTCTACCATCACAGATAAATGTGTCTGTCTGTGGGTTTCTTTGAAACAGGTTTATATGAGAACTATACTACCAGGACTCTTTAGTGCAAGTCTTTCCTTTCGTTGACCATTGACATAGGCATGCTGATCACATTAGCGTTTCCTAAATTCCTACCCAGAGTGTTAAAGTAGTAAACTAATTTACCACATTGGAAAGACTCAATTTTCTTCCATTCACTGATTCAAAGAACATGTATTAAAACACTCGTTATGTGTTAAGTTCCACACTAGGCACTAGGGATACAAAGACAAATAACATGTAGTTTTCTGATCTCAGGGAGCCCACAGGTTGATGAGGAAGTTGGAAAAGGAAACATGGAATTGTAAGTTTTATAGATGATATAGATACCTTGAGTTGGGAGCAATTAATATCTCCTAATGCTGGCCAGGAAAATCTTCCTAAAGGAATTGACAAGAGTTGAATCTAGAAAGGATAAATAGGCATTTTCTAGGTAGACAGGGTTGGTGAAGGATTGTCCAGGCTGATAGAACAGCTCTAGAAACTTGAGGCTGGGTGTGGTGGCTCACACTTGTGAGCATTTTGGGAGGCCACGGTGGGTCGATCCCCTGAGCTCAGGAGTTCAAGACCATCCTGAGCAACGTGGAGAAACCCCATCTCTACGAAAAAACACAAAACAGCTGGGTGTGGTGGCATTCACCCGTAGTCCCTGTTACTCAGGAGGCTGAGGTGGGAGGATCACTTGAGCCTGGGAGACAGAGGTTGCAGTGAGCCAAGATCATGCCACTGCACTCGGGCCTGAATAAGAGTGAGACCTGTCTCAAAAAGAAAATAAATAAATAAACTTGAAATAACTTCATAGGACTGGAGAATGCAACATGTATAGAGAGCAGCAGCCAGGCCATGAAAGGTCTCATACGCCACCTAAGAGTTTGAATGTTTTTGGTAGGCTGGTGTTATGTTAAGTTTTCTGGCTTTTAACATTATTTGAAATCTTGAAACAGTTATTATTATTTTAAAAATACACAACTATTTATTTGGTACTGCATATGCTTTTCAAAACTGCCTATCTCCCCTGACCTTACTGCAGGAGAGTCTCATAACCTCTCTCTCCCGAAATTCCTGCTATAGGCAATGAGTATAGATGGAAGGGTGTGTGGGAGGTATGGCAGATTCTATAATAGACACTGGCTCATTCAACATTAATTCCAATATCCTTTTCTAGCATTTGTTTTGGTACTACAGAGTTTAGAAAGCCAAACGCTCCTTCTCAGACTTCCTTGAGGCTAAGGTTCTAAATGTTACCTAGGTTTCACCAAAAAACCAGGCCCATGTGAGGCCTCAGACGCAGAAATGAACAATGTAGGGGTGGTGATAGCACTTAGGAGCTCAAACAGCTGGGACTGAGGTCCCTGATGTCACAGACCCTGAGTGGCATGTGATGACTTCAGCAAGGTTTTCTAGTTTAGTATTGTGGCATAGTTGGGTATTTCTCTTCATCATACAGCAATTAAGCTTTGCATTCCTGCTTCCCTAGAAAGTTTATAAATTGCCTGACACTGTATAATTAATCACTTTCTGCTTTAAATTAGTTACAGTAGATTCTGTTTTCTGCAATAAGAACCCTGATAATATGGCAGGATGGTGAATGAACAGGTATAAATATATTTTTGAAAAGGTTCTAGCATGAAAGCTGCAATATATTTATTACAGATGGGCTCTCTAATCTTTTTAAGATAGATTCATACATACTTCTGAAATAGTTCTGGAAGGACTTATTAGCTGAGGTACTTTTGTTCATTGATTTTAACTTAAAAACTAGGGCTCTGCCAAATCTCGTTTTAAAATAAACTTTTTTTGTTAGAGGGGAGACACCGATTCTTGGAAAGCTTTTCTTTACCTATTAATTGTGGGCGTTTTATGTCACCTTTCCCCAAATATGTATGCTTCCCTAATGTATCTTTATCATCCCTTCAACAGTGGCCATTTACCTTTTGGGTCACAGACCCCTTTGGAAATCTGATAAAAGTTCATTGATACCTTACCTCCAAATACACATACAAATATATTCCTGTAGTTCTATATACAGTATGAGTTAGACACCGTTCTCTTTCCTTATACCCTTTAAGTAAGTATATTCAGTAAAGGAAGGTCAAAAATTCCTACTTTAGAATGATAGAAGTGAGTTCCAAAACCAGCATTGGTTATCTCTTAGAATAAAGGAGAAAATGTAGTTCAAAATCAGACATTTTTCAGAGAAATAGCTTGCTATCCTCCTCAAAATCAGAAATTTTTTTTCCCAATCCCAAGAACCTATGAATTAATGAATTATTTCCCCAAATAAATTTTTCCCCAAGAAATTTAATTAAATGTTTTTGAAATCAGAAAATTAAACAAAGCTTCTCCCTCCCTTCTTCTGCCCTCCCATATATACTCACCATGTTTTGGGCTGAGAATGGGAAAGGGATCTCCTAGTTTCCAGAAGAAATACATAAAAGTCAGCCATAAGAGACAGGAAAAAAGCAGTCGTTGTTTATGCACTGAGACAGAGGAGACAAAACTGTTAGGAAAAACAGATATAGGTTAAAGAGCTTGCTCTATTTAAAAATATAAGATAATGCTAATTAATATTTGGTTGCTAATTCACTTGGCAAATGAGTGATGAACAGTATAATTTTTAGTGAAAGCATCCTTACCATCGTAAGAGAAATTTAGCTGAATTTAACATGTGGGATGAATTAAATGAAACATTATTAATAGGTAGAAAAATAAAGCTGTGGCAGAACAAATAACCTAATCATTCACTCAATATTTACTTTGTGCCAATTCATTCAATATTTATTTTATATTTAAGATGTTGTGTGTGAGGTGTCCTCAAATAGCGGTAGCTACTGAAAGTTAACGTAGAAATGAAGCTATTCACAATCTAAGTCCCCTCAAATACTCATCTCAATCTATATGCTGACTGAGAGGGCAAAATACTTACATAGTCGGATGTTGCTCACAATAAAATAGCCAATGTAAAAAGGCACCATGAAAACCAGGATCAGCAGAATTACACACAGGTTCATTTTCCAGTGAAAATAACGTGAGCTGAAATAAATGTCAAAGACTGTCACTAGGAGGGAGAGAGGGCAGCAACTTTCTTTCTCTTTAGTCTTCCAAAGGGTCTTTTGCTCTTTGGACTCTATATTGAATATATCCTATCTAATCAGCCTACTAGGCTCTTAAAATCTACTCATTTGTAGAGATTAAAAAACACAAATTTCTGAAAGGTATATATGACCATCTTAACCTCTGAAGAATTTCATATATTAAAATAAGAATGTTTATGTTTTTGATATATTCATGGGTAACATATACCACTAACATGTATCAACATAAGACATTGCTAGTAGAATGACTATTGTTTTATTCTCCCCTAAGAATCTTATTCCAATGTAAGAATTAAAGGAAAATAAATGTTAACAGTAATAAATGCTATAAAGGCTCAAAAATATTTCTTTTGTACTCTTGATATAAACACCTGATTTGCATGAATTACTTTTATTAATTTATAAGATGTATTTTGTTAAAACTTTTTGTTAGCACTTTTTATAACAGTTTTAATGAGATATAATTTACCCATTTAAAGTGTACAAGTCAATGGTTTTCATATACTCAGAGTTGTGCAACCATCACCTCAATCAATTTTAGAACATTTTCATTAGGCCATAAAGAAATCCTGTACCCGCCGGGCGTGGTGGCTCAAGCCTGTAATCCCAGCACTTTGGGAGGCCGAGACGGGTGGATCACGAGGTCAGGAGATTGAGACCATCCTGGCTAACACGGTGAAACCCCGTCTCTACTAAAAAATACAAAAAACTAGCCGGGCAAGGTGGCGGGCGCATGTAGTCCCAGCTACTCGGGAGGCTGAGGCAGGAGAATGGCGTGAACCCGGGAGGCGGAGCTTGCAGTGAGCTGAGATCCGGCCACTGCACTCCACTCCAGCCTGGGCGACAGAGCGAGACTCCGTCTCAAAAAAAAAAAAAAAAAAAAAAAGAAATCCTGTACCCATTAGCAGTCACTCCTTTTCTCCCTAACCTCCTCAGCTCTAGGAAACCACCAAGATACTTTCTGTTTCTAAGAAACCACCAGTACATAATCTTTTATGACTGGCTTCTTTTACTTACCATAATGTTTGCAAGTATCTATCAAAAATTGATATGTTGTAGTATCTATCAATAATTCCTTTTATGGCTGAACAATATTCATCCCATTATATGGATATATTATATTTTGTTTCTGGATTTATTAATTGAAGACATTGGGTTTTTGGCTATTATAAATAGAGATGCTATGAATGTGTGTGTATACATTTTGGTGTGGACGTATGTTTTCATTTCTCTTTAGGTAAAAATGGAGTGGAATTGTTGGGTCATATGATAAATCTATATTTAATCTTTTGAGGTACTCCCACTGTTTCCCAATGTGGCTGCATCATTTTACATTTTCCTCAGGAGCGTATGAGAGTTCCAATTTCTCCTCAGCCTCGCCAACACTTGTTATTGTCTTTTTTTTTTTGTTATAGCCTTTTTAGTGTGTGTGAAGTGGTATCTCACTGTGGCTTTGATTTGCATTTCCTTGATGGTTCATGGTACTGGGCATCTATTTATATGTGCTTACTGGCCATTTCTATATCATCTTTGGAGAAATGCCTATTCAGATCCTTTATTCATTTTTAAATTGTATTATATTATTAAACTGTAAGAATTCTTTGTGTATTTTAGATACAAGTTCCAGTCCATTATCAGACAGGCAATTTATAAAAATTTTTTCTTGTTCTTGGAATGTTTGTTCACTTTCTTGATGGTGTCCTTTGTATTTACTGATTTTAAATTTACTTAGGCCTTGTTTCAAAAAAGGCATAAGTGGTTAAATGGCTTACAAAGATAAATAAAATACAGGATGATGAAATGAACTATAAGGAAATATGAACAACAATGGTAACAGATAGGTAAAATATTGGGCCAAGCCTGGTGGCTATTATAAAATAGAATTCTAGAAAGCTGCTATGGGTAGGTCATAAATTTAGCTTTAAGTTTTCTAATGGTCAATGTGAAATAAAAAATTTGATCAGTTAGATAAAATCATTGTGTCTGCAAGAAAATAACAAATTAATTTCTCAAAAGAAGCATAATTATCATTTATTGCTATTGAATTATTACCAAGATTACAATGAAATTTCTTCAAAGATTTCATAAAGAAGAAAATGCAAAGGCAATTAACAGTGTCTTCAACAACATCCTTTTAAGAGAAATATCAGTTTCAGAGGGCTGTTTCTAACTGTTCCTTCCTTAGTACAGATGGCAGGCATCACAAAACAAAGAGCCATTCAGTAAAAGCTACACTATAGGGAATGAATACCATTTAGACTAGATACGTTGACAGCTTTTCACTCCTCTAGGTTAACCTACTTTAGAGCATTTAGAGAAGGAAACAAGCTGGACATCCTCCAGGCAATTCTACATAGTATTTCAGCTGAGCTTCTGAAAGATTCTGGGAGGCAGTGGGTTTGAAATAACAAGTACAACTTTAATTGGCAGTACGGACTGCCTATTAAAAGTGAAGCACATGTTTTAACTAATCTTTTGAGCTGAGAGTAAAGTGATATTCTCTTGAAAAAATTAAGGATCCCAACAAGATTACATATTTGGATAGGAAGTCATACAATCTCTGCTCAAAGGCGAGTCAAAGGAATATTCTGGCCAAGATTGTCTTTTCAAAATGATTCTGAGTCCAGTCAATGGACAGTTATACTACATCATCAAGGTTCACGTTTGTGTTCCATAATTGGGTGAAACACTAGCATGAAAAAACAGGTATAACTGAAGACATGTCTCAGACTGAACAAACCCAATCCTCTATATAACACACAAAGAAGAACCAGATTTCAGCAATGCTACTTCTTATCCTCTTTAACTAACTAAGAAATTTAAGAAATATACACCACAGTATGACTGATGTTTCTTACTATATGGGTTATTAACTATAAGTTAAAAGTTGGGGGACATCATCTACCAAAAACAAAACTATAGCTTTAGAATAACTGAATCCTCTGTATCTATATTTAGATGAGTAGTTGGCAAACTATGGCCTGGCAGCCACCTGCTTTTACAAATTAAGTTTTATTACAGCATCGTCATGCTCGTTTGTTTATATATTGCCTATGACTACTTTTGCTCTACAACAGCAGGGCTGAGTAGTTGCAATAGAAGCCTTCTGGTCCACAGAAGCCTAAAATATTTACTATCTGTCCCTTTACAGAAGAAAGTCTGCCAACCCCTGCTTAAATAGCAGTGAAAGATGCAGGTGGTGATAATAAAATTTAATAACCATTATGTAAAATAATACTTGTCTATTCTGTATAGTCATAGGATCCATATCTAGCTCATCCAAAAAAAGGTTTGGATTATTAAAGTTTAAAAGTAGGAGAATCAGAACATACTTCTATTTTACCATAATACATGTTATTCATTGTTCTATCAAGAGACCATTATTATCAACTCTGATTCTCTCTGTCTCACTCTTTTTTTTTTAAGAGATGGGGTCTCACTGTCTTATCCAGTGATCACAGCTCACTGCACATTCTCAAACTCCTGGGCTCAAGGGATCCTCCTGCTTCAGCGTCTAGTGTAGCTGGGACTATAGGTATGTACTACTACACTCTGCTAATTTTTAAAAATTTTTTTGTAGAGACAGGGTGTCACTTTGTTGCCCAGGCTGGCCTTGAACCTCTGCATTTAAGCGATCCTCCTGCCTCAGCCTTCCAAAGTGCTGGGATTATAGGCGTAAGCCACTGTGCTGGGATTATAGGTGTAAGCCACTGTGTCTAACATTTAACCTTTCAATGTTTTGTGATTAACCATTTGTACAGTAAGTTTTTCTTTTTAATTCAAATTTTGTTTTCAACTCTGATTATCAAAGGATTTGAGAGTACAGTCTCTCTACAAGTCTCAAGTGTCAGGGGTCTATAATGAACTTACCTTGGTGCTGAGTCCTAACTTTAGAGTGAAACACTACTTTACTCTTAAAGGTTTTTCCAGGTAGTGATAAAAAAGTACAACAAAGTCTGCATAGCATAGTTGAACCCTACATATAAATGCCGCCAAAAAAATTCTCAAGCTTGCAGATTAACAAGCAAGAAATATTTCGGATAGACTGTCTAATAAACTAACAGGTCTATTATTCGGAAGGGAGTAAAGAGTTACTTTTGGCCGGGCGCGGTGGCTCAAGCCTGTAATCCCAGCACTTTGGGAGGCCGAGACGGGCGGATCACGAGGTCAGGAGATCGAGACCATCCTGGCTAACATGGTGAAACCCCGTCTCTATTAAGAAATACAAAAAACTAGCCGGGCGAGGTGGCGGGCGCCTGTAGTCCCAGCTACTCGGGAGGCTGAGGCCGGAGAATGGCGTGAACCCGGGAGGCGGAGCTTGCAGTGAGCTGAGATCCGGCCACTGCACTCCAGCCTGGGCGACAGAGCGAGACTCCGTCTCAAAAAAAAAAAAAAAGAGTTACTTTTAAAAAGTGTTTTAAGAAACACTTTACATTCAACCAAACTTGACCATGACTGTAAAATCAATAAAAGTAACTAAGTTAAGTAAGAACTGGAGCTCAGTCTTCAGAGAGATCGTTAAGTATCTCTGAGGAATTCTAACCTTTTCAGGTAGAGATTTTCAATCAGCAGAACAATGTGAAGGGCTGTTACTGGGATTCAGTCAGCGAGCAGTCCCGGAAAAATAAAGCTTCTAGGAGTGAAGCCTAGTCTGCGGCTTCACAGCCTCACTCCAATGAGTTTTTCAGAGTTAATGGTCAGATCTTTTTTTTCCTGGCTTCTCATAATCTTTGTCAAAGCAGCTACTAGGTGGCTGTGACCCATATCTGCTGTGATCATTGTAGTTACTGAGACTAAATTATTAACACAGTGTTTCTTTTTTATCTCAGTTATGAGATCCAGATAGCTTTTCCACCGTAAAGAATGTAGCACAGAACTCTTCAAGAGGAGTTATTCAGTACTCTTACTCACCTGCTATTCAATACTCCTAAGATTTCAAAGATGATGAGCTCAAACATGGTGCAAGAAAATGCAAATGTCACAGAGAAGATCACCTGTACAACATACTGACGTATCTGTTAAAAGCCAAATAGAAACTAGAAGTTATTTCCGTGTTTAAAAACTGAACTGATAACCTCCTTCTGGTTACAAGTCAGAAAACTTATTTTGAGGAAATTCTGAAGTCACTGGAAGTAGGGCCACAACAGCAACTTGCCTGGAGCTAAAGAAAAAGACCAAAGTAGGTGGCACTTCTGAATCTTGAGTCACTATTACCAGCATCCTCTTGTGGATGAAGAATTTTGAGGACAAGAAGATGAAGTGACAGGGTCATAGGTAGCACTTAGAATTCCTGATGCACACTGACAAAAAACTGACAGATTCATATATAATGGTTAATGTTTAAAGGGGTTCTTCAACACTCTGCAGATCCTGGATCAGTTCTGGAACCTCCCTTGGGAGGCCTTAAAGTATTGGGCAGAAGAAAATCTCCAGAATTCCAGGCTCTTTCAGACAATAAACTCCCCGAGAAAGTTTAATGGAGAACATCCTAAAAATGACCCAATGTAGACTATAACTCCTGATCTTATTACTAATTAGGAGAACTAACTAGGAAATGTCCAGTCTAGGATGGTTGATCTTCTGAATCCAAAGCTTAAGATAAAAACACCAGCTTTGTGTTGCGGGAAGTCAGGGACCCCGAATGGAGGGACCGGCTGAAGCTGTGGCAGAACATAAATTGTGAAGATTTCATGGGCATTTATTAGTTCCCCAAATTAGGACTTTTATAATTTCTTACACCTGTCTTTACTGCAATCTCTGAATATAAATTGTGAAGATTTCATGGACATTGATTAGTTCTCCAAATTAATACTTTTATAATTTCTTACGCCTGTTTTAATCTCTTAATTCCGTCATCTTTGTAAGCTGAGGATGTATGTCACCTCAGGACCCTGTGATGATTGCGTTAACTGTACAAATTGTTTGTAAAGCATGTGTGTTTGAACAATACGAAATCAGTGCACCCTGAAAAAGAACAGAACAGCGATTTTCAGGGAACAAGGGAAGATAACCATAAGGTCTGACTGCCTGCGGGGTCAGGCAGAATACAGCCATATTTTTCTTCTTGCAGAAAGCAGGTAGGAGAAATATCGCTGAATTCTTTTCCCATCAAGGAATAACCTTGGGGAAGGAATGCATACCTAGGGGGAGGTTTATGAAGGGCCGCTCTAGGAAGTCTGTCTTATGCGGTTGAGATAGGACTGAAATACGCCTTGGTCTCCTGCAGTGCCCTCAGGCTTACTAGGATTGGGAAATTCCAGCCTGGTAAATTCTAGTCAGACCAGTTGCCAGGTCTCGAACCCTGTTTCCTGTTGTTTATCAAGACAATGCGTGCACAGCGGGACACAGATCCTCATCAGTAATTCTAATTTTTGCCTCTGCCTTGTGATCTTTTATTGCATCTGAAGCACTGGCTTCTGTGACCCACTTCCTATTCATACACCCCCTCTGCTTTTGAAATCCCTAATAAAAACTTGCTGGTTTTGTGGCTCAGGGTCGCCGTCACAGTCCTACCAATATGTGATGGCACCCCCAGAGGCCTAGCTGTAAAATTTTTCTCTTTGTACTCTTTATTTCTGAGACCGGTCGACACTTAGGGAAAACAGAAAGAACCTATGTTGAAATATTGGGGGCTGGTTCCCCTGATAGCCTTGAGATTTTGATATTAACTTAGAATATAAGACTGGCAATTCAGGGCCAGATAGACAAATGAAAGGGAACATTTGTGAGACATTATGAATTAAATTCTCTCCTGCAGAATAACTATTTGCTATTGGTGCATATCCTGATACGACTAAGGCATAACATTCCTTTCTCCTAACTTCTGGGCTACATTTGGCTTGCCTTTTTTCCCCCCTTTTAAATCAATTAAGCCTAATTATATTCTCCAATCTAATAGTTATATAGTACTTATTTGGTAACAGCTTCCTATCTTGGAAATGAACATAATGTTTCTTTAATGGAGACATTTTTCTTGTCAATCTAAATTCATATAGTGTAAGTATGACAAAATTATTTCTTCTCACCTCATAGTCTTTAAACAATTGGCGCATGAAGAAAAGCCACCCAAATCCAAAAAATAGTATCTGGAAGGGAAAGAAGATAGAATGTCAATATATATATTTTTTGAGAAACGTTTTATAGAAACATTTCTATAAAACAGGTCTGCTAACTAGACGGTTAACTTATTTCAGGGATTAAAGATAAGATCCGCTCTTATAAGACCTACTTATTAAAGCTCATGACATTGGAAATAAATGTTTAAATGTTCTTGGATGTTTGAAGTTATACATGTTACAGAGTATGCTTCAAGACAAAAATGGAAGTACGTATTTTCCCATAATCTTATGATAATAATTACATGAGCCAGAGAAGTTCGCAAATAGAAAAGGAATCAGCGGCCAGGTGCGGTGGCTCACACTTGTAATCCCAGCACTTTGGGAGGACAAGGTAGGCAGATCACCTGAGGCCAGGAGTTTAAGACCAGTCTTGGCCAACATGGCGAAGCCCCATCTCTACTGAAAACACAAAAATTAGCTGAGTGTGGACACCTGTAATCCCAGCTGCTCCTAGAGGCTGAGGCATGAGAATAGCTTGAATCTGGGAGGCGGAGGTTGCAGAGAGCCAGTATCGTGCCACTGCATTACGGCCTGGGTGATAGAGTGAGATTCGGTCTCAAAAAAAAAATGAAAAGAAAAGGAGTCAGAGTGAGATTTGCTTCTTACGGATGATCCCTGACTGCAAGTATTTAAAAAAAAATACCAGCCTGCCAACATGGTGAAAACCCGTTTCTACAAAAAAACACACACACATAAAAATGAGCTGGGGGTGGCGGGGTGTGCCTGTAGTCTCAGTCACCTGGGAGGCAAAGGTGGGAAGATCACCTGAGCCTAGGAAGTTGAGGCTGCAGTGAGCCATGACTGCACCACTATGCTCCAGCCTGCGCAACAGAGTGAGACCCTGTCTCAAAAAATAAATAAAAATAAATCAATTTAAAAAATAAAAACTTCACGGGAAAGGAGTTGACACCAAAAGTAGACGAGCAGTAGAAAGCCTAATGTGTTTTATATCTGTTTCCTTCAGAGAGTTTTCTTAGCTTCTCCGCCATCCTGCCTAATCTACATAAAGTGTTTTTCATCTCAGTGTAAAGCTGAGAGATTGCAGGATCCCTCTTTTGTCAGTTTTGTTTCAAACTGGCAGAGACCGTAGCCACGTGACAGCTGACAAAGCTGGTCTGTAGTAAATAGAACTTTCTATACATAGACACGCACTGACACGACTAATCTTTTCTTCTTAAACTGGCTAGGACCTTTATGAAGAAATGATTTTATGTCTTCCTAGGGACTACTTTACTGAGCAAATGTAAACTCAGTAGTTTAGCACAGACTACTTTAGCTTCTTATCATGCCCCTGCTGCCTAGCAAACTCATGTGTTCAGCCCCCTGGAACTTCCTTTGGTTCTTTAGACCCATATTCTTTCACATTGAGACCTCTGTAAATGTCCTCTGACAGGAACTTCTCTCCAACCCTCTCCCAGTTACGCTATTTACTCCCTCTGGAAGGCCCTCGCTGCCCTCCCAAACACAGATAAATTGCTCTTTTTATATAATCTTATTCTACATCGTACTTCCCTCATCAAAGTGCTTACCATGCAGTTTTGTAATGCCTGATTTAAATATTTTTTGACATTAGATTATAAGCTCTATGAGGACAAAAACCATGTTTGTCTTGTAATCTTTGTATCCTTGGCATCCAGCACAAAGCCTGGTATATAGCAGACTCTCCATAAGTGCTTGCTGAATGGCTAAGTGGTCTACATAAAAGACAGTTTATTCTTCAGCATTCAATCTTAAATCTTCTGTAATAACTCCGATGTGCTATGCTAGGTGCTGGGGATACAAAGATGAGTAGGATGGTTACTACCCTCTACAAGCTCACAATATAGTGAAGACACTACATAAATAACTATAACATAATATGGATGTGCAATGATAGAAATACATACATGATATTGTAAAACAATATGAAAGAGGGAGACCAAACCAATCTGTAGGGGCTTAGGACAGATTTTCTGGAGAAGATAATGCTTGAGCTGAAGGAAGTTTTAATTTGCAGTTACAACTTGATATTGTGTGCAAATTTTGGGATTATGTGCATTTTTCTAGAGTGGTTGAAGGTATTCATCACACACTCAACGGTTTCCACCACCCCTAACATATTAAAAACCACCCTCTCAAAGGATGAATAAGAATCAAGTAGGGAGGCTGGACACAGTGGCTCACGCCTGTAATCCCAGCACTTTGGGAGGCCAAGGTGGGTGGATTGCTTGAGCCCAGGAGTTCGAGAACAGCTTGGGTAACATGGTGAAACCCTATCTCTACAAAAAATACAAAAATTAGCTAGGTGTGGTGGTGCGTGCCTGTAGTTCCAGCTTATGGGGAGGCTGAGGTGGAAGGGCCACTTGAGTCTGGCAGGTGGAGGCTACAGTGAGCCGTGAGCACATCACTGCATTCCAGCTTGGGTGACGGAGAGAAACCCTGTCTCAAAACAAAACAAATGAACAAAAAAAGAATCAAGTAGGGTAAAAACAGGTGGTAGGGGTAGGAGGACAGGGCTTTCCAGATAGCAAAGGGCATGAGTAAAGGTGCAGAGTGAAAAGCGTGGTATATGCCAGGAACTACACATGGTTTGGAGATGCTAGAAGATGAAATTCAAAGAAGGAAGAGGTTAAAAATGAGGCTAGACAAGAGGAGTGGATGTCCAACCACTGAGAGCTTTGAAGGCCACCCTAAGATTATAGTCTGTAGGTGGTGAGGGTTATTTAAGCAGGGAAATGGCATGGTCTGATTTGTTGTATATTATAGAGAGCAGTATGGTGGCTGTGTGGAAGACACATTTGAAGGAAATAACATTGTAGGAAGAGAAACATCATAGAAATGTGTTATGGGAGTTCAGATGAAAGATGAGAAAGCCCTGAATTAAGACATTTGGTGACAGAAGAGGAGACGACAGATTTGAGAACTATTTAGAAGGTAAAATCAGCAGGGAGAAGTCAAGGATGATAATTTGGAATACAAGATGAATAGTGAAGCTACCTAATTTATATTAAGAATATTGGAGAAAGAAGAGGTTTAGGAAAGGGGGCAGAGGATGGGGAAAATGATGAGCTCATTTTGAACACACTAAGGGCCTGAGGGACAGCCAGCAAGATGGGTCAAGATATCCAGCAAGCACCTGAATAAAAGACAGATTGTGAAGGCAGGTCTAAGATATACTTATGAGTTGAAACCATCAAAGTACACAAGATCACCTGGGAACAGTATCTAGAGTAAGGAGAGCAATGTGCCAAGAAGAAAACACTAGAGGATAAGGAACACAGTTTGAATGGTGAGGTAGGGGCAGGAACCAGAGTGTAGCAGGTCAGAATGAATGGGAGCTAAACCAGTGGGGAAAGTAAACGCAAATTACTCCAGGGAGGGCCAGGAATGAGAAAAAAAGAGAACACTAGATAATAGGCTAGAGAAGAATATGGAATAAAGGGACAGTTTATTGGCCAAGGGGAAAGAAAGCAGTCAAGTAAGGAGAAAAAGATGAGAAGGATGATGGAATGCTAGAGGATGAACTGATACTATTAATTTATTATTATCATTAGGTAACTTTTATTGAAGATTTACTATATTCCAGGCTCTCTAAGTAGTACTTAGCATTATAATCTTATAAAAATCATTAAAAACCCAGTAAGGTAAGTTTGATTGTCCTATTTTCACAGAGGAAGATGAGGTTTAGAGAAGTTAATCAATTTATAGTAAGTATCAGAATCAAGATTGAACTCAAGCCTGTTTGACTCCAAAATCTGTGCTTTTTAAAAAAATAATATGTTTTCAGCTCTTATTGAGTCTGGCTGTTTAGAAAATCTGCGCTTTTAACCACTTCAAAATAAGCTACTCTAAGATCAAAGGTAGGGAGAATGGCCTTAAACCGGAGTAGGGGAACCCCGTTTTCTGAAATGGGAGGAAAGGAGGTGAGAATGGTTGTGAACACAGATAACCTTTTAGATTATGCAGAAAGTATTCACAGTAGGAGATCATACCTTTTGGCTTCACTTTTGTTGAGTAAGTATGAGGCAAGGTTATCTGCTAAGAGTAAGAGGTGAGTATAGAAAAGGGAGCTTTGACAAAGATTCAGAAAAACTTTGAGGGGAATAAAACAAGTAGCTGATTAAGGTCAAGAAAAGGAGTAATTCAGTGAGCTGAGGGTTAAACTCATGGCGTTGGCAAACTACACAGCTGTGTGATTTTCTACAGTAGCTTTCAGGCCTCTGTATTAGTGGTAGACAAACTATAACAATGATCCAAGTATGGACTTATATATACATATATGTATATATATATGAAGGTAAACGAACAAGCAGGTGTAAGAAAGTAAGTTGGATCAAAGCATCTAGATCAAGTAGAAAAGGAAAGGGTCAAACAGATTAGGAGAAAATGTCCAGGATATCCTTTGGCTATTATAAAGAGTTACCAATGGTAACTCTATAAAGACAGATGTAAATTCAGAGTTTAGAGACCATATTCATATGACTTACGAAGCCACAACTGAAGATAGAGAAGTTGAGCAGTTAGGAATGAGAGTAGTATGTATAGTGGAAATGGATGATTAAAAAAAAAATCACCAAGATTGCTGTGAAATGGAACTTTAGACAAGTAAGAGAAAACAAGCAAAAATTTTAAGTTTATATGGTGGGGAGGGGAATGGAAGAAAAGAGAAACAGATATATACCTTTAATATTTTATTGTGGCCTCCTTTCACATTGACAAGGAAAGTGTAAAAAGACTTTCAGAACAAAATTATGTCTTTTGCAGCAACACAGATGCACCTAGAGGCCATCATCCTAAACAAATTAACGCAAGAACAGAAAACCAAGTACCCCATGTTCTCACTTCTAAGTGGGAGCTAAATATTGGGTACTCACCAACATAAAGATGGCAAAAAACGAAACTGGAGACTACTTGGGGACAGGGGAGGGGAGAAAGGGGAAGGACTGAAAAACCAATTATTGAGTACTATGTACCTGGTACCTGGGTGACCGGATCATTTGTATCCCAAACCTCAGGTCCCACAATATACCCACCACAAGTACCAAATCTACAATAAAATTAAAGTTGAAAAAAAAAAAAAAGACTTTTAAACTACACACATACACAAAAGTAGCTGGAGAATTCATTTACATCCAAGATAAACACAAATTCTGGCAAGATTATAGAGGATCCAAAAAGAATGCAGAAGCAAAATGCAATTTCAAATAGCTTTGCAAATAAAATGGAAGGCACATAGCTTCTTATTATAAATGAGACTTAATACTTTCAGAATTGTACAGAGTAAAATCTTGACCTTAGGACTTAAGAGTATACTCTGGAACTGATAAGTCTTAATGACTGTACAGAGGGCTCAAAACATGAGTTAGATAACAGTTGCTTTTATAAAAGTGACTTCTGGGTTGAAAATTAGCTACTGTTTAAAAAAAAAAAAAAAGATGGCCATCAGCAGGATAGTTATTAAAGAATTAAGTATAAAAGACACCTTTCCTGGATCATTTTTTCACCCTTTTAATCATTTAACAAATATTTATTAGTGCCTAATATGTGCCAGGTCCAAGGGATAGAATGGCAAACAAGAGAGCATGAATGCTACTCTCAAGGAGTTTATAATCTATGGAGGAGATAAACAAGTAATTACAAAACAATGTGGTAGCGTTATTACAGGGGAAGTAGGTGAAGGGTACTATGGCAGTATGTATAGGGACATCTAGTCCAGTCTAGGAGAAGCTTCTTGGATGTTCAAGTTGAGATCTGAAGGCTGAAAGGGATATGAGGAAAAGGCCCAGAAAAAGAAAACACACTGTGTGGAAATCTGGAGGCACCACAGCATGGCCAGGTTAGGGAACTAAAAGAAGTTCAGGAAGTCTAAAGAATAAAATGGTGAAAGCCACAGCTGAAGAGAGAAGAGCCAGGGTCCCATCAATAAGGGACCTGATAAGAGCAAGGGTCCCATCAATAATAGACCTGAAAAGCCACGTAAAGGAGCGTGAACTTCATCCTGTGGTGCAGTGAGCAAGATTCAATATGTGATCTCTAATTTCAGATTTCATTTCAAATAAACCTTTCAGTTAACACAACACAGAAAAAATGAGCGGGGAGGGGCTCTGGGGGCAATGGTGGTGTTTCCAAGGTAACCGCACCTCTCTAGAGAAGTGCTTTTTATTAAATACATATTCACTACAACGCTACTGTGTGCCCGCAACTGATTTAGATGCTGGTGAATACAGGAGAGAACAAGAAAGACAGTGTCTTGGACTTCATGGACAGACAACAAACACATGAACATACAAATGAACTATAGCAATAAATGCCAAGAAGAAAATAAAACATGGAAATGAGGAAGAAGGCAGCCGGAATGGAAAGCCACTTTGGCTGTGGGCAGGGTGTCAGGTAAAACCTTCCTAAAGTGACATTTTTACTAATGCCGAAATGATGATAAAGCAGCCACATAAATATTTGAACAGAGAACATTCCATGCAAAGGAATCTTTGGGTCTTTCTTCCACATTAGTTTAACAATTAATTACTGCATATGGATACATGTGTGAAGTAAAAGTCTATGATTACAAGGCATACAAAATTAGAAAGCCACTTCCTTGGTTCAACGTATCAATTATGTCCACGCTAAAAATCTTAGAGGCTGCAATGCAAAGCCAATTTTCTACTGACATTCTTATCTTTATTCTAAGTGAAAAGAAAAGCTAATTAAATATTGCTATTTTTCTTAAATTGGTACTAGGGTTAAAAATAACCCTGAGTTGTCACCAAGGGCACTGGGTAGTCTTAGAAAGGTTTTAAGCAGAAGAATTACATGTCCAGGTTTTTTAACAATACATTTGAATAGTACGCAGTCAATAAAAACAATTATGAAAACTATAGAAAGGTGGTAAATTAAAAAAATTTTTTTTAAAAAAAGATTGCATTAGAGTGGTAGGATCATGGATGGCTTTTCCTTCTTTCTTATCTTCTTAAATATTGTAAAAGTTTTTGAACAGAAAAGGACAATGCTCTGCTATACGGAGACGAGTATTAGGATGAAGCAATACAAAAATTGAATCAAAGAACAAAAATTTAGTTCACTTTAAGCTCCAAAAGGTAACTGTTTCTGTTACTTGCCGTTTGAGAGAAAGAACAAGTAAAAACAACCAAAAAAAAAAAAAAAAAAAAATCTTCAAATTATTGGAAAGACGAGGGGAAAAAGGTAAATAGGTAGTCTGAGCTTCACAAATATTAACAGTTGGCCAACAATTATTTATTGAATGCCTGCACTTAAAAGTGGAGATACAGCTATGACCAAGGCAGGATTTCAAAAAACAAAATCATAAACACATACATAAATGATGCCAGTGCTATGATAAATGCTAGGAAGAAACAATAATTAACAGTGGATTACATGGTAAAAGCAAGAGGCTCACTAGACGAAGCTTCTATTGAGCACAGACAATGTCTTATATGTTTGTACGCTCAGAGCTTTATATAACGGTCGATAAATGTTTGTTGACTGTACAAACAAATGAAGGTGACCAATGGAGAAGAAATGAGGGTCAGAAAAACATCCGAAAAAGGTGGGTAAGTAAGCATAGGATAAAGGATGAGGTGTCAGTGCAAAAACGAAACTTTATACTTTTAAGCATATGTATAACCTTATATTGACACTCTGAAGCAGCAAATTTCTCCACACCTGGATGCAGATTTGACATCTAAAAGCAAAGCCTACACTGACGTGTCCTCAGTATCCAGCCCTGATTGGCGCGCCGCACACCCGGTGCCCGGAACCACACAGGCTTCCCCAGCCCAGGGTCAGCGGCGCAGCCCGGAAGCTTCGAGGAGCTTCGAGGAGCTCTGAGGACTGCCGCCTTAGCTGGCGGCGCCGGCTCTAAGCGTGTAGGTCGGCGGACCCCTTCCAAAAGTGGACCGAAATTCCAGGGACGAATGCCGGGTGGGGCCGCGGACGGCCGCAGGCCAGCCTCCTGACAGCCGGGGTAGAGGGAACCGGAGGCAGCAAATCGCACACCCTCTTCGCGCTGTGGGTCCCGGAGTAACTGGCGCAGGCAGCTAGAGAGAGACGCCAGACCCCGGACCAGCCCGCACCGCGGAGGACCCGAGAGGGCGATTCGGAAAAGGGGGGCGGACGGGTGTCGGGGAGGGAGGCGGTGACTCACCTGGGAGGTAATCATGATGCTGGAGTCGATCAGGAAACTCATGGCGAAGTGTAAGGAGGGCTCCTGCCTCCACTTCCCACTCCCCGAGGCCACGGCACGCTGGGGTCACAGGCCCCCTTACACAGTCCGCCTTCTCCCTGGTGCCGCAGCCGGGACTGCGGCTCTCCAGCCCGACGCCATCAAGCTGCGCCCCAGCCAGCCAATCAGCGGCTACATCCGGAGCCCCGCCTCGGGCTCGGCGTGGGTGGGGCAAACGCTAGGCTCCAGCCTCGTAGGCCCCAGGAGCGGGGCTTATTAGGGGCGATACTATGAGCATGCAGTGCAAGGTAACTTTAACATTTCGGAGGCTGAAGGAGGTAGGGCCTGAGACCTAAGTGGCAATTCTGTTTTGTAAAGATCATAAGATAATAATGGTAATTATAGTAAGTCAGGCATTGTGTCCTAAATGTTGTAACTTTTACTTGACTCGGCAAATATGATTGCACAAAGTGAGGGAAGACTGGAAAGTCAGACGAGACGTTAACAAATATAACTAACCAAATATATTTCTGTGACAACAACGAAAAGCACACCGTCTGTAGCAATTTAGTGATAATATTGTACTGCATATTAGTCAGGCCACAGGTGGAGTACTGCACTCCGTGTACCACACTTTTAAGAGATTTTACAGGCCCGGCACAGTAGCTTATCCCAGCACTTGGGGGAGGCCGAGGCGGGCGGATCACCTGAGGTCGGAAGTTCGAGACTAACCTGACCAACATGAAGAAACCCCGTCTGTACTGAAAATACAAAATTAGCCGGGAGTGGTGGCGCATGCCTGTAATCCCAGCTACTAGGGAGGCTGAGGCCAGAGAATCGCTTGAGCCCGGGAGGCGGAGGTTGCGGTAAGCCGAGATCGCGCCATTGCACTCCAGCCTGGAGAACAAGAGCGAAACTCCGTCTCAAAAAAAAAAAAAAAAAAAGAGATTATACAGAGACATATTGGAGCTCGCTCAAATGTGAGTCACCAGATAAGGACTGGTGGAAGGAGGCGAAGAAAGATGACTCAGAACATGACATCTGTCTTCATGTGAAAGAATGGGTAGAACTGATGTGGCGCTGACAGTTATCTGTAGGGCAAAGGACTGGAAGTTAAATGAAGACAGATTTTAATTCAAAACAAGGATCAGTTCTTTAAGAGTCTGAAGAAGGGTTATTTTAGGAAGTAGCTCCTTCTGCCCCCTTCCCACCTGTTGCAGTGGATCAAATATACACTGAATCACTACCTCATTCATTCAACACTCATTTCGTGAAGGCTTAATGCATTGCTGTGGGGCTTACTCTGCCGCCGCCCTGGGGCCTAGCTAGTCTTTGTAGTCCACATAGTCTCATAGTCCTGCAAACTGGCTTCAGCCCAGGAAATCACCCTGTGTAGCAGTGGCTGCAGTCAAGACCCAGGAAGACAATCCTGAGGGCACCTGACATCCAGTGTCTGAGTTCAGACTACTACAGTTTGAATAAGTGACTTGCAGATTCATTACACACAAGGGACCGTGTCTTCCTTTCATTGGATTGAACTCTGTCATGCCAAGCAGTCAAAACTACCTGTTAGATGTCCAGTCCCTGATCCAGAATTTCAAGGGGCTGTGGAGGCAGCTCTATTATGGGAGTGTCATAACCAGAGAACTTTGTGTCCTGGCTATATCTATTAGGGAAGCAGGTAGATTCCCACGTAACAGCGCCTAACTGACATTCAAGACTGTATATACTGCAGAGTGCTGAGAAAGACGATCAAGGCAAGCAGTTTACCTTGGTGGCTTACTGGGATACACAGTGGAGATTGGAGTCTCAGTAACCAGGAATAGCAGAGAAAGGTGTACAATGCCTGCTGGCCTAAGGCCTATGCAAAGCTTTGGGTGACACCATTCAGAATTCTCCCTACTGTACCACTTGTGTCCAGGTAAAGGACAGGCCTAGGTGATTCAAGGGATTGCCTTACCCCCTGATTTTGATTGAGGAATGTCTTTAGAAACCTTCACAATGCATTTAGTATCCAATTGACTCTCCTCTCAAAGCAAGTCTCTACTGCTGATGGTGGACTCTGACACTAAAATGGCTTGTCCTCCCATCTCTACTGCTGGTAATATTCTCCCGATCCACTCTAGCTGCTGCCATCCTCTTAGAATAGTGAGATCTTTTGGTTCTGCCTCCATGGACAGTCAAACCATCTGGGCTCCGAGTCCCCAGTTTGTGCTATTTTTCCAAGGGAGCTTTTCAAAATATGTCATGTTCATAACTAGTAGCCATTGTTTGCCACTCATCCAGAGACTGACAGCCAGTCCCATAGATGTGCTATAAAGAGTCGATTGACAAGATGATCAGTCTGTGTCCTTTGGACGAGTGTTTGTTCACACCACTTTACCGTCCTTTTTCATAGCAACTGCAGTGTTCATACCTACTGTACTCTCACACTTTCCAGCACCATCCACATACTGACAGCTAACTATTTCACCCCCTTCCTCCAAATTAATGCAAAGGACTGGGTCCAGGAGTTGACACTAACACTAGATCCCTGGGAAACACCCTAGTACCTCTTCTCCAGGCACATACATAGCACCTGCCCATGCCTGTGGCTGGATGATCTCTGTTAGGAATTTTCTTTTGAAACTTTTAACTTACTGCGATATAGTTGTAGATTCAAATGCAATTGTAAGTCTGGGATCTTTTGAGACATATCACCAATTCCGTGGCATCCTACTCTAGCTGTGTCCCTTCATGGATAGACATCCTATCTTGTAGTTTTGCCCACTGTGCCAGGTTCACTGAGTCTCTGAACTCCCCTGTGTGCCCCACTAAGTCACCAGTGTCAGCTGGACAGGAAACCCCAAGTATTCAGAGGAAAAGTGTTTATTTCCCAATGGTCCCATGGATAGTATCTATACCTGATACCTAGAAAATGTATAGGTGCAGTTTTCTCTTTTTTATTTTTATTTTTTGAGACAGAGTCTTGCTCTGTCGCCCAGGCTGGAGTGCAGTGGTGCAATCTCAGCTTACTGCAAGCTCTGCCTCCTGGGTTCACGCCATTCTCCTACCTCGACCTCCCGAATAGCTAGGAGTACAGGCACCCGCCACCACGCCCGGCTAATTTTTTGTATTTTTCGTAGAGGCGGGGTTTCACTGTGTTAGCCAGGATGGTCTCAATCTCCTGACCTCATGATCCATCTGTCTCGGCCTCCCAAGGTGCTGGGATTACAGGTGTGAGCCACCGCGCCCGGCCAGGTGCAGTTTTCTCAAAGTGTGGTTCTCTAACGACTTGGGGAGCTTATTTAAAATGTAGATTCATAAGCCCGAATGTAGACCAGTGGACTTGGGATTTCTGAAAGTGACTCCCAGGAGGAATCAGGAGTCAATTAATTAATAAGTAGAAATTAAATACATTTATCATGCACAAAATGATGTCTTGAAATATGTATACATTGTGGAATGGTGAAATCAAGGTAATTATCATATGTATTACTTCAGATATTTATTTTTGTGGTGAAAATACTTAAAATCTACTCTCTCAGAGATTTTCAAAAATGCAATACTTTGTTATTAACTATAGTCAACATATTGCACAAATTCTCTTGAACTTACTCCTCTTATCTAACTGAAGTTTTGTATCCTTTGACCAACATCTCCCCAACCCCACCCGACCTGCCGCTCCAGCTGGTAATCACCACTCTACTCTCTGCTTTTGTGAGTTCAGTTTTTTTTTTAAGAAGGAACCTGCATTTTTAACAGCTTCCCGGGAGATTCTTATGCACACTGACTGGGGACTGGCTGTGAGACTCTGCTCCCCATCTCAGAACTTTCCTAGAGTGAGTGAGCGCCTTCACACTAGGAAAATGTCAGCTCCAGTTTGCCTAGAGAAAGGGGACTGAGGGCCAGAGTGGTGCTAGCTTTGCTCTTTGCTTTTTTCCACTCCCGCCCCGCTTTCTCTAGATATGCTCACTGCATAGCCTCAGGAAGCCTAAAGATATTTTCCAACCATTTGTGCTTTGACTCAAGAATTTCCCTTCATCTTCCTTGAGCTTTGAACCTCTTGCCTAGTTGGTTCTCACTTTTCCAGACCTTCTTGGAGGTGCATTCCAGTCCTTTCCTCTTATACAATCTCATTTTGGATATATCGACCTTGGTGCTGACCTGGTATGCACCGCCCTGTCCAGGGCCTTGATTGGTTCATATGAGTTAGAGTTAACTCTGTATCAAGTGCTTGGTTGTTCTTGAGGCCGTGTTCCTGAGGAATAAAGAAGATTAAATATTGTGTGCTTTTATGCAAGTCACTAAACTCTCTGTACTTCAGTTTCCTCATCTAAAAATAGAGATAGTAATAGTATCTTATCTCGTAGGTTATTATGAAGATTAAGTAATATACATAAAGCCCTCAGGAAAAGCAGCACTTTATAGTAAGTATGCAATAATTTTTATCCATTATTATTATTATTATGAGTTTATATTCAGTTTTCCTTCATTGTTAATTAGTTTCAATATATATTTATACATGTATATTTAAAAGTTTTGATTGTCGATTATTCAAATTATACTGAAAAGACTGATGATTGTAGAGCTCCCAAATTTGGAAAGATTCAGAGGCATTATCTGAAATATATAACACCAACTTTTTCCATTTATTAAAACTAATTTTGGGATTCTCTTAGTATAATTATATGCAGAATGAATTTGATCCATATATTTTGTGAACAAAGGGGAAGAATATGTAGAGATTAAATTTAAAATTGAATATATTAGTTGAAGTTCAAAGTAAAGGATGTTCGTATTCTTATTGTATGAACTGTTCCAAACCTCTGGTCCCCTGCCATCTGTACTCAGTCAGGCAGAGCAGAAAGCTCTCTCTACTGTCCCACCAATTCTTGCTCTAGGACTAACCACTTCTTGGGATAACTACCAGCAGGGACATTCACTTATTTTAAAGAAGTCCCCACCTTTACCACTGGATTGAGATTTGCCACCATGACGTTAAGACAGTTGCAAAGGAGTACAACACTGGCATATTTCCAAAGTCTGGGATATTCATTCTTATTCTTGGTTAACGTGATGCATACCCACACCAATGCACATATACCTTTTGATTTTCCCAAAATTGGATCACAAGGAGTGCTATGGAATCCTTGTGATCCAATATTGAAAAAATGGATCCTGTTCGTGTACCCCCAAAATGCATATGTTGAAGCCCTAGTTCCCGATGTGATAGAATTTGGAGGAGGGGCCTTTGGGAGGTGATTAGGTTTAGACGAGGTCATGCGAGTGAAGCCCCATGATGGGATTTATGCCCTTCCAAGGAGATAAAGGAACCAGCACGCTCTCTTTCTAACAGGTGAGTATACCGTGAGAAGGCAGCTGTCTGTGAACCAGAATGAGGGCCCTCACCAAGAAGTGACCATGCTGGCAGCCTGATCTTGGACTTCTGGCATCTGGAATGGTGAGAAGTAAATATTTGTTAAATATATACACCTACTATGCACCCACAAAACTTAAGAATAAAAAATTTTAAAAACTTTGTTGTTTAAGCCACCTAATGTATGGTATCTTGTTTTTTTTTTGTTTTGTTTTTTTTTTTGAGACGGAGTCTGGCTCTGTTGCCCAGGCTGGAGTGCAGTGGCCGGATCTCAGCTCACTGCAAGCCCCGCCTCCCGGGTTCACGCCATTCTCCTGCCTCAGCCTCCCGAGTAGCTGGGACTACAGGTGCCCGCCACCTCGCCCGGCTAATTTTTTTTGTATTTTAGTAGAGACGGGGTTTCACCATGTTAGCCAGGATGGTCTCGATCTCCTGAACTCGTGATCCGCCTGTCTCGGCCTCCCAAAGTGCTGGGATTACAGGCTTGAGCCACCGCGCCCGGCCGGTATCTTGTTATAGTAGCTTGAACTAAGATAATGAGCATACTATTTTGTTATATAGTTTTCATTATATTTCATTTTAGAAATATATTATGGGGCTGGGCACGGTGGCTCACACCTGTAGTCCCAGCACTTTGGGAGGCCGAGGTGGGTGGATCACTTTCGGTCAGGAGTTTGAGACCATCCTGGCCAACATGGTGAAACCCTGTCTCTACTAAAAATACAAAAATTAGCTGGGCATGGTGGCACATGCCTGTAATCCCACCTACTCGGGAAACTGAGGCAGGAGAATCGCTTGAACCTGGAAGGCGGAGGTTGCAGTGAATTGAGATTGTGCCACTGCACTCCAGCCTAGGTGACAGAGCAAGACTTCGTCTCAAAAAAAGAGAGAGAGAGAGAAATACATTGTAGTATTATAGACCAGACATGGTGGCTAAAACTTGTAATCCCAGCACTTTGGGAGGCCGAAGTGAGAGAGGATCACTTGAGCCCAGGAGTTTGAGACCAACCTGGGTAACATTTTGGGAGACCCTGTCTCTACCAAAAAAAAAAAAATTAGCCAGGCAATGTGGTGCACACCTGTAATCCCAGCTACTCGGGAGGCTGAAGTGGGAGGATTGCTTGAGCTTAGGAGGTTGAGGTTGTAGTAATCTGTGATTGCACCAGTGCATTCCAGCCTGGGCAACAGAGTGAGACCCTGTCTCAAAAAAATGTGTATAGGCCGGGCGCGGTGGCTCACACCTGTAATCCCAGCACTTTGGGAGGCCGAGACAGGCAGATCACAAGGTCAGGAGATCGAGACCATCCTGGCTAACACGGTGAAACCCTGTCTCCACTAAAAATACAAAAAATTAGCCGGGTGTGGTGGTGGGCACCTGTAGTCCCAGCTACTCGGGAGACTGAGGCAGGAGAATGGCGTGAACCCGGGAGGCAGCGGAGCTTGCAGTGAGTGGAGATCGTGCCACTGCACTCCAGCCTGGGCGACAGAGGGAGACTCTGTCTCAAAAAAAAAAAAAAAAAAAAAGTGGTATGACAAGAGCATAAAGGACCACTGGACTCAGGAGCAAAGGGGTCAAGAACCTTGCTTCACTGGCAGAGATGCTAGGAGCGAGGGATGGGGAATGTCTGTGGTGTGTCTAGGCAGTGGGACNAAAAAAAAAAAAAAAAAAAAAGTGTATAATGAATATTTTCTCGTGCCAAAGACTTTATAGCATTTTTATTGACTCAATAACATTCCATCATATGGTTATGTCATGAGTAACTTAACCAATCTACCTTTTGGATTTCTTTTTTTTTGGTGGTGTTTGCTATAATAAAATAATATGATGGTGAAGAATTTGGCCCACAAGAAACACTTATTCAAGCCTCCAATTTTCCCTGGGCAAGGGAAGGTCACTGTGTCTATGTCCCAGCAAATTCTGAGGACACACATCAAGCTCCTGCAAGCTTGGCTACTGTGGCAGCCGGAGGTGAACCTGTGAACTTCTGCAGATGAATAGACCGCTAATGACTAGTGAGAAAGAGGTCAGGCCTCCCTCCCAGCAAGTGCTTCCCAAAAAGTCTCAGAGGTTTTCCTTGAGCCCCTTACTTGGAGGGGAGTGAGGGAAGGGGATGAGAAACACCACAGCTCTTTCTTCTAGTCTGACAACTCTCTTCAAAGACTGCTCCTATCGGTTAACCCTTAACTTTCTCTTAAATAACCCAGAGGTGGATTGTGAGTTAGGAGTTGCAAGACCATTTGGGGGCTACTTCTTTTTTTAAGGAATTCTAGATTGTGCTTTGTACCACTTTTTAGAAAGTGTAGACATTGAGCATTTATTGTCCTTGGTTATATAACCTTACTGAAACTCCAAGACATAGGAAATATTTTGTTTAACATTTCATTACATATCCATTAAATCAGACTTGTAAATTACATTGAGGTCCTCTTTATTTTTGTCTTCTATCAATTCATCAAGGACTGAAGTCTTTTATTGCTACTATTTTTCTGTCCATATCTCCATGTATTTCTGAGAGCTTCATGCAGTCCAGTGCCTTATTTTTGAGTGCAAAATGATTCATAGTATATCTTTGTTGCATATTATATTTTATATTAATAAAGATCAATATTTTGGTTTGGTTTAATGATTCTGCTCTTGTATTTTGTGTGTTTGGTCTTTATTTTTGCTTTTTTCCTGTTTTTTGTCTTCTTTTTGCTATATGGACTGTGTAGTCCTTGTTTCTTGTTTTGTTTCCTAGTAATCTGGAAGGCATGCATTTTGTTTTAAAATAACACATGCAACTTTATATTTTTCTTATTACTAACACAGAGAATAAAATAGTATCTTTGTAAGTTGAGAATACCAGGACACTTCTACTTTCTCACATTTCTCCTTCTTTGTTACTCCCTACACCCCACACAATACCCAAATTTATGTTGGTGTAATCTGGGATTAAACCTTACTTTAAAAATATATTTTTGTTAAGGATTATTTATGATATTTGTATTCTGTTTTGTAACTATACTTCAAATAGTTACATTTAATTCATTTTATGCTTAAATGTCTTCAGTATTCATCATCAGCCTCTTTCATACTTTACCTGCTTGATTTCTTTCTTTTTTTTTCTGAGACAGCATCTCCCTTTGTTGTTTAGGCTGGAGTGCAATGGCATAATCACAGCTCACTGTAGTTCCTGGGCTCAAGTGATCCTCCTACCTCAGCTTCTCAAGTAGCTGGGACTATAGGCGTGTGCCGCCATGCCTGGCTAATTTTTAAATTTTTGTAGAGACGCAGTCTCACAATGTGCCCAGGCTAGTCTCAAACTCCTGGGCTCAAGCGGTCTTCCCACCTCTGCCTCCCAAAATGTTGGGACTACAGGTATGAGCCTCTATGCCCGGTCTTGAATTCTTTTAAAAAATATTTCTCTTGGGCGGGCACGGTGGCTAATGCCTGTAATCCCAGCACTTTGGGAGGCTGAGGTGGGTGGATCACATGAGGTCAGGAGTTTGAGACCAGCCTGGCCAACATGGTGAAACCTTGTCTCTACTAATAATCCAAAAATTAGCCAGGTGTGGTGGCACACGCATCTAATCCCAGCTACTCGTGAGGCTGAGGCACAAGAATCACTTGAACCCGGGAGGTGGTGGTTGAATGAGCCGAGGTCGTACCATTGCACTCCAGCCCGGGCAACAAGAGTGAAACTCCGTCTCAAAAAAACAAAAAACAAAACAAAACAAAACAACAAAAACAAAAACAAAAAATATATTTCTCTTTTGGCTTGAGTGGGTTATGAAGTACATTTTTCTTTAAAGAAGGGTTTGCAGGTATTTTGAGCTTTTGCATAATTGAGAGTGCCTTTCAATTGGCTTCACACATGAGTGAAATTTGGCTTGTTGTGGAGTTTTCAGCTTAAGTTTTTCATCCTCAGTATTCTGTGGATAATCTCTTCTTTTCTGAGATTTAATGTGTTCTGGAGAAGTATGGTGCCAGCCTGATTTTTTTTTTCCTTTGTAAGTAACTTGATAAACACTGTGTTCATCCACATTTGGCACTGGAAGGACTAGCGCCACATTGAGAGGGTTGGCTGAAACTGAGAGCTGTGAGTTTTGGTTCCTTATGCTCACTCCAGCTTCTCTTTTCCTTTTGAGCTATTGCTCATCCCTATGACCAACAGTGGCCTCTGAGGGAGAGGAGGAATCTCTCTCCTTTACCCTCCAGATCACATAAACCCTTTTCTTAAATCTCTATCAAAGCTGAGTCTAAGGTGCATCATTTAATAATAAGACGAGGCCGGGCGCCGTGGCTCCTGCCTGTAACCCCAGCACTTTGGGAGGCTGAGGTGGGTGTCATGAGGTCAGGAGTCCCAGACCACCCTGGCCAACATGGTGAAACCCTGTCTCTACTAAAAATACAAAAATTAGCCAGGTGTGGTGGCCTATGCCTGTAGTATCAGCTACTCTGGAGGCTAAGGCAGGAGAATTGCTCAAACTCGGGAGGTGGAGGTTGCAGTGAGCCGAGATTGTGCCACTAGACTCCAGCATGGGTGACAGAACAAGACTGTCTCAATAATAATAATAAGGCTATGCTGAATTACAGTAATCATATCACATGGAATAATTATGGTGATAATAGCTAATATTTGTGAAGTACTTACTATATGCCAGGTACTGTTTTAAGATCTTGACTTGTATTAACTCATTAACTCCCCAGCTTAGTTCCTAGATGCCTCCATATGGCAGATGCCATTTTCCCTTCTTTTTTTGGAAGCACTAGTGAGCATATTATGACTCTTTGGATCACAGCCTCAAGAGAATGAGGTTCAGAGAAAGGAATTCCCGCTTGTTCCTGTTTAAGGTCCACCTTCCAAATTCTCTTTTCTCATCTTAGAATCTTTCTCTTTTCAGCAGTTGACATTTGAAATACCTACTATCTTCAAGGAAGCCTCACCTCCAATGAGAGAGGTATGACCCTACTCTGTGTTCACAAGCAGACAAGAATGTGAAAACAGCTGTTCAACAGTGGTACAAAAAACCGTTGCAGGGGTTGTGTCATTACATTTCTAAATTATAGAATTATGTCTTTATACTTGCAAATTAAAATTTCTAGATTTTTTTTCCCTGGTGCATGATGAGTCCCTTCCAATTTGCAATTTCAGGTCTTTTATCAGCTCAAGAAAATTTCCTCCTATTGTATCTTTAGGGCTTTATGGTTCACTTGTCCTGACTTTTCTTCAGGAGCATGGATATCTATGTGTTGCATTTTAATTGTCTTTCCTACATATCTATTATTTCTTCTTTGATAATTTTCATCTCTTTGTCCTTTCTTTTGGCATTTGGGCAAATTTCTGATATTGGTTCTTCACAAAATTGATTTAGTTTTAGGTATTGCTAATTCTGCTCTTTATTCTTAAATTCTGCTGTGGCATTGTTTGCTAACTCTGCCTGCTCTTTTTACAGTTCAGTCTAGTACCTTATTATCTTGTGCTTCGTGTATTGTTTTATAGAGTCTATGTTTTCTTTAACCTTTTTTTTGAGAGTACAAAACAGATTTTAAATTAATTTTTATTTTTTTAAGTAAATTTTTTTGAAATTATGCCATTCTTTTACTTTTGGTGTTCATTGTTTTCTTCTCATGTCTCTGAAACCTTCCACAGACTCCAGGTTATTCTCTGTCTAGTTCTTATTTCCCCTATCTATTACTTATCTATAAAACTGAGAATCTCATCTATCCCAGAATAATAATAGGACCTAACTAGACACAGTAAAATTAGGTCAACAGAATTAATAAAAATGTAAAGAAGAATCCTCTTTGACTATTGGATAAGTGAATTTCTAAAAAAGATTTGAAGGAAGACAAGTAATCTATACTTCAAGAAAAATATAGAGGTATCCTAGAATTTAGTGCCTCAGTCTGATACAATTATGAAAAAAACTGGAGAAAGCTGACCTTCTGATCCGAGAGATCTTAGAGAGATGAACAATTGTAATATCATAACAATATTCCCTGTCATAATGTTTGCCTTATAGATATTATTGAGTTTTTTAACTGTTAAGTTATATTCCATTGGCTCAGGTCACCTGTGTTTAATCTCATCATTTTCTGTTGGTTACACCAATCTAACTCAATTTCGGAGGTACCTCATTGTTTCTTTCATCTACAGATCTAGCTAGTTTAAAGATGAAAACTGCGGCAGATGAGAAAGAAAAATACAGCTGGAAAACTTGGATGAGTTAGAAACACTAAACACTTCTCAGGAAAGCTGAGTGTCAGAGAAAAACAGATGCTGGAGGAAAAGAAAAAAAACAGGTCACAAAAACTGACCTGGCCAAAGGGGCCATGACCACACATTATCCTCAGATGAGGGCTTCTAATTCTTTCTTCTGCTTGATCAATTCTACTGAGACCCACTAATGCATTTTCCAGCTCCAGGATTTGTTTGATTTTTTTCTATTACTTCAGTATCCTTGTTAAATTTCTGATATATTTCTGAATTGTTTCTCTGTGTTTTCTTGAAGTTCATTGAACTTTCTCAAAATAGCTATTCTGAATTCCCTGAGAGGTTACACATCTCCATCTCTCCAGGGTTGGTCACTGGGTGCCTTACTTGGTCCATTTGTTGAGGTCATATTGACTTCAATGTTATTGATACTGTCGATGTTTGTCAATATCCGGGCATTGAAGGATAAGGTATTTATTCCAGCCTTTGAAGTCAAGTCTTGTTTGTACCTGCCCTTCAGAGGACCTTCCAGGAATTCAAAGTAGGCTGATGAGTTCCCTAAGCCAGTGATCACTGCAGCCATGTTTGTACTACAGGGCACCCTAGGCCCAGGTACACTGCAATTCTTATAGATTCCTAGGTCCCCAGCCCTATGGACTTGGGGGAGATCAGGGATTGTTCTCTGCATTCCCAGGTAAAGCCCCTAGCTTACTTCCCTTTCTTTTCCCCAAGCAAAAAAAATCTGTCTTCAGGCTGTACTGCCTGGAGTGTGGGGAGGGGTGATACAGGCATTCCCATAGCTGCTGCAGCTGCTGCCGTCATACTGGCTCACACCTCAAGTCCAGGGTCTTCCAGACCTATGCAGCATCAGGGCTTGCCCAAGGACTGCAGTCATTACAGCCTGCCTGCCACTGAATTTTATTTGAAGCCCAAGAAATTTCCAGTGATAAAGCCGGCCAGAACTTTGGTGGGTTCTTCCTGCGGGGGCAGCTGATTCCCTTGTGGCCCAGGGTGGGTCTAAATGCTTCTTTTGTGGGCACCAGCCTGGAATCAAGTGCTGTGGGGTTCTGTCCAGTGTCGTGTGTCACTATGGCAAGACTGGTACTAAGTTTCAATATAAAGTCCTACACTTTCCTCCTTGTCCCCAAGCCATTAGATTCTCTCTCAGAGATGCTTTCCTGTGGTTCGGGGAGAGGTGTCATAGGCAATGCAAGACTGTCCTTCCTCCCTTCTTCAATCATCTTTTCTTATTATCATGTTAAAAGCAGGTGCTGTGATCTCTCACCTGGTTAGCTCTTGTGAAAGTGTTTTCTTGCATAGATAGTTGTTCAATTTGATGTTCCTTCGGGGAGACCATTTCTGGAGAATTCTGTTCTACCATCTTTCTTCACCTTCTACCTATTTATTTTTTAACTGTTTCTAGTAAATAATTGTGAAGTGATAGCTTTATTTAAATCTTGGGGATCAAAAGCATGTAGCTAAGAACGTTTCCCAAGGAATATTTTAAAATTTTTATATTGTTTATGGAATGACATGCTTTTTGATTCAAGGTTCTTAAATGTCGTTTTAGTTTTGATTCAATGTTATACAACACTGTTTTTTTAAACTGTGATCTGCAGCCCACATGTAATGGAATCACCTGGGGTGCTTATATAAAAAAAAAAAAATGCAGATTCTAGGGCTCACACCAACTAAATCTCCTGGGATTGGAGACCAGCAGGTAGCTCCTATAATCTCCACAGCTGCTTCTAAGGCGCACCAAGTTTAAGAAGCATTCTTTCATATTTTCAGACGGGATTCTTACAAAATGACAAAGAAGGAAAATCTTAATCTTTTAAAGTTAGAGTTCGGGCGTTAGACTGTGCACTTCTTCAACACAGTTTGTCTTTCCCATTTTCCCTTTACAGTTCTTTATATTGTCAAGAAATTGGGGCAGAAATGGGAAACAAAGCAGTGAAAGAAAAACTATTTTTTTAATACACATTTTGCTTTAATAATCACCAAAAACATTTTCATTTTCTGTCACCCACCCTGTCCACCAGTTATGTTGGCCTTCAATATATGGCAATAGCAACGTATATAAATCTGTATCATACATTGATACACACACACATATTCTATCAGCACTGCGAAGACACAGACTAGGCTTTATTATGGCTGGGGGTCTCTCCCATGCCACTTAAAAATGAGCACAGGTTTGCTCTATGCAAGAATTTCGACAGAGTTGGTCTGGCCATCAGTCCCCAATTTCCCTGAGGTAAGATAGGATGACAAAATGGGACAGCATATTTGAAGTGAGGTCAGTCCAATTTGGATACCATAGAAGAAAAGAAATTGGATGTGCTAGGTTAAGCCTGAGATGGTATCTGGGAAGTCACCACATTCATGATGTGAACTCAAAGAACGCAGGTGCTACAGTGCAGACCAAAGCCCAGCCTAACTCGACCCAACAGGGTCAGGTGTGGATCTGTGAGTAGTGCTCACTGAGTGCCCGCCAGCAGTGTCCGGCAGGGCACCGCTGCTCAGTAGTGTGCTTTTAGAACCTGCCAGAGGAGCTCCAGCATTGGGACCACGTGCCCCATTCATCAGAATCAGGGTCCTATATCCACTGAGTTTTCCATCTCAGGACAGCTGATGAGGCAAGAAATGTGCTGTTGATAGTTCCCAAGCCGCTGGGGCTGTTGAGAAGCAGTACCACAAACTCTTCTATGCAAACTACGCATCTTCTGCTTAGTGCTGGGCCAGGTGGACCTTGGCTAACGGTATTCCATAGCTCTCAGAAAGGCTTTCTGGCTTTCTCCCAGCTCCACCAGGATACATCTCTGACTCCCTCTTCTGGACCCTCCGGTGGACTTGGAGGAACGAGGCCCAGATGCTCCTCAGCAGATAGGTAGCTGCACAAAAGGGGGACAGGCCCACCTTTCCTGCTGTTTTAAGGACTTCTGGTGGCTGTGCTTCTTGCATGGTGCCTGGAAGGCAAGGGTCACAAGGCTGGAGTACACGGCAGAGCCCTTAGGGATTTCACCTGCAGACAAAAATAAAACAATCCAAATCAGTGTATATTGCCAGGCCCTACTGATGGCTACCTGAAGCTGCAGTGAGAGCTATGGGGTGACCAAAGCCAGAAGCATGGTGACAGCCAGTTAAGAGGATGAGCTAAGAGCATGCGCTGCAGTCTGGAGAAGCAACAGGTGCCCGAGGTTACGGGGCGCCTCCCCACCTCCCTGTGTGCTGAGATTCCTGCTCCAATTCACTGCACACTGGGCGGCTGGATCCTACCACTGCCTCTTTAGGGGCCAGGTGACTCTCCAAATCACTTTGTCTCAGCAGAAAGAGGCCTTTGCCATCTCCACCCAAGAAAGAAGTGCTTAGCATTAAACATGCACATATAGAAACAGCCTGTTGTAGGAAGAAGAGGACATTTTGTGGGGAAGTCCTCTGTTAAGTTTATGTCCAGTCGCCATAATGAGGGTGTGGAGGGACCAAGTCCACAAGGACCTCAAAGCTCAACTAAGTCCAGTTCCATCTTTGACAGATGAGGGTGCAGCAGTCTCACAGAGACTAAGGGATAAGCTGAAGCCACAGGCCAGTTAGTGATAAGCCAGGGATTAGAACCGAGGCCTCGGGTCCTTTCCAGTGATCTATGGGAGGTGGAGGGGAAAGCTTCCACACTGGAGAAAGCCAGTGGATACTAGAGACTTTTGGGTTACCTTTTAGTGGATACTAGAGACTTTTTGGGTTACCTTTTCTGGCACAGGAATAAGGCTTTACAGAGGCAATCCTGTAAGTGCTGCTCTAAAGAGGCTCAGGAAAGAGAAGAATTATCAGAGAAAAACAAAAGGGAGTTAGTGAAAAAATAAAAAAAAGAGCAAGTTAAACTGGCCCAAGCCATTTTCACACTGTGGAGATCTACATTCTCTCAGGTTACAGTTTAGAAACATTTCTAGGAATGTGCTCAATTGCCTATGGCAAAGCTTTGAAGTCCAGGTTTAGTTTCTGATTTTTAAACCATTTCATATACCTCAAGTTTTTCTTCAAAGCACTTCCTAGGGAATGATTAACATTTAGTGTTTTAAGTAAACATAGATAATGTCTGGTACATTTGTAACATTTTTCCCCTGAAGGTTCAGTTGTTATTTACTAACAAATTCTCTTTTAGACGAATGAGACCCAACAGATCTCTTTTGTCATGTTGCTTAAAGATACAGCAAAATCAAATTGCTGTTCTTAACCCAGGAGTGTGCAGTGAAATCAGTTTACTAGGTTGCAAATTGCTTTTACTTTTTCATGAAGAGTAGAACACATAACTGGCCTCAAGATCCCTCTACCAAAAACTCATTCTGAGGCAGACTCCCGAATGTCTAATGACTTCAAGAGTCAGCTGAATTGCATTTCTCCAGTCTCTTGACTTGGCATCAAAGAGGAAAAGTTGGAATTAAAAGGAGAGATGATGACAATGTGAGAGTGAACCAAGATACAGGGGCAGGAGCTGACGGGGTGGGAGGGTGATGGGAACAGAAACTAGCAGGACTCACTGAGGACCTGTGATCTTGCAAGCGGACCCAAAATCTTCTCCTGGAAGGCCAAAGCAGGCCAAGGTCGCCTACAAGATCTGCTAATGGATGGTGGTGGGTTGGGGACAGGCTTGGTGCCTCTGACTGGTGCAGTAGTTTCCTTCCGTCTAAGTTAGTCCTTGCCTTCTTTAAAACATCACATGTTCTGGTTATTGAAACAACAAAAGAGCACCACAGAGTAGAAATCACCAGCAGAAATTAACCCTACTTGCTTAGCTGAGAATTCTAAAGCATTTATTTCTTTCTGGCCATTCGGCTTGGAGTCTCCTTCTATCCACCCTGTCCTCCCCTCCCTCTTCATCCACAATTGCTCGTGGCACAGAAGGTTTGGGGACATCAAATCAGTCTCCACTCCCAACATCTCCAAGCCCCCCGGTCACTGCTCCCCTGCAGCACAAGTGGAGCATCAGGAAGACTGCCTGTTTCTTCCCCCATTCCCTCTCAGGGAACCTACGCTGGCTGACGATGAACTGCTCCATGCTCTCCTTCTGCTGGTTCGCGGTCTTCAGACGCTCAGCTGTGCTCTGAAGGAGCCGCTCCTGTTTGGATACTTTGGTTCTCAGTTCCAGAAGTTCCCTTTCTGTTGATTCTCCCTGGATAAGAGGAACAGACTCTTACTGAACAGGCAGAAGGACTAAAGCACCCTGTGCTTTGTGGCTCTTTCCAATTCCAAGAAGGATTCTACAATCTTCTCCACCCTCCTGAACTGGATTTCCTCCTTCACAGCCTCGAATACCTCCAGCTGAGGACAGTTTAGGATGAGGCCATTAGGTAGGAATATTGAGACTCTGGAATTTCCCATGTAGACTAGCACAGGCCCACACACCTGTAGCTTAAGAGAATTTCGCTTCAGACTGGAATAAAACTCCCAGCTCTGAAGAGGACCTTGCTTTAGTCCTGATATCAGTTCTGTCACTCTCCCTTCACAGGCAAGATTGAGAGTTCAGAAATGATATATTCGGGAGAGAGATCTGGACTCAGGAAAGTTTGCAAGTTTGTAAATATTTGTGCCAATATGGAGATGGCAAAACACCGTCTCCCTGGAATGAGCCTAGCTGGATCCCAAAGGTGTTGGTGACGTTGATCTGGAGCTGGGATCCCTGGGAGGGGATCCTGAAACCTGTCTCCTCGAGGGTCTGCCAATCAGAGTTAGCCTGAGCTCTGAGCAGATCCTGAGGGGTGGCTGACTTTCCCCAGGCCTGGTCCAGAGATGCCAGCTGAAGTGATATGCTGGGATTCCAGGCAGCGGCTGAAAAGGCTCAGTCTCATGGGGGCATTCTGTGATCATGTGACCATGGGACCTGAGGGGTGGGAGGTGGGTGCTGAAGCTTTAACTGAATTTCAGCTCAGCCAAACTTCAGAGAGGTAAAGAAACTGAACATTTATGGATTGCCAGGGTTACAATGTCTCCGCCTTCTCCACACCCCTTCCTCTTCTTCTTTGATTTCTTACCAGGGGCCAGGGGGCTGGCAGGGAATGGGATGTATTCAGAGCTGCAATGAAAGCAGCCACCATGGGTCAGAGATGTCCCTCCAGGGACACTCCTCTAAGGTCCTGTCTATCCCAATTCAGTATGTGGCTCCTGATTTTCTGTGAAAGCTGTGACATTGAGGAGACAGAACAGTATTGGAGGGCAGGAAAACTGGGTTTGAACCAAGAAAGGACACTGGCGTCTTACCACTTTGCCAGGCAGCACAGGGATGTGGGTGCTTGGCAGGGCCGCTCTCCAGAACACGGTGAGGAGGGAAGCTGACTCCTCTAGGGCATGGTGCAGGGCAGTGGTGCTGCTCCGAAGCTCACGAATGCCTTTGCTGCCCAGCACCTGGGGAAAGGTAACACCACAGGAGCGGAGAGATTACTTTCTTCCCCCTGCATGGGCTCCCGCTTCCTTTGTGAGTGAGGCACAGAACATGGGCCTGCTTGAACTGTGAAGCCCTCGCACAACCATTTGCAGTTCTCAGAACTAAGGTACTGCTCCCTTTACCAGGTATGCCTCCCTCCACCTGCAGAACCCACAAGGCTTTCAAAACTCACCCCCCTTGCTGTGTCCTCTATGAACCTGTTACCTTCCTTGCCTGAGATAAATGACCACGTTTGCATTGGCGGCCTCACAGCACAGAGGATGGCTTCTCATGCTGTGCCTGTAGCCCCTTACTGTGCTGATCTACTTGTGTGTGTGTCTTGCCCTCTAGTGTGGGGTTCCGTGGAGGCAGGGCTGTCCCTACGCATCCATGGGTCTCCAGCAGCTCAGACAGCACAGCCCCTGGTGCCTGGTCTCTCTCACTGGCAAGGTGCTCTGAGAAGCTTTGCTGACTGCCTTCCCTCCCTCTATGCAGTCTGCACAAGGAAATGCCATGGCTGCCAGGCTTCTCACCCCTTCCACATGTGGGGGCCATACACCTGCAAATCCTTCAGTTTCTGTCCACCCCATTGTGTCAACTCTGCGCACAGATGGTCACGTGCCTGCACGAGTGTGGTAGATAATAAGCTACCAAAGGCTGCTAGGCAATGCCACATGTTTCTGTGGGGCTGAGGGGAAATATCCAGTCAGCTACATCTGGAACAGAGCAGAACTGACAGTGAAAATAGTGAAGACAGGGCCTGGCTGCTATACATGGAAGAGGAAGCCTCAGCTGTTGAGAGATGCAAAGCACGAAAAACAAAAAACAAAAAACAAAAATGGTGGGAGACGGAGTTAACATCAAAGGAAGAAAGGGCACAAGGAAACAGTGCATCTAAAGCTACAGGTGTGATTACCTCTGTGCCTTGGGCTTTGAGGCCAGGGAAGCTGCACGCTGACCTCACAAGAGACACTATCTTTTTGGCCAGCAGCTTGCCCTCCACAATCTGCTGTCTCAGGGCACTGTAGTCATCCATGTGGCCAATGACATGGCGGCCATGCTTATTGGCAAAGGAGCCATCAGTAGCATCACCCTCCAGCTTGGGAGGGGTCTTCATTATTGGAGAAGTATCCACACCCAAGACTGAAAAAGAAAATAACAACACAACAGAATCTTCTGTTATTCATAATGATATCGTCAGTTTACTCCAACTCAAAAGAGGTAGAGAACAAGAAAGGGAAGAAGTTGGGAACAAGAAAGGAAGCCTTGGAATGTACAAGGGTGGGGCAAAGTCCGTAGAGATCTTCTGGCTTCTATATTTCTCTAATGTTTCTTACATTATCTCTTGATAAATTTGCCAGGAGACAATTTTTTCCTTATTGGCAAATGAAATAGGACGAATCATAATAAATACACAGACACAGACAAGGAAATCAAGCTGGATACAGACAGCATTTTCAAGAATGGAGAGATTATAGTGCAGCAAAAACAGCAGTAGGTAAACTACAGGAGGTGAACAATGGCAAGAAAGGCAGCCACAGAAAGTGTAGTGAGTAGGGCTAAAGGCCTCAAGGCATGCAGAGAAAACTCTCTAAGTACAGATAATATGTTTAGAGACAACAAAAGATTATTTGCATTAATCACTTTCCATCATCAGTCCCTGGGCCCTTTCGTTGCCATATTTACCATTTGTTCTGTGGATTATGGCCGTTTCTGAGCCAGGAGTAGAGGAAGCAGAGCTGGGGAGGACCAGAGCTGGGGAACTCATCGCAACATCCCGGACTGGAGGGGACACAGCTGAATCTAGGGGGTAAAGGCAACCACAGTTTTCAGGAGCCCTGGAACACCCTGCTCGTGAAGCACATGCACACCTAGCTGTCCTCACTGAGGCCTAAGGTGGCAGGACTCTCCTCTTGCAGAATTATCCATACCCTACAAGCAAAAGCAAAAGCCCATGAGTCGGTGAGTTCAGAATGTTTCCATTCTTCAGAACAAAAGATATTCCTTTGACTGAGGGGTGTTCCATGAGAAAGAAACCTCTAGTTTGAAAAATTATTAGGTGTATTTTTATAAACCAAGTCTTGAGTATAATTTGTGTGTGGTATCTAATACGATGCCCTGTAACTAAATGTAATATGTATAAATATACATAGTACATATTAAAATGTAGAATCAAGGAACCAAGGAATGAATGGATTCATGGAGGACTAAAATCAACATTGCAGTTGTCATTCTGATGAATTAATACTAAAAAAAATTGACTTGTATGAGAAGAACGGAGACAGAAGGCTTGGTGGGTTAACGTTGTCTTGCTGGAGACTAAAAAGCAACTCTATGGTGGAGGAATTGGAAAATATCACAAAGAAGGTAGAAAAGGTCCTGCTCAGGCAAGTGTGGCCCAGTGCCTGCTTTCCAGCTCAGGCCTCGGGGGTGCTGGAGAAGGCAGGGCAGGGACGGCGCCAGTGGGGCTGAGTCTTGGCTGCTGTGTGGGAAGCCGGTGAGAGTGGAAGGCCTGGTTAGAAGGAAGAGTTGGAGACATAACTGAACACCACAACCATCAGGGCAGCCCAGAGGAGGGCAAGGCATCCACCTAACGTTAGCTGAGAAGTTCCTGGCGGCCAGGCGGTTTGCTTGGCAGCCTACATGTGTTTTTTTAATTGAATTGCCAACACAGCATAATCATGTTATTGTCACCTTCCTTTGACAAATAAGGTTACTGTCACATAAATGAGCATCTACAAGAACCAGAGAAACATAAAGATTCACATGACCCAGAAATAGCTGGCAGGAGAGTTTGAAAGCTCAGCTTTAGAGAAACTGAACAGAAGTGGCTCCTGATTTGAATGAAATTGAAGGTGTGGCCATGGAGGTGAGTGGAGATGGTGTACTAAATAGTGTATTAAAAGTAAAAAAGGACAGAGGGAGTAGAAATTGAACGATTTAAGAGACTAGGAGGACACCATTGACATTTCAATGAAAACTGGGAGAAGTGAGATTAATGCAGGATGTTGAAAAGAGAAGGCGAACCTGGTCAAACACACCTATCTGAAAAGGCAGGCAAGAGGTGGGGTAGAGAAAGCAAATGATGGCCACCCAAAATAAATCACCCACCATCCAAGACTTCCCCAGAGCCCTGTTTCCTTAGGGGCAGGAACATTTTGCCACACACTGAATTCCCCACCTGTGAGGGAAAGGGGGACTAGAGAATCTGGGAAGGTCGGCAATACGGAGACAGGGCACAATGAGCTGGAAGGAACACAGACTGAAAATCACAACACCTGGTTCTGATCCTGGCTTTGTCTATAACTTCTCTAAACCCTCGCTTGTCTGTTAATATCTCAAGACCTAAGTTTTCTTATGTGAAATACAGAGATAGCAAAACCTGCTTTACTTCAGATGAAATTGTATATATGAAAACACTTGGCTAATACTAAAGCACTAAGCAAATCCAAGAAAACGATATGAATATATACAGCTACTAAATACTGAGCAATTCTTAGTGTGCCAAGCACTTGTAAGTGATTTCATTTAATGCTCAAAATCATATAAGGTATATATCATTATTATCTTCATCTTAAATATGAGGAAACTAAGGCTTAAACCTCTGAGACTTTAAACACCTTGCCCAAATCAAACGATCTCTGAGTGGTAAACTCAGAACCTGGAGCCTGGTCTGACCTAAATCCCATGCTTTCACTCAGGCTGCTAGACTTGAACATCTTTGATTTCAACCTGACCCCAAGGAGCATGGACGAGGCAGATTGCACCTTCTGCCACAGACATCCTGGTGATCTCCCCACTGGCCGAGGGCTTTCTAAGTCCCTTTTCCTTCCTACCTTGGAGGAGCAGCTGCTTGTTTCCAGGGTCAGCATTGGCTGGGAAGTTCTGGTTAACAGAGGAGGGGCTGAGGCTACCTTTGCCAGCACCACTATCCAGCTGATGTTGCAGCCGCAGTGGCAGACAATTGTTCCCCTGAATCCTCTGCTCCAGCTGCCCTCTCAGAGCTCATACCTCTGCCACCAGGTGGCTCAGGTCACTGCTCAAAAGGATTTGGTGACAGGCATCCAGGCTGTAAGCTAAGAGAGAAGAGGAGTCTGGTAACATTGACCCAAGTATTTCTGAGCACTTGTCAGAACCCTCCTCTGTGACATTCTTTTCTGCCAAGGATCCCACTATCATCTGAGTCTCATGCAACCCATCTATGATAGAGATGTCACCATTTCTGTGTGTGGCCTTGGGATGGCACTGAGATGGCACACATCCAGTCTGAAACTTCCCTGTGATTTAAGTTACACACATGCACCTAAACAGCATTTGATTGGCAGATGGGGATAAGTCCATATTTCGTCTCTATAGTAACTTTAGTCCTGTAGGCTAAAGTACAGAATCCTCCAAGGTAGAAGGCCAGCACTGAGCTAGAGAAGGCTAGGGGATGAGGGAGAAAGAGATTTGACAGTCTTCACTCTCAGAAATGAAAGAGGAGGAGGAGGAGGCCTTTTGGTAGCATATGAGAATGTGAGTTGGACACCGTAGACCAGGGATTATAACTGAGTTTTTCAACTTGTCTCTCTCTCTCTCTCTATATATATATATATGTGTATGTGTGTGTGTACATATATACACACACACCTATATACAGTGTGTATATATGTTGTGTGTGTATATAATACTATATATAGGTGCATATATGTACATATATATGTACATGTATACATGTATATATATTTACCTGCATTCACCACATGTAGTTTATTTCTTTTTACTGAGGATGAAGAGATCTAAGAAATATCCTACAAGGCCACAATCCCTTATCTGAAAACCTTAAGGCCAAATGTATTTTGAAAGGTAAAATTTGTTTTAGTTTTTAGCAAGGCAATAGGGTGCATATATCATATATAACATGTACCCAGTTGCATGTGAGCCACAATCCTTAATCAAACATATAACTATTTCTGCAATCAGCTATGTGAATATTCTAAGTAGATAAATAAAGACTTATGAATATCCTCTTGTCAGTTCATCTAGATTTTGTCACTAAATGAGTATTTGAAAAATTTTAATTTGGAGATCTTACTGGATTTTGAAATTACAGAGAAGAGATTATGGAGCTTTAATGGTTGCGGCTTTGAAACGAGTCCTAAAAGGCAGGGAGAAAAGCATGAAAGGAAAGGTAGCTCAGGATGAAGTAGTTTTAGAGACTTTGGTAAATAATCTACTCTTGAATTTTGCCCAAAGTTTTATGATGTTCCTCTCTCTCTTCCTCAATCCAACTTCTCACTAAATTTTGCTAAAGAGATGTTTTTAAATCTATCTATACCCTTTCGTTGTCCCAATAGCACCTTATATTAGACTGTCATGTCTTAATGTGCCAGAATAGCGCTAGACCCATCCAGTAGGTTTCCCAGATTCTAATGTCTCCCAACTCCAGGACATCCCCTGAAACTTAGCATCTTAAAGTTCTGTTTTCATCATATGCTTATCTTCTTTGAAAGAGAACAGACTTAGTTTAATTATCTCCTATATAGAATGTCGACTTTCACCCTGACCTGTGGGCTTTCAAGATTTGGTGACTCTGCTCCTCCATCCTGACTTCTCACGCCCTCAACCCGAAGCTTCTCCTGTGGGCAGGCTGGTCCCACTGACCCAACACTCACCATGACTTTGTATTTAAGCTATTCTCCCAGCCTGGTGAGCCCCCTGTATTTCTTCAAGTTCCAGTTCACCTTCTCTTTAGAAAATCAGGAAACTAAATCAGGATTTATGATAATTTGAATCTAAATTCCACTGCCCTTCACCTTTGCTTAGCCCTCTGGAGGGACATAAAATACATGAGTTTTTTTCACCTGACAGTTCTTCAAATATCCAAAGCCAGTTCTCATGTCCTCAAGATCTTTTGAAAGCCTAAATTTCTTTAGTTTCTTTGACCAGTTGGAGATTTCTGGTCTACACCATTGTGCGCCCTCTCTTCATTATGTTCCCTAGTGTGTCAATGCCCTTTTCAAAGATGGTGCCCCTTAATCTAACAATATTTTAGACATGGTCCCCACAGGTGAACATCACACTTACACTACCATAGTGTCAGATTGAGCTGGTATATCTAGCAACCTTTGGCCTGTACTTGTGTGAACATGTTTCTACCAAACCCCAAACCCTCAAGTCCATGAACGGCTGCTTGTCCTATACTTCTACGCTCATCCTATATTTCTATCACTGATATTTGTAATCGAGCTCAGGATTTTGCTTTTCATCTTTGCTAAATTTCATGACATTGATGTCAGTCCTCTGTTGCAGCCTGCTGTGACTTATTAATATTATGTTTTGAGTACCCTTCTCCATTTAAAGAAGAATGAAAAATATATCAAAATTCTCAAATATTAGATTATTATTTAAGCAGGTAGCAAAGTCTTCAATAAATGTCCTTAACATTTAAATCCAGGATTGAAATTTAGGTCCTATTAGTGGTATTTCTATAAGGTTTTTTTTTTGTTTTGTTTTCGTGTCTTTTAATTTTCTCCTGTGGGCAGGCTGGTCCCCACTGACTCAACACTCACCATGGCTTTGTACTTAAGCTATTCGCCCAGCCTGGTAAGCCCCTGTAGTTCTTCAAATTCCAGTTCACCTTCTCTTTAGAAAATCAGGAAACTAAATCAGGGTTTACGAAAATTAAATGAAAGGGCAATAAGCTGAGAGTCAGATGTCACTAGGGAAAGGGTCAGGGTGGGAGCAGACTGCCTGCTGCATTGGGCTGAATGGGTTGTCAGTATGTATTACCGACAATATTAAAGGCCTTTTCAAATTGTGATATCATTAGGACAGTTCTTTTGCTTTAAAAATGTTATAATCTAGACATTGATAGGAATATCTAGATTTTCTTAAAGTAATTAGGAATGATCAGGCTGGGTCTTGCTCATGCCACCAACCTGTCCCTTTGGGCTTTGTGTATGAGAGTTCCTACTGGGAGCTCCAGGCTTGGGTGGAGGTTTCTGAGACAGAACTCTGTAGCTTGATCTCCACAACTCCCAAAGGAAAGACCTAAGACCTCACTAGCATCCAATGCAAGAGTAAAAAGCTCATGGGGTGAGGGGAGAAGAACACATACCTTTCAGCCCCTTCTTGGAATTGCCATAAAGTTCCTCGTAGATTTGTAGCTCTGACTGGAGGGACTCAAAGAGCTGCTGTTTCTCTTCACACTGTTGCTGCAGGAGGACCAGCTTGTGCTGCAGTCTGACCAGGGAGAGGCAAGGCCCACTGAGATGTCAGAGCCACTCAGTCACACCAGAGCAATAAGCTGAGAGCCAGATGTCAACTCAGGGGGTCATAAAGATTATGGTTAGGGTTACATCTGAGCCCCAGATGTCAACTCAGGGAGTTATGAAGACCATCACTTTTATTTCGCAGATGTGAAAATGGAGGCTGAGGGAGGTCAAGTAACTTTGCTTGAAAACACACCATTACCTACATTAGTTCAGAGCAGAACAGACACACCAGCAGTCTCCTTACTGTTTCTACAGTGCTCTTTGCATTCTGACAAGCAGTTACAGGGCTTTTGCTGGGACCAAGCATCACAGCCAGTATAGAAGCTTACTAGGTGATGGTGAGACTAATGTCCTATATCTAACTGGAAGCATGGAAACCCTTCTTTTTCATGTCTCTGATATATTGAAAACTTCTATAACAGAGTTTTACTCTCTCAACTTGGGAGTGACAAGGCATTCCCAGAGAAGTCCTTTCTTCTGCTCAAAGCACCCCCGCCCCAACACACAAAAATCAGGAATAGCAGAGGGAACACTGAGGTTTCCAAAAGAGGACACCAATTGTCTTGCCAATATCCCTTCTTCTAATGTAAGAATGAACGTAAGAATGAAGAATGCTTCCTTCTCTGTCAGTGGGTCCCCTCTTACCTGGAGTCGTTTTCCTGGAGGGAAAGACGTTCCTCCCTGAAATGCAAGACCTCTTGCTGCTTCTCCCTCAAGTCTTCCAAAAGCTGCTGCTTTCCATCTTCTCATGCTCCAGCTCCTTTTCCAGCTCTTGAAGGTGGGATCGAGAGGACAGCAGAGCCTCCGTCAGGCTTTCCATTTCCTGGGAGTGCTCTGGTGAGAGGAACACAGGAGGATTGATTTATTATGATGGGGCCAGAGCTCAGCAGGAAGAGGACCCCAAGCACATCTGCCCTGACAGAGTTAAGGAGCAGGGAAGGAAGGCCCTATGTTGGTGGGGAAGAGCATACTGGCTCAACATCCCCCATAGCCTGGAGAATGTTGCATCTCTCTCTTTGCAAAACCCTTCATTCCACTTATTTAATCTGTCCTACCTTGCTCTTAGAGAAATTCTGGTTTCTAATGCTCACTATTTTCCAAGTGCTCACACAGCATCTGTTTGATAACCTGTCCTGATCACTCTTATTCCACAAGATGGCCGAATAGAAAACCAAATCCCAAAGCAGCAAATTTAGGTGAACACAAATTTCTGTAATACCTATGTAAATAGAATAATCCATTGCATAGTGGGCAAAATGGTGATACATACCTCCAGAGCAACAGCAGCTTTATCATGTATGCGCTGGTGAAGTTTCTCAAAAAACATTTCATTTGCTTAAGGGTTTTGTGTGAGTTATCTCGATACTGTAGAAACTCCTGAAATTCCTGAGACCAAAACATAGTTTCTTTTATTCTTTTATTCAATATTAACCAAATTGCCAAGTAATTTGTTAGTTATTCAGGATAAAAAAAAGATGTAATCACTTTCCTCAAAAGTAACAAGTTTAGCAGAGATAACAGACATATAAATTGTAAACTATTCTGCAACATACAACAGACACAACACATAGAATTAACTGTTCCGCATCATACCTAGCTACCAGGGGATTACAGGATGCACTGCCTAACTCTGCCTGCAGGTGTCAGTAAAGACCTCACAGAGGAGGTAACATTTGCCTTGAGTCCTAATTAAAGGACTAGGATTTCCTAAGTGAAGAAGGGAGAGAGGATGGTATGCTAGGGAGAAAAAAAAAAATATGCACACTACACATACAATGAAAAAATTGTACATTCAGTGAAATGTAGTGGATTCAATGTGACTGAAGCTTAGAGTAGGTGGCAGAACAGATCAGTCTCTTCTTAATGCTCCATTTTCCCCTCAAACTTTCATTCTGTCATCAAAATGACTCTGTGGAAGTTTCTGTACAGTTTTTTGTCTTCGCCTATTAAACTGAGAACAGTAGCCAAATCTTTTGTCTTCCCAACACCCAGAAAAGTGTGTGACTCACAGAGGTGCTTAATGACTATTTTCTGAATATTAAGTCTTTATAAAAGACTTCATAAAGGACTGCTTAAATCAGGGCTATATGTACTGTTTCTTACACTTGTTAGTAAGCATCTTAATTCACAAATTATGTTTTCTATTTATTTTAAATCCTCTTGATTCCCACCTCTCAATGTTTTCCATATAGCGGGGACTCAACACAGGTGGAATAATATCTTAAAATTATATAAACAAATTTCAGAGTTCTATGAGCCCAGTTTTCATTGAAATCATGTAAACTCACCTGAAGCAAATGCTCCTTGTGACTCAGACTATGGTTGAGGTGCTGGATGTTTTGTTCCTGGGTTCGAATCTCATTGTATTTTTCAGCCTCCTGGGCACGAAGCTGTTGGCTCTTGTTCTGCAATTCTTCTTGTAGCTGCTGCAAGGCTTTCCGCAATTCCTGAATTAAACATATTATCTTTTTAAAGAGATCTAAAATTCACATGGTTATCAGACATTACAACTAGACTTGTAAAGCGCTTAAAAGCCATCACTCCCACTCTCACCAGAAAAAAAGCTGAACAAACCGAACATCAATAACTCTACTTATATGCAACAGAAAATAGAGGTCCTAAGACATGCCAATCCTATGAAACTTCGAGCCATGGGCAAATACAGAGAATCACAACTTACCTGAATCAGAAACCACCGCTGGAGCCAGCATTGGGTAGACATAATTCAAAGGGAATTGGCTAATTGCTGGAGCTGACAGCAGCCCAGCCTGAGAGGTAAAAACTCCTGGGGGCCTAACTAGTGGGAGCCTCCCATATCTTCATGCGTTTTGTCTCCAGAAGACTTAGGGTGAGAATCGGAGACAACTCCTTGCATGCTTCTGGAGGGGAAGGAGAGGTAACCATTGAAAAACATGCCCGGTGCATTCTTTTCTACTTAACAAACACGTGCCCTCAAAAGAAAATTGTGTTTCCAGAGTCTAACCAATGTGGGGAAAGGGAAAAACCCAACTCCAGCGACCTCTGGCCATCCTGTCTCACCTAACAGGGAACAAAATTTGAGAAGCACTTTTGAAGGTCACAGCCCAGGGGCACAGGCCCACCACAAGACTGAGACCTAATCAAATCATAGGATTATAGAACACTTCCCTCCCCTACTCCTTACCACTGTATCAATAGGTCATATACATACATTTACATACACACACTATATATATATATATATATAAATACACACTACACACACACACACACACATATATATATAGAGAGAGAGAAAGAGTGAGAGATTTATTACATTTGATCCTCCATATCTGTGGGTTCTGCATCCATGGATTCAACCAGGCCTGACTCCAAAATATTTTTTCAAAACTTATGATTGTGTCTGTACTGTACATATATGGACTTTTTTCTTTGTCATTATTCCCTAAACAATACCACATAACCACTATTTATATAGCATATGGGAGGATGTGAGTAGGTTATCTGCAAATTCTACATCATTTTGTATAAGGAATTAGAACATCCGTGGATTTTGTTATCTGCAGGGGGTCCTGGCACCGATCACCCAGTGATGTTGAGAAATGACCACACAGGAAATTGGTTCATGTGATTATGGAGGCTGGGAAGTTTGAAATCTGCAGTGTGGCCTGACACATTGGAGGCTCAGAAGAACTGATGGTACAGATGTATTCCAAAGGTCATCTGTCAGGGAATTTGCTCTTATTCCCTCTTGCTTGAAGACGCTGGTCTTTTTGTTCTAGTCGGGCCTCCTACTGACGGAATGAGGTTCACTCACATCATGAAAAGCAATCTGCTTTTCCCAAATTCACCAATTTAAGTATTAGTCTCATCCAAAAACATTCTCCATGTTGACACATAAAACTAACTCTCACGGGAAGAAAAGAAGTATTTTTCCAAAATTAATAAGAGATTCCAAGCCATAGATCCAAGAAGTTCAGAGAACACCCAGCAGGGTAAATACTAAAAACTGTACACCTAGGCATGCAAATCCTAGTAAACATTCTCTAAAGAAACAGAACCAACAGAAGATAGATAGAAATAAAGATGGAGAGAGAGAGAGAGAGAGGAGAGAGAGAGAGAGAAAGAGATTGAGATTGATTTTAAGGAATTGGCTCACATAATTGTGGATGCTTGGTGAGATCAAGTCTGATGAGGTAGACGAGCAGGCTGGAGACTTAGGGGAGAGAGTTGCAGTTCAAGTCTAAAGGGAATCTGCTGGCAGAATTCCTCCTTGTTAGGGGGAGGTCAGGTTTTATACTATTAAGGCCTTCACCTGACTAGATGAGGCCAACTCACACTATGGAGTGTCATCTGCTTTACTCAAAGTTCGCTAATTTCAGTGTCTCATTTCATCAAAAAACACCTTCACAGAAACATCAGAATAATATTTGACCAAATATCTGGGCACCATGGCCCAGCCAAATTTACACATACAATTAAGCATCACAACATATAATATAGAAAATGTAGAAAATCAAAGACCAAAGAACATCTTGAGTGAAGCTAGAGAAAGAAAACACCTTACCTTAGAAGAACAAGGATGAGCATTACATTAGACTACTCTTCATAAACCATGCAAGCAAGAACAGCATGCAGCTGACATATTTAATGTTGGAGGAAAAATAGTCCTGCTAACCTAGAATTCTGTAGAATTATCCTTCAAACGTGAAGGAGAAATAAAGACTCTCTGACAAACAAAAATTGAGGGAATTTGTCACCAGTGATTTTGTCTTCCGTGAGAGGTTAAAAGAAGTTCTTCAGAAAGAAGAAAAACTACAAAGGTCAGAGACAAATCTACACCAAAGAAAGAAGTTAGAGAAGAAATAAATGAAGATAAAATAAAATATTTTATTATTTTTATTCTTAATTCATATAATCGTCTCTCAAAATAAGAAAAATAGCAATAATAGATTGGATGATTATACATTATGAATACATCAAATGAATAATAGCAATGTTTTAAAGGGTGGTAGGAAAGGAATAAGGAATTTTGTTTTTAAGTTACCTGCGTGACCCATGAAGCATCATAGCATTACTTATACATTGACTTAGATTAGTTGTAAATATATATGGCAAGCAATAGGGTGAAAACAAAAACACTGTTTTTTTTTTAAATGAATGAAATTCATATTTTAAGAAGAAGAAAAAAATGGGATCATATAACATGTTCAATTATAGCCAGAGAAGGTAGAAAAAGAGTAAAAGACACAAAAGAAAATAATGAAGAAAGTTAAAGAATACAAACAGTTACACGTACGGTACATATTAATCCAGTGATATCAATAGTCACTTTAAATGTGAATGGTCCAAATATGCCAATTGAAAGGGACTGGAAGAATGGAAAATGAGTCCCAACTATATGTTTTCTACAACAAACCTCCTTTAAATAAGAAGACACAGAGATAGTCAAAGTGAAGAGATGGAGAAAGATATACCATACTCATCGTAATCAAAAGAAAACTGGAGAAGCAGCCGAGCACTGTGGCTCATGCCTGTATCTCCGCACTTTGGGAGGCCGAGGCAGGTGGATCACTTGAGGTCAGGAGTTCAAGACCAGCCTGGCCAATATGGGGAAACCCCGACTCTACTAAAGACACAAAATTAGCCGACCGTGGTGGTGCATGCCTTTAATCCCAGCTACTTGGGAGCCTGAGGCAGGAGAATCGCTTGAACCTGGAAGATAGATGTTGCAGTGAGCCGAAGTTGTGCCATTGCACTCCAGCCTGGGGAACAAGAGCAAAATTCAGTCTCAAAAATGAAAACTAGATAAGCTATATTAATTTGAGACAGAGCCCACTTCAGAGGGAGGAAAATCATGGGGATAAAGAGTCATTACATTATGATAAAGAGGTCACTTCTCCAAGAAGATACGACAATCCTTAACTGATATGCACCTAACAACAGAGCATCTAAATACGAGAGGCAAAAGCTGATAGAACTTCGAGGACAAATAGACAGATTCATTATTACAGTGGGAGACTTCAGCTTCAGTAATTGACAGATTCAGCAGGCAGGAAATCAATAAAGGTATAGTGGAACTGGACACCACTACCAGTCACCTGGATCCAACCAACTTTTTAGATTACTTCATCCAACAAGAGCAGAATACATATCCTTTTTAGGTTCACATGGAATGTTCACCAAGATCCACTATATTCTGGCCCATAAAGCACACTTCAACACATTTAATGGAATAGAAATCATACCAAGTATGCCCTTCATTCAAAGTATGAAACTGAAGTAGAAATCAATAGCAGACAGATAGCTGGAAAACCCCAAAATTGGAGATCAGACAACACACTTCTAATAACACCTGGGCCAAGGAAAAGTCTTGGAACAAATTACATATTTTTAGCTAAATGAAAATGAGTGTATAACTTACAAAAAAATTTCTAGGTGCAGGAAAATTGTTGATTAGAAAGAAATTCATAGTATTCAATGTATATGTTAGCAAAGAAAAAATATCTACAATTAATAATTCAAGATTACAATTTAGGAAACTCAAAAAACAAGAGCAAATGAAATCCAAAGTCAGTGAAAAACAAGAAACTAAGAATTAGAGGAGAAATCAAGGAAACAAAACCAGAAATCAAGAGAGAAAAATCAACAAAACCAAAAGTTAGTTCTTTAAAATAATCAATAAAATTGAGAAACATCTAGCTGGTGAACCAAGAGACAATGAGAGAAAATACAAATTACTAATAAAAAAAGAAAAGAAGGTCCTCACTTCTGATCTCATGGACATTAAAAGGATAACAAATGAGGATTATCAACAATTCTGTGTTCACAAATTTGATAACTTGATGAATTGGACCAAGTCCTTGAAAGACACAGTCTACCAAAACTCACACAAGGAGAAGTAGATAACCTAAATAGATCTCTATTACTGAAATTGAAGCAAAGCTTAACAACCTTCCAGAACAAAGCACCAGGTCTAGATGGTTTCCCTACTAAACATTTAAGGAAGAAATGATACCAATTATCTCTAGAAAATGGAAGCCGAGGGAGCACGTCTTAACTCTGGTCTAGGAGGCAAACTTTACCCTAGTAGCAAAACTAGACAGATGATTTTGAACCAGGATATTGAACTAGCCTGCACTGCTGAGCAGCTCCTGAAACTCAACCCTGGAAGAACTGTGGAAGCAAGAAGGAAACATGGTTTACCAGAACTGTGAAAAATGGTAAACCTCCTATAGAGACTAAGGCGGTTTTGAACCGGCGTGTGTGGAAGGTTGATGTTCACAGGTAGGAGAGAGAGAACGACATAGAGAAAAGCATTTTCAATTCTGCTCTTGCTTCTGACTCCATGGCTATGGGCCAAATGGGGCTCTTCCCCCTTTGGGGGAAGATTTGTCAGCGGCTCTTAATCCGCCAATGCCGCAGCTGCGATGTTACATCCTGGACCCATATAAGTTTCGCTGAGGAAAAGGGTTGATGAAAACAGGGGAGGACAAACCAGATGATCCTGGAGCATTCATTTTCCAGGTTTGCTCCCCAAAGCTCCAGAGCTAGTGGTTGTCATGGCCTCCCCACCACGCTGCTTAAAGAGAAGCAATAAAAAGAATCCCTTGGACAGAAGATTTACCTGGTGGAGTGTAAAACAAACGCGGGTGATAGAAATGAGTTTTGGGGACGTGCCACTCTCCACTCGGGGCCCATCCTTCATTTTGCCAGACCACCAAAGACTGGGCCTTCCTCAACAGGAAGGTCCGAGGCCCCTCTCCGCAGCTCCCCTCATCTGCACGCGGGTTCCTCCCCACATGCCTCCCTTTTCCCTGGGGCCCCTTGTCTCACGTGTGTCTGCCCTACCCCACAGCTTCTCTCCTTTCGGGAATGTCATTTATTTCTTAAGCTGCACTCCATCGCGAGACATGGTCAAATGGTCTGTCCAAGGTCCAGGCAGTGAAATCAATGTCCAGGTGACTCTTTGTATTTCAGGGATCCGCCAGAAGAGACAATAAAAGTCCCTCCAGTTTTAGGGCCAAATATGCAAAGACCAACCAACCAGACACACTGGCTACTTCAAAGACAGTCTCTGCAAAGTACCTGCTTAGAGAAATTCCACTCCGGAAGGAACCCGAAAGCTATACAGTAGTTCCCTTTTTCTTCTCTTTATTATCGCGTCTGTAACCTACCTGAAGAACAGTTATGGTAACTAAATTTAAAAACCAGAGGTTACAAAACAACAGATTGCATTGGCCGGGAATCGAACCCGGGTCTCCCGCGTGGGAGGCGAGAATTCTACCACTGAACCACCAATGCCCGCTGGTTGCAAAACTTGTGGCCTTTCCCTGGAAAGAGGTAAAATACGGACTCAAAGTTTTCACCGTTCTCTTTGGAAGATTCACTAACAAAAAAGACACTCAGAGCAAAGGCTTACAGTAGAGATTTGCATCAGGCAACACCACAGACTTATGGCTTCGCATTAAAAGAGTTGACTTGAAAAAGCCTTATTTTGAAGTAGGCTCTGTGCAACTGGGTAACAAACCTCTGTAGGAAAACACCAGAAATTCACCCGGTTTCCTGTCTCTGGTGCTGTATCCAACGTGGGCCTGTGGAAAGTTCTTGCCTCGCTTCTTGATATCTTCTCTTTGCCTTCGCGCCGCTTGGGGCCTTCCAAACCCTTTCCTCCCAACCTTAACACGAACATCAGTACTTTCCCCTAAAAGGCCTTCGGAACCCAGGGACCCGGGTTTGGAAAGCTGGACTCTTGGCACTATACCTGGGATACTCCCGGAGACCTGGGTGATAACTGAGTTTCTTTCCTCATATACCTATTTCGAATTCCTGGAAAACTCCAGGGATCAGATCTTGCTTTTAACTTCTTAAGCCTTACAGAGACCAAAACAAGAGCGAAGAAATGGACGTTTCGCTTCAAGATTTTTTCCCTTCACCATGCCCTGGTCGGCCACCCAAGGAGGCCAGTTCAAGAAAAAATGGTCCCATTCGATTCCATTCAACTCTAGGTAGATGCTAGGATGTTACTCCTCTAGCTAATGTAAAGCGTTATTTTGCTGTTTGCCTTTGTCTGATATCCATGTTTTCACTCTCATTCTTTTGTTTCTGATAAGCCTGGTACAGGCTTTGCACCGCTCTCTTTGTTGTTGTTTTTGTTGTTGTTGTTTGTTTTCTTTTCTTTTTAAATGTTTCATTTCCAATTTTTACTTTAATTTCAGGGGTACATGTGCAGGATGTGCAGGTTTGTCTCATAGGTAAACCTGTGCCATGGTGGTTTGCTGCACAGATCATCCCATCACCCAGGCACTAAGCCCAGCATCCCTTAGCTCCTCTTTCTGATGCTCTCCCCTCTTCCCAGCCTCACCCTCTGGCAGGCTCCAGTGTGTGTTGTCCCCACCCCCATCCTATCTGTCCACGTGTTCTCATCGTTCAACTCCCACTGATAAGTGAGAACACGTGATATTTGGTTTTCTGATCTTGCATTAGTGTGCTGAGGATAATATGCACGGCTTTTAATATGTAACCCTTTTCTGTCCATTAAACTGTTAGAGCCAGCATTTCCTTTTCTATCCAATCTGAGAGATTTAGATCCATTATAATTAGCAGTAATTAGTGTTATGTTGGAGATGACGGGGCATAGTTAGTCTCATTCCCAGCATTTCATTGTATGATTTCCCTGTTTTTGCTTTGTTTTTTAATGTCTCTTCCTGCTTTTCTTAACTAGACTGGTCTGTCTGGGTAAACTTTCTGTTTTCCTATACTGTTTTTGAAATTCCATGTCCTTAGCTCAGGACATATTATGGTGGCCACTCTGAGCAAGGCCCATACTGTCTCTTCTTTCCTCTGTTTATCCAATTCCTATTCCCTTGTCCACTTCTAGAAACTCGTTCTGAGAAGTTTAGTATATGCTCTTTTATCCCACACTTTCTCTGCATATTTCAATAAGGGGATGTCTTTGAAAAACACACATTGTTCTTGGATGGGGATGTTAAAACAACTGTAAAATGTGAGTTGGTTCCCCAAAACCCATTCCAGCCTCTTTACTCCATTCTGTGTACTAGCTTCTCAATTTTTCTATTCTATTCTATTTTTTCTATAGAATAGAAAAAATTTACACAAACAGTAAAGTTTGTGTAAAAAGGGGCAAGGGGAAAGAGTCAAGCCAATATAAAATGAACAAAACACTTGAACAGTGTTTGTTCACAAAAGAGGCTTTTTTCATGTCCAAATGTCAAAAGAAAGAATTCTCAGCATCATTACTCATTCAGAAAACACAAATCTAAAATGCCATGAGACACCATTACATGCCCATCAGAATAGCCAACATTTAAGAGACAGGAGAAACCACTAGTCTGTAAGAATGCAGAGCAAATATATCCCTTGTTGCTGGCAAGAGAATATGATAGTGCAACCTTTCTAAAAGACTGTCTGATAGTTTCTGATAAAGTTAAAAATACGCCTGCTCCATGACCCGGCCATTCCATTACTAGGTTTATACTCAAGAGAAATGAAGGCACAGGTCCATAAAAAGGCCCATAGTACAATATTCCTAAACTTTATTCACAACAGTCAAAAGTAGAAATATCCCAATTGTCCATCAATGGTATTGTATTCATCAATAACATCAAAAAGCTGAGATACATGCCATAAAATGGACGCATCTCAAAACCATCTTTGCATTAAAACAAAAAAACAAAAAACAAAACAAAAAAACCCCAGCAAAGTCAGTATATTCCTTTATGTGAATTTCAAGAAGAAGCAAAAGTAATCCATGGAGACAGAAATCAGAATGGCGATTGCCTAAGTGGGGATGGGGTGAGGACTGACTGTAAAGGGGCTCTAATGACTTTTTGGGCTGGTGAAAATGATGTCCTGTAACTTGATCTGGGTGATGGTTTCTTTCATCAAAATGCACTGGGCTGTGCACTTAAGATTGGCACACTTTGGTCTGTGTGGATTGTATTTCAGTCATTTACTGATAGCAAAAGTAAATAAACAAATAAAAACAGAAATAAAAATTGGGTGTTGGGCAATGACATTAAGTTTAGAATTTCTTGTATTATTTAGGCTTTACTTAAAATTCCCAGTTGGAGTGCGAACTCTCCTCATGTCCTCTCACTTGTTTCTGATTTGACCTTAAAAGGCCAAACCGGGCCGGGCGCGGTGGCTCAAGCCTGTAATCCCAGCACTTTGGGAGGCCGAGACGGGCGGATCACGAGGTCAGGAGATCGAGACCATCTTGGCTAACACAGTGAAACCCCGTCTCTACTAAAAAATACAAAAAACTAGCCGGGCGAGGTGGCGGGCGCCTGTAGTCCCAGCTACTCGGGAGGCTGAGGCAGGAGAATGGCGTAAACCCGGGAGGCGGAGCTTGCAGTGAGCTGAGATCCGGCCACTGCACTCCAGCCTGGGCGACACAGAGAGACTCCGTCTCCAAAAAAAAAAAAAAAAAAAAAGGCCAAACCGATGTTTGAAATATCTGAACCAGAAAAGGCCAAACCGATGTTTGAAATATCTGAACCAGAAAAACAGTATGGCTATATCGTGTCAATAAGGCTGACTGAGAAGGAGCAGCTCACCTTTTGGGTGTTACACTTGCTCACAGAGGGAGCAAAAGCCGGGTCTTCAAGATGACCGGACCCCAGCGTGCAGGTTAGGGGTTGCTTCTATTCTCACCACTGCACAGAGCTCCCAAGGCACGGGTAAGTTCTAACCTCTCTAGTCGCAGGTAAAGAGCGCAGCCTAGGCAGAGGTTGCAGTCTAAAGGAAAGGAGGAGTGCCACGCCCTAGGAGGGATACTGCCTGGACTCGGACTTGACCCTGGCCACGATGCAGAGTACTAACCAATATACGATCACAGGAAGCCGCCTGCTTTCTTCTTTAAATTTAATATAGGGCTGCTTCGGCCTAAGAGGCCTCATGATTTTCCTTCTTTCTTGGTGTCTCTCCATTTTTCCTCCCTTTCTCCCCACTCTGCTACAGGAGAAAAGATGAGGTTCGTCTCTCAAGGATCCGGTCCTTCCCGCTGAACAAAGCTACTGGGAAGTTTCCTCGCCAGGGTTCCCGCCTCTACCGACTTCCTTGCTCTCCTCCTTGCAGTTCCCCCTTAGACCCACCCCATGCCCCGCTCCCGCCCTGGTGCCCCAAGCACCCACTCAAAAACAGCGCAGCTGAGCCCCTGCAGCTCCACCTGGCAGAAGGTTTACTGGAGGCCTCGCCCGTTGTCCGCCCCACGGGATGCCAGGAAATCAATCGGAATAAACGCTTTTTAAAAAGAACTTACTTCCCCTTCGCGACCAGCGTGGACAACACGGCGAAATCCTGTCTCTATAAAAAATACAAAAATTAGCCCGTCGTGTGGCTCACGCCTGTAGTCCCAGCTCCTTGGGGGGCTGAGGCAAGAAAATCGCTCTGCCCCAGGAGGTCAAGGTTGCAGTGAGCCGTGTTTGTACCTCTGCACTCCAGCCTGGGCGACCAAATCAGACCCTGTCTCACAAACAAAACAAAACAAAACTTCCCCATGGAAAAACAGTTCCTGATTTCTATTTTCAGAGCTCTTCAAAGGACTAAAAACTAAAGGCGACGATGGATTAATTCAAGTCCTAGTCGTGCGCCCTGGTGAGTGCCAGACCCTGTTTCCCGCGAAGGGACCCACAAGAGACCCTCACCACCATCCCTGCCCGGGTGGAGCCCCCGTGCGGGACACAGGATCCGCAGACGGCAGCGGAAGCTCCGCAGCTGCCTCAAAAGCGACTGGCCAGAGTGGGCACAGGCTCCCTCAGTAGATGAAGGCGGCGCAAAGAACGGGAAGAGGCATCCCGGGAGTCCACCGGGCGTCCTGCTTCCCTTGGGTCCCCGAGGCGGCCGCTCGGGCTCGGGTCGCGGACCGGGGCGTTTCCGGGGGCTTCTGAAGCAGGCGAGGGGCAGGGCGGGCGAAGGCCATACGGCTGTCCTTCGTGCTCTAGAATGTCCCAACGCGCGCGTGTCCAACACCACAATTCACCGCTCTAATCTGTCCAGTTTTCCAAGGACCTGGAACTTACACAGTCATCCTGCCGGGAGGGCCCTGAAGATTGAGGGGATGGGGAGTTTGGTGAATGCACCCTTCCTATAGCGCCCAGAAGAAGGCACGGAACGTGTTTCTGTGGCGCAATTCGTCAGAGCGTTCTGCTGTTAACGGTAAAGGTTGGTGGTTCGAGTCGGGCCCTGGGCTTTTATTTTAACCTGTTTCTGTTGATTGGACAACCAACTCCTGATTGATCACAAGACACACGTGTCCCCACTTCCTATCCACCTTAAGTCTGAGGCTTAGCAAGGGCCACCGCACGTCATACCTGTCAAACTCAGGAATCCCATAGACCTTAGAAAGGATCTCGCTTGTGGTGTGATAAAAATCTTCCTTGCTCCCATGGCTTGGGTCAGTGAGGTAGACATTTTGTGCTTCAAGTTTTTCATGTTTAATAATAGGAGGCCTATTACAGCAGTATCCTATCCCCAGGATGTGCCTGGGTTTACTGATTGCTCTATCAGTAATGTGACCAATGGAATCAGTCATCCTCATGGTGATCCTCGCCATTGTTCGTGAAAACAGCCTTTCTTTTTTTTTTTTTTTTTTTTTTTTTTGAGACGGAGTCTCGCTCTGCCGCCCAGGCTGGAGTGCAGTGGCCGGATCTCAGCTCACTGCAAGCTCCGCCTCCCGGGTTCACGCCATTCTCCTGCCTCAGCCTCCCGAGTAGCTGGGACTACAGGCGCCCGCTACCACGCCCGGCTAGTTTTTTGTATTCTTAAAGTAGAGACGGGGTTTCACCGTGTCAGCCAGGATGGCCTCGATCTCCTGACCTTGTGATCCGCCCGTCTCGGCCTCCCAAAGTACTGGGATTACAGGCTTGAGCCACCGCGCCCGGCCTGAAAACAGCCTTTCTTCCTCAGTTTGTGCATGATTTATTTAACCCTTTTCAAAATGTTTTTGAAGTGAGGTGCGTTTCACGGTTTTAGCATTACAAATGATGCTACAGTCACCATCACTCTTGTACACATATCTTCGGTCACTCATGCAGCTATTTCTATAGTGTAGAGAACAAGATGTGCTATTTTTACATTATAGAATTTATTTAATGCTTCTAATTTGAGTACATTCTGCAAATTAATCTTTCATGGGAGAGGTACCAAATCGTATTCCAATTTGTTTCCCAATTCCGTCAATGTCTCTTTTGTCATTTACTTGCCGGCACAACAAACTTTCTACACATCGATGTATGATATTCCAGCCTTGGTCACCCAGACTGAAGTGCAGTGGTGCAAACATGGCTCACTGCAGCCTGGACCTCCTGAGGCAGAGCGATTTTCTTGCCTCAGCGCCCCAAGGAGCTGGGACTATAGGTGTGCACCACATGATGGGCTATTTTTTGTATTTTTTGTAGAGATGGGATTTTGCCGTGTTCCCCAGGCTGGTCACGAGGGGAGAGGCACCCTCCTGGCTTAACCGAGGGGTTATACAACAGAAGGACATGGTGGACATCACATACAGATAGTTTGTGACACAGGATGAACTGCTAAACTTCTAAGATATTTTAAAGTCCTGCAACATCCGTGGTTGATTTCTGTGATGACCAAGTCACACTGGTCAGGAGAAGATGCACCACAGTGACCTCTTGGAAAGATTTCTGTCAAATTCCCTTATACAAGGGGAGCAAAATCACAAAGGTCCCAGGCGATTTTTTCTTCTCCCCTTTCCTCTTTTCTTCATAAATCTTGGTTTTGCTTTTATTTGCCAAAACCAATCTAATGCCCATTCTCCCTCCTATACAATGGTAAATTAGCATGCAGATAGCTGTCCCTGTATTATTATTTGATAGATTTTTTTCAGGGGCTATGTCCATAACAATTAGCCTATCTGAGAAACATCACTGGAGCCAACAGAACCCTCCACCCTACAGGCATCTTGTGAAGGCCTGAACCCTCAGAGCTATTAGCTCCTGTTCCCTTGGTTCTTCTAATGAATATCATGAATAGAAATTGAGCTCTTTGGCTTTTACCCACTAAGTATGGCTATAGTACAGGTCTCTCTCTCTTCTTCTATGTCTTCTCTCTCTCTCTTACTGTTTCTTTCTCATTTTTGCACTATTATATTCTGCCATCAGTGGCACCAGTGTGGGTTTCTGGTTTTGATGTTATGGAGTGAACTTCTGGTGACAATCTCTGTTAGGTGGTGGTTGACGAGGATCCATTCCCTGATTGGCAGTACGTGACAGCTAATCTAGTCTGCGAGTCTTTCTTGATTGTCCATTATCCTAAAGATTCTGGTCTTTCCTGACATTTGAGACTGCAGCAATGAGAAGTTTTTTCATATCTTGTCTTTCTGATGTTTGGTAAAAGTCTTATGGACACAGTAGTTATCAATATCTGCAAGAATGGCATCTCTATAATAAGGATGATCTTAATACACAATGTGCCACACCCCATTTCATAGGAACTCTTGGCTCCAGGAAAGTGCTATACCTAAATGGATCTTGGCACAGGAAGGAAACTAAATTCCTAGCATGTGAGGGGCAGCTTTCTTTGATGGGCATATTCAGATTTTTCATAGCTGAAAAATATTGAATTAATCTCCTCTAAGGATTGTGTAAATTACAGTACAGGAAGGAGAAAAAAGACAATTATTACATCCCAAAGAAGCAACTGAGTCAGCAACATGAGCACTTCTGATAATTATACAAATCAAGACCTCATAATTTCCTGTAATTTAAGCAAGTCCAGCCCTTAGTAAAAATGGTAGAAAAGCAATGACCTGTAACAGTTGTCAGAATGAAAAATGGAGCCACTTATGCCAAATCCTAACAAAATTGAATCAGGAGATCACAAAGGAGGGGTGCTCACACACATGTGCCCATGACAAAAAACTATCACAAGAACTCTCTGAAAACCACAACTTTGCACAAAGGCCACCACAACCTTACCCAAAGAATCTCTCTGCAAGGACATCTGCCCAGCAACTGCCTATTCAGCCTTGGACCGATGCCGCCCTTGTGATTATTCCTTGTGGCCAAGGATAATGGTTTCTAAACAACTATGTGACCTTCCTCATTTCGGCTGTGAAAGGTTCCCCTTCTCAGCCTGCCCGGATGCGCCTATGGGTCCTCATACCGTAGTGCGTGGATCCCGAATTGAAATCCTCTGTTTATTCCCAAACATTCATTTCTTTGGAGAACCACCCTCTCTTGGTTGTTATTTTAGGTTGGCAACTTCGTCCTCTGGAAAAGAGAATAACCTGTTAGACTCAAAATTGTATCACAGAATTACTGAGATTTTTGGCAGTGAGGGCTCTCCAGGTATCTAAGGGTACCTAATGATTCCTTTTGTTTCCCTCACTTATAAGCATCACTGATAGAGACCACTGCCTCTGTTTCCACTTTAAAGGATGTTACTTATGACATGCTTTAGAATGCCCGGTACTTTAATGGATTTTTTTCATGTATAAATACACAGTATTTTCTAACTTTGTCTTCCTCTGAATAGTATAGACAAATTAAGTATCTGATCAATATAAAGGAGGTACTGCCCCCATAGTCTTATTATTATTATATGATTATTATTAATTTTCAGAGACAGAGTCGCTATTCCTCACCCAGGCTGGAGTGCAATGGCATGATCTAGCTCACTGCTGCCTTGAACCCCTGGGCTCAAGTGCTCCTCCTGCTCCAGCCTCCTGAGTAGCTGGGACCGCAGGCACATGCCACCACGCCTGCCTAATGTTTTTATTTTTCATAGTTACAGGGCCTCACCGTGTTGCCCAGGCTAGCCCAATTAGCTTAAGAACAGTAATAATCATGTGTTTAAATTTACAATAAGAAAACTAAGACTTTTTATGAAAAAAACTCACATTTTTCTACATATGCTTTAAATGTGATGTTTCTCTGAGGGAAAAATCCTGCTGCTGAGTTTCCCAAGAGGAAAAACAAGCTGCAGATCAGCGTAGACAGAGACCGGGTTGGGGTGATCCGCCCCTCTGCGGCCTGCCAGGGGCAGAGGGGAATTAATCTTCAGAGAGACAGAACATGACTCAGTCCTTTCATAATTTTTCACACAGAGACCCATCATTCAGTCACAATATTATAGGCATATAAAGTAGCAAAGGCAAGAGAAAACAAACCCAAAACAGGAAACAATAGGTTTCTCACAGATGACGGAGATATCGAGGTTGTCAGATAGTAACATTAAAATGATATGATTTAGATATTCAGAAAAATGGAAGAGATGGTAAAATTTTTCACCGGAAAATAATAACCTATTTTGAAATAAAATGGAAATCATAGAAATAAAATATGGTCATGGTAGAAATAACATAGAGATATAATAAATACTTATAATTGGAAAGAAAATCTATTAAAGTTAGTAATAAAATGCAATAGTTATTATTTTAAAAAGTCAATAGATTGGTGTAATGGCAGTTTGGATCCGTGTGAAGAGGGATTACTAGCCTGATAAGTAACCGGAGACTTTCTAGACAAGCATAGAGAGCTAGCAGGAAGGAAAACTAAGAAACGAGTGCATATATATATATATATGAGAATATATATATGTGAGTTATGTCATAAACGCTTAACATAATATGTCACTAAAGTCCTGGAAGCTGGATGAGACAGAAAATGGGACAGAAGCAATACTGAAAAGAAGTAGTTCTTACCTATGGACAATTATGAGAAACAAACCCAACGAGGCATCAAGCCACATGTGCAAGAGGAGCTATGAACTCCAAGCAGCATAAGGACAAACAAACCACACCTAAGCATGTCACCAGGACACTGCTGAATGCCCAAGGCACATGGGAAAACCAGAGCAGCGCCAGAGGGGAAATTCCTATTGTGTCCAAAGGTTGGGTGCTAAATTCACAGCAGTGAAAAAGACACCACAGAGTTCTAAAATACTATCATTTTCAACTGACTGCTGGCTCCTAACCCAAGACTACAGATCTTTCAAGTGGAGGTGAAGTGCAGATCTTTCTGGAGAAGCAGCACATGCTAACTAAGGGAAACACAAAAATGTGAAATGATCCCCAGGGAATGTGGAAAGGGAATGAAGGAACGCAGAGCAATGCCTAGGTTAAATGTGTCGCTCAGTCAAATAGTACGTTTTATTAATCCAACGATCATAGTGATGTCCATGTGACTTAAAATATATGTTGCCATAAAATTAATGACAGTAACTTGAAAATCACAAGGAGGGTAAATGGAATTAAGATGTTCCAACTTCTAGCATTGTGTAGGAAGAGTAAAAAGTTCTAATTTACTCCAAACTTTATTGTACAGATTTTACAGTACGTATAAAAGTAAAAAATATATCTCAGGGTAAAATCAATACTAAAAGAAGTATTCATTTTAAGATTTCAGCAGTTTAAAAATAATTAACATTATTTTTATATTAAAAATGTAAATGTAAAAAGTGTACCGTGAAATTTAATAAATGTATAGACCATTTTAAGTATCAACCAGACCAAGCTATAGTACATTTCCATCAACCCAGGAAGTTTTCCATCAAAATATCTCAAAGAGGGAACCACTGTTGAGTCCTGATGCTTCCTGTAAATGGAATTACACAGGAATATCAGACAGGTACATTAAAATAAATTTGTTTTTGACATTCAAAAGATATTTTATAGGCATCTTTTGCTAAGCATGGTGTTTGGAGGGTTTTACCCATGTTACTGTGTTTTTTCATGTTTTCCCTGCTTTTTAAAAAACTTTTTGTTTTGCTCGTTTTTGTTTGCTGTGCGTGAGGTCATTTTATGACTATGTAACAGTAGATATTAAATTTTTCTGTTGATGAGGACTTGTGTTGTACCCAGTTTTTCCTTAGTATAAAAATAAGGTTTCGGCCGGGCGCGGTGGCTCAAGCCTGTAATCCCAGCACTTTGGGAGGCTGAGGCGGGCGGATCACGAGGTCAGGAGATCGAGACCATCCTGGCTAACATGGTGAAACCCCGTCTCTACTAAAAATACAAAAAACTAGCCGGGCGTGGTGGCGGGCGCCTGTAGTCCCAGCTACTCGGAGGCTGAGGCAGGAGAATGGCCTGAACCTGGGAGGCGGAGCTTGCAGTGAGCCGAGATCGCGCCACTGCACTCCAGCCTGGGTGACACAGCGCGAGACTCCGTCTCAAAAAAAAAAAAAAAAAAAAAAAAAAGGTTTCTATGAGCATTTCTTGTAGAAGTCTTGTTGGATGTATGTGTTCATTTTTCATGGGTAATGAATGAAAGTCAATTTGCTTTCCTATAGGGTAGACTTAACTCTGTAAGAAACTGCCAAATATTAGAAAAGGTGTTGTGCTAAATTGCAGTCCAACCAATGTCACACAGCAATATCATACACACTCTGAATGAGGAAGAAGGAGAGGCAATGACTTTAAAAATCAGGTTTTCTATGTTTCCCTTCATTTTCTTGCAAGCATTTAATGACATTTTTGAAGGTGGCTATGGGGACACCAAGTGTTATCACCAGCCTTTTCAAGTCTTGCCACAGAGCCATGGAGAGATACCCCAGGGAAGCCCAGCCAAGTGTCAGGCTTATAAACACCAGGCGGGAATAGATGCCTATGAAATGAGAAGGGTCAAGTGACCCTCCTGTCATGTCTGTGCCTCTCTTTGTAGCTGCCTTGACACCAAAAATGATCACTCCACTTATTTTGCCAAAGATAAAGCCAGACATTAGTTAAAGCACAGAAAACGGATTTTATTCACTAACTACTGACAGTAGAGAACCTGGCTGAGCTGTGTTCCCATTTGTGCAGAGGTGATGGCATTATAGGGGGAGAGGGAGGAGAGAGAGAGGGCAGGGGGCAAGGCACAAGTGAAACATTACAAAAGGTTGCTCAGTGTAAACTTCTGCCTCATCAGGCCAGCTGTGTCTGCCAGCTGGCAATATTAGAAGATGGGATTCTAACCTCCCACAGAGACTGGAAGACAGAGGCTCAGTCCTTCCTGAGAACTACAGCTCAAAGGAGTAAGACTTTCAGATCCTGGGGAAAGACACACTGGAGTCCCTAGGAGATACACACACATCTCAAAGGGATGCAGGAAGGATTCCCTTCTTAGTAAGTGCCATAAGAAAGGGAGATGCCGAATCTACCATCATCAGCAGGTATTGGCTAGAACTAAAGTAAGGTCCCCTGGCAGCCTCAAGCTTCCTGGGGTAGGCATTGTCACGGGAGCCTACAGTCATCCTCCAGACAAAGCCTTATGTCCGAGAAGCCATGATAGAGTCTGGTCATCTCTTAGCCCAGAGATTTAGACTGAGTCCTTGTGTGCTGAGTTTGGTGTTTCTCACTTTCCATCCCCCCATTACATGGCTTAGATTTTAGTCGACTCTGTTAGATGCAGAAGGCCACGGGCCATTTTCAGTGGCTTTCAGGCAGCCCAGGCATATCTATTGAGACCTGAATGAAAATAAAGAAAACCATGAGATTGAGAGTAGGCCCCACAATAGGTATCCATTACCCATATTCAAGGAGATGGACACGAATATTTCCAGGCTTTATCAAAATGGAAAGTGGCTTATGGAGTCAGGATGAAACTCAAACTTATATTAGCACTTCATATAGCTTATTGATATATTTTTTACATAAAAGCCATGACAAAAATGACAATCCACAAGTGGCAATGGTATGTAAGAGTTGGGGAGAGACTCCATAAGGTCAAAATTAACCTCATTTTATTTATTTATTTTTATTTTTTTGAAATGGAGTTTCACTCCTGTTGCCCAGGCTGGAGTGCAATGGTGGCATCTTGGCTCACTGCAACCTCCACCTCCCGGTTCAAGCAATTCTCCTGCCTCAACCTCCCGAGTAGCTGGGATTACAGGTGCGAACCACCATGCCCAACTAATTTTTTGTATTTTTGGTAGAAATGGGGTTTCACCATGTTATCCAGGCTGGTCTCAAACTCCTGAGCTCAGGTGATCTGCCCACCTCGGCCTCCCAAAGTGCGGGTTTACAGGGGTGAGCCACCATGCCTGGGCAACCTTACTTTCAATGAAACTCTCACATGTTGCTACTATAAGAGAAAGGAAGACAATGTTATGCTGGAATACATTAATTGTCGTGGGATAAACAGGCAGGACATGATGCTAAATTTATTAGTCCCTTTTATTGAGAGTATTTGTGAAGATTAATTTTTCTGTCAGTTTGAATGGTCCATGGGGTACCCAGATATTTGGTTAAACAATATTTCTCACTGTGTTTCTGAGAGTGTTTCTGGATGAGATTGACTTTTGAATCAGTAAACTGCGTAAAGCGGATTGCTGTCCCCAGAGTGGGCCTCATCCAACCCACAGAAGGCTTGAATAGAATGAAAGGCTAGAAAGAAGTCTTTCTGCTCCACTGTCTTTGAGCCGGGACATCAGTCTTCTGCCTTGGGCCTCCGACTTGGTAGAGAACTACATTAGACTCTCCTGGGTCTAGAGCTTACTCAGTGTAGACCTTGGACTTCTCTGCTTCCATAATCACATTAGCCAATGTAAACCCCTCTCTCTCTCTCTCTCTGTCTCTGTATGTGTGTGTGTGTATCCTGCTTGTTTTCTTTCTCTGGAGAACTCAGACTAATGTAGTAATATGTGCCACTCGCCAGTCTTTGTCTCTATGCTTTTAAAAGGTATAAAATAAACAAGTAAACAAAACCCTGGAGGGTTCTCAAAGAAGAACAGCAAAGGAAGTGAATTCTGACAGGTTTTGCACTGAGGACATTCAGGTGTGAGGAAAACATGAAAACCACTATGCTAGGGAAAGCAAATGCTATTGAGAATGTCTCACAAACACAACTTACATGTCAGGAGGTAGGGTTGGCCCTCAGGGTGGGCACATTTTACTTTAATTGCACTTTCGGTGGAACTTAAGATGAATCTAGGACTTTCATGATGGATGTATCTATATCTGTGTGTGTGTATACATACACATAGAGAGAGTGTATGTGTATATATATTACATATAGTTATGTATATTATATTATATATAGTATATATATTATATATATACACACAGAGAGAGAGAGAGAGAGAGAGTCTTGCCATCTTATCCAGGCTGGTCTCCAACTCTGAGCCTCAATCGATCGTCCCACCTCCCCCACCCAAAGTGCTCAGATTACAGGCATGACCCACCTCACCCAGCCCATTTTCATATTTTTAATTTAGTTCAACTACTGTGGAAGACAGTGTGGCAATTTCTCAAGGATCTAGAATCAGAAATACCATTTGACCCAGCAATCCCATTACTGGGTGTATACCCAAAGGATTATAAATCATTCTACTATAAAGACACATGCACACATGCACTATTCACAATAGCAAAGACTTGGAACCAACCCAAAGGCCCATCAATGATAGACTGGATAAAGAAAACGTGGCACATATACAGCACGGAATACTATGCAGCCAGAAAAAAGAAAGAATTCATGTCCTTCGAAGGGACATGGATGAAGCTGGAAACCATCATTCTCAGCAAACTAACAGGAATAAAAAACCAAACACTGCAGGTTGTCACTCATAAGTGGAAGTTGAAAAATCAGAACACATGGACACATGGAGGGGAACATCACACACTGGGGCCTGTAGTGGGGTGGGGGGCAAAGGGAAGGATAGCATTAGGAGAAATACCTAATGTAGATGACGGGTTGATGGGTGCAGCAAACCACCATGGCATGTGTATACCTATGTAACAAACCTGGACGTTCTGCACATGTATCCCAGAACTTAAAGTATAATAAAAGTTTTTAAAATTTAAATACACATTCCAAAAATTATATAGCAAGTACAGGAAGCCTCCTTTATGCCAGTTTTACAAAAACAGAAAAGATGATATGACAAGGCATCAAAGTGGCAACATATTAAAGTAGTGAGAGAGAGAAAAAAAGTTATTCTGGAATTCTAAGCCACAATGAAAAATCTTCCAAAAATGTGACTGAAATAAGGACATTTAAAGACATACAAAAAATGAGGCCAGGTGCGGTGGCTCACGCATGTATCCCAGCACTTTGGGAAGCCGAGGCGGGCGGATCACTTGAGGTCAGGGAGTTGGAGACCAGCCTGGCCAACATGGCAAAACTTTGTCTCTACTAAACACACAAAAATTAGCCAGGTGTGGTGGCACATGCCTGTAATCCCAGCTACTCGGGAGGCTGAGGCATGAGAATCACTTGTATCCAGGAGATGGAAGTTGCAGTGAGCCCAGATGATGCCACTGTACTCCAGCCTGGGTGACAGAGTGAGACTCCATCTTAAAAAAATACAAATAAAAATAAAGACATACAAATAAATGAAAGCATTCACCGACCCACACTACAACAAACGTTAAAGGAGTACTCCAGACCTAAGGATAAGGATATCAGACAGAAATCTGAACCTACACGAAGAAATGGAGACGCCTGGAAATCGCTATGTATGTACTTAGATGTTGGGGTTTAGAACACGTCTAAAATCAAAATACATGACAACACTAGCATAAAGGCCAGAAGGGGAGGTATAATGTCACTTGAGGGCAAACTGGTAAATATGTATTCTAGAAACCTTAAAGCTATCACTGATATAATAAAAGAAAGAATTATAGCTAATAAGCCAAAAAAGGAAAGAAAACGGAATGATATAAAAAACCATGTAATCACTATGCTGGAATAACTGCTCTCCAGGCCTCTACCCTATAAAATACACCAATGGCCAATGAGAAATGTACAACAATGACGACCGCAGCATTGTTTGTAATCATAAAGTAATGGAAACAACATAATTTCAAAGATACATGAAAAGGGTTTTATTTATTAAACAAACACAACAATTGAACAAACAAACAATGGAAGCAAGTCCTTTTGCTAAAAGGAACACAGAGGGTCATGATAATGCTACTGCTCCAAGGATTTCAGGGGTCCCAGACGCCTAGTTTTCAGTCTAATTTTTCTGGAAGATTTTATTCTTGGAGAGCTACAGATTCTCTCGTTTCGGGCTCTTTCAGGTTCTATCTCCATTTTCCCCTCAATTCCTCCCCATTCTGCTACAATAAAAAAGCAATTCTCACCTCCGGAAGATCCCGCCTGTGCCTCCCCACGAGCCTTTCAGGAGATCTGCATGTCTGTTCCACCGCTCCCCGGCTTCTTTCCCTGCTTTTGCTTTTCCTTTCCCCCGCTCCCGCCCTCCCGCCCCACCACCCACCACCGCCCGACCACCGCCCAGCTAAGATTCTCTATTTATTCTCCACCGCGTAGAAGGTGCACTGGAGGCCTCGCCCGTTGCCCGCCCCGCGAGGTACCGAGAAATCAACCTGAATAAACGCTTTGTAAAAAGAACTTCCCCATGGAAAAATCTCTCATGATTTCCATTTTCAAGCCTCTTCAAAGGACTAAAAGATAAAGGCGACGATGGAGTCATTCAACAAGTCCTAATCATGCGCCCTGGTGAGTGCCAGACCCTGCTCCCCGCGAGGGGGATCCAAGAGCCACCCTCACCACCATCCCTGCCCTGGTGGAGCCCCCGTGCGGAACACAGGATCCGAAGATGGCAGCGGCAGCTCCGCAGCGGCCCCGAAAGCGACTGGGCCGGGTGGGCACAGGCTCCCTCACTGGGTGAAGGCGGCGCAGAGAACGGGAAGAGCCATCCCGGGAGCCCACTGGGCGTTCAGCTTGCCTTGGGGCCCCCAGGCTTCTCGAGCCCGGGTCGCGGACCTGGGAGTTTCCGGGGGCTTCTGAAGCAGGCGAAGGGCAGGGCGGGCGAAGGCCATTCGGCTGTCCTTCTGGCTCCAGAATGTCCCGCGCAGGTGTCCAACGTGACCAGCGCGATTCACCGCTCTAATCGCTCGGGTTTTCCAAGGCCTTGCTCTATCGTCCTGCCAGGCGGGCCCTGAGGCTGGAAGGGATAGGGCCAGTTTGTTAAAGGTGTCCTTCCCATAATGCACAGTAGAATAAGCAGTTCCTGTCTCTGTGGCGCAATCGGATAGCGCGTTCGGCTGTTAACCGAAAGGTTGGTGGTTCGAGCCCACCCAGGGACGCTTGCTCCAGCTTTTAAAGCGTTCGTGTATTATCGATCACTAGAGAATCTCCCCCGTTCGTGTATTATCTCTCACTAGAGAATCTCCCCCGTTCGTGTATTATCCATCACTAGAGAATCTGCCCTTTTTCTTCCCGTAGTCCTAAATCCTAAAGGTTGGTGGTTCCAGGCCAGCCCGGGATGCCCCCTGCAGGGAGGGTTTTATCTTCCCAGGATTCTAGGCACAGTTAACAGAGATCCCTGTCAAGGGCCACTCCCCGGACCCCCCACATCCCCACCTCACAGATCCATTCAGACAGAGCATCTCCTGAAATGTCATGCTGTCTTGTGCCTGTGTATAAGAAACAGAGACCAAACGAGTCACTTTTGGTGCCAATAAAATCCTCATGCTGCCCCTTATAGGCTTGGATGGGTTATATGCCAGCCTCAATTTTTTCATTTTTAATAGGAGGCCTAGAGAGATGTCCTATCCCCTGGATGTGCTGGATTTACTGATTGCTCTATCAATGATATGGATAGAAAGTGGACTCATTCATCATCATAATAATCCTCTCCATCATTTTTGAAAACAGCATTTCTTATCTGTCAGTTTGTGCATGATTTATTTAACCCTTTCCAAAATGTGTTTGAAATGAAGTTGGCTTCATGGTTTTAGGATTTCAGAGAATCCTGAAATCGTCATTCTTGCACCACACATACCTTTGGCCACTGATAGTTCTATAGTAGCGTAGAGAACTGGACGTGCCACTGCTATATTACAGGCTTTTTAATGTTTACTTTTAGTTTTTGTGACAGGGTCTCATTCTGTCTCTCAGGCTGGAGTGCAGTGGCCCGATCGCGTCTCACTGTAGCCTTGACTTCTCAGGCTCAAGTGATCCTCCCATCTCTCAGCCTTCCCAGTAGCTGGCACTACAGGCGTGGGCCATTATGCCCTGCTAATTTTCACATGTTTTGTAGAGAAGGGGTTTCACCATGTTGTGCAGGCTGGTCTCCAAACTCCTGGGCTCAAGCAGCTCCGCGGCCTTGCAAAGTGCCAGGATTTACAGGCACGAGCAACTGCAACAGGTTTTATGTAATGCTTCTAACTTCAGCACTTTTAGCAAATTTATCTTCTGCGGGAGAGGTACCAATTCATATTCCAATTTACTTCTCAACTCTAATACTGTCCCTTTCTTCATTTACTTGCTGGCACANGTGGTTCTGAGAACGTCTTCTGGAGCCAGGCTGCCTTCACTTCAAATTCCTGCTTTCAAATCCTCCTTTGCTGGCTGAGTGACCCTGGGCAGGTCACTTAACGTCTTTGTGCATCTCAGTTTTCTCACATGGAAGGTGAAAGTGATAGTGTGACCTCGGCCTGAGGTAAGGACTAAATGAGTAAACATATGCACTCATCAACTGTGCATAACATGTGGCACTTTGTGATTCAGGCACAGTTGATAATGTGCGTATGTTACTCATGTGCATGTTAGCTCTTGTATTTTGCCTGCAACACTGCACAAAGAAAAGATGTGATGAAAACCATTTGTACTGAAGTTACAGCAGTGATACTTTCCAGTGACCCTGCACCATCCCAGGGAGACTGCAGCAATCCTCTCACCAGCAGTAACCTCCTGAGCTGGGAGGTTCTAGGAAGGCCCCTCAATCTCCAGCAGGTTTGACCTTCAAGGAGCTTCAGGGAATGAGCTAGAGAAGTATTTGTATCTAGGAGGAACTGGGAGTTTATTAGCTCATCCATACAGCTCATCCAAAGGGGAACAATGATTCAATTTCTGGCTTCAAATCTGCTCTAATAAAATTCTTATAGTTTTGACCGGGTGCAGTGGCTCATGCCTGTAATCCCCGCACTTTGGAAGGCCGAGGCGGGTGGATCACCTGAGGTCAGGAGTTCAAGACCAGCCTGGCCAACATGGTGAAACCCCATCTCTACTAAAAATACAAAAAGTAACCCGGCATGGTGGTGGGTGCCTGTAATCCCAGCACCTCAGGAGGCTGAGGCAGGAGAATCGCTTGAACCCGGGAGGCAGATGTTGCAGTGAGCTGAGATCACGTCATTGCACTCCAGCCTAGATGACAGTAGAAGACCCTGTCAAAAAATATATATATTTTTTATAGTTTTATAGTGGAAGACATTTCTACATGTAGGGGAGGAAAGATGACTTTTCCTCACCCAGCCTAGGTTCACTGCTGAGACCCTTACAGCAAAAGACAGACTAACAAGAGAAGAGCATATGTATTTATTTAATGTACGTTTTACATGACAGGAGCGCCTTCCAAAGGAAATGAAGGCCCATGGATACAGCTAAATCTCAGTTTTTTTTTGTTTTTTTGTTTTTTTGTTTAACAGTCAGTTTGTTGAAGAATGGATAATCATGGAGAAGTATGATAAGACAATAAGAGTATGACCTAGCAGTAACAAACTGAGGAAAATGTAGCCTGGCTTCTGTGTTCAGGCTCTTCTCTGTGTCCCTGTGTCTTCAGAATGGAGGATGCACCTCTCTGGTTACAGAGAGGGCACCTCTCACATTAGTGTCTTTTAATCGACTTCAGAGAAGAAGGGCAGCAGGTGGTGGGGTGACAATGACCTTCCTGCTTCTGTTGTTTACTCAAATTCCTTTAGCATAAAACATTCAATACCCCAAGATGTTGTATTTTGGAGTAGCATGTCATGAACCCCATCATGCTCATGCAACAAAACCCAGAATCTTTGAAGAGTGATGACTACAAAATATTTAAATTCAAAATACAAATGATGACCAAGTAGGGTGGCTCATACCTGTAGTCCCAGCAGGGAGGTGCAGGGAGGTCCAGGCAGGTGGATCACTTGAGTTCTGGAATTCGAGAGCTGCCTGGCCAATATGGCGAAAGCCCATCTCTAGTAAAAATACAAAAATTAGCCCAGCATGTGGTGCATACCTGTTGTTCCAGCTACTTTCAGGGGGTGGGGAATGAGTGGGCTGAGGATCAACTGAAACAATATCATATTTACAAATGATTTTTTTTCCTATAAGGCTAGTCAAGTGAAGCAGTGGAAGTGGAGAAGGAACAATGAAACCTGTAACTGGTTGTGATCAATTATTTGTAAACAGGAATGAATTTTTATGCACTATACACTGTTGTCAAATTTACATATGCTGCAAAACTGGAGGTGAACAGCAGTGCCCCGGTCCCGTTCCTACACTTATCTCTAGGGATAACAATTTTTTTTTTTTTTTTTTTTGAGAAGGAGTCTCGCTCTGTCACCCAGGCTGGAGTACAGTGGCCGGATCTCAGCTCACTGCAAGCTCCGCCTCCCGGGTTTACGCCATTCTCCTGCCTCAGCCTCCCGAGTAGCTGGGACTACAGGCGCCCGCCACCTCGCCCGGCTAATTTTTTTGTATTTTTAGTAGAGACGGGGTTTCACCGTGTTAGCCCAGATGATCTGGATCTCCTGACCTCGTGATCCACCCGTCTCGGCCTCCCAAAGTGCTCAGATTACAGGCTTGAGCCACCGCGCCCGGCCTGGGATAACAATTTTCAACGCGTGCAGCCAACCTGTATATAAATATTGTTACTCTTTGTCCAATTTTCCTCCCCAGGCCCTGCAGTCCAGCCTGCAAGGGGAAACAAGAGTTTGTGTGTTTCCTTACCTTCTAGTCCACTCCAAGGAGCCAAGAAGGCGTCATCTCACCCCCCTCAACCCCGGCTCGTCCTCCAAACTGAGCCCTTCAAAGACTGCGGTGATTTACACTCCTTCGTAATCGCTCTCAGCCCCAAAACATGAAAATGAGAGCGATGGTCCTGAGCGCCTGGAGCGACATCTTAGTTCGCTCCCAAGAGCCATCAGGAACCTCATTCCAAGTGCTCTGAAGAGCAGGAGAGAACATTTTTAACTCTGGTAGCGTCCTAAGGCGTCTTCTCCTTGGGGCAGGGTTCTGACGGGACGAGGGGGAGCCCCACCGTCAGGGACTCGCCCCTCAGAGCTGCTCAGGCTCCTCTTCCCCGTGGTGCCGCGGGAGCTCGGCCGGGGCGGCGGAGGATCAGAACCCGCGCTCCCAGGCCGTGTGCTTGAAGAGGCTGCCGGGAGGATTTCTCTTTCCGGCTCAGATCTTGGGATAAATAAATGAGATTTCCCGGAGTCAGGTTCCGAAGCTTAGTGAAACAGTGACTTTTAGGGTCCGCAATAGAGACGCAGGCGCTAAAGATTCGGCATAAAAATCTTAATATGAAGAAGTGAATAAATTAACATTCAGAATCAGATGGACCATGTGAATAAAGCAGTGCTACTCCCAAGTTAGGTCTCCAACCATCCATCCTAAGCTGAGACACAATCTCCAATGACTGAGCTAACCCCATCAAAATTTCCCACGTCACCATTTACTTACCAAAATGACAATGGGTGACATTACGAGATTTTCCGGGTGAAAGGAATCTCTGGGTCTAGGACTGAGGGGCGGCAGCCTTTTTAGTGGAGGAGACCTCTCACCCCGAGGCGGGGGAGCGGGAGGTCCGGGCCTCCGATTGCTGGGTGCCACGAGGCTCGCCCAGGAAGGGGACCCTGCAGGCTCGGTGATCCCGACTGGATGATTCGGCAATTTCCCTGTGGTCCCGGCCACTGTAAAAACCTGGCTTCTGGGACCCCGAACACCGACGACGGAGACGAAGAGGGGACAAGGAGCGCGGGGGACATCGCGAGGCTTAGACAGCGGGAGCAGAAGGGACACGGAGGCCCGCAGCTCAGTGCTTGTGGACGTCAGTGGAATCCCCATTCCTTTTAGGGAGTAAAACACGGCACTACCGCCCTAATTAAACAGAAAGGTACACAAAGGTTCCACCGAGACTCGAACTCGGATCGCTGGATTCAGAGTCCAGAGTGCTCACCATTACACCATGGAACCTCACAATGCAAATTTGCTGGTGGTGTCTGAATTCCTAATAAGTGGCAATAGTTCCCACCCACCCATGTCAAGGCATTTCTATTATCCCACAAGCAACACTCGAGGAAGGTGGATCAGTAGGAAGGAGCCATCCCTCTTGCTTTCTCTCTGCCCTCTCCTTTGATCGGCTCCTATCATTGCATTTGTACCTCGGAAAACGAGGCAACATCCACTGTGGGTTTAGGGCCAGAGAAGAGCCCTTGAAGCCTCCGTCATAAGAGTTTCCTGTGCCGAGGTGAAATTCCTTCCTTCCTTCCTTTCTTTCTTCCTTCCTTTTCTTTCTTTCTCTCTCTTTCTCTCTCTTTTCCTTCTTTCCTTCCTTCCTTTCTTCCTTCCTTCCTTCCTCTTTCTCCCTCCCTCTCTTCCTTCCTCCCTCACTTATTTTCTTTCTTTCCTTCCTTCCCTTCTTTCTTTCCTTCCTCTTTCTTTTCTTTTCTTTCTTTCTTTCTTTCTTTCTTTCTTTCTTTCTTTCTTTCTTTCTTTCTTTCTTTCTTTGCATTGAGATAGAGTCTCCTTTGTTGCTCAGGCTGGAGTGCAGTGGCAGTGGGCAATCTCCCCTCACTGCAACCTCCATCTGTTGGGTTCAAGTAATTGTAAACCCCAGTAGCTGGGATTACAAGCGTGGGCCACCATGCCTGGCTAAATTTTGTATATTTAGTAGAGATGAGGTTTCGCCATGTTGGCCAGGCTGGTCTCAAATTCTTGACCTCAAGTGATTTGCCCACCTTGACTTCCCAAAGTACTGGGATTACAGGTGTGAGCCACCGCGCCCAGCCTGGAGATGAAATGTCTGCAAAATTTCTGTTATTTTCTTTATGCTTTCCCTCTTTTCTGTTTGCCCAAAGAGGCTAGATGATTGTCAAAACAGGACAAGGGACTTCCTGGGCGCCTTGCCCCCTTCCTCCCTGTAGTATATAATAGAAGACAGCAATCAAGTGAGATTGGGAAGCAGGGAATCCTTCATTTTCTTCTTCATATACATCTATGTTTGGTTGGTTGGTTGGTTTTAACAAAATTTTCTCACCAGAAATGGAGATTTGTTGGATTTAAAATAAATGCAATCTGCCATGTTTTATATTTCTATAAAACACTCAAACCAGGCCATACTCACCTGCTATGACTCAAAATCAACCATATACTGTTGAGGTCAGGAGGCAGAGCCCTGACATTTAAGCTCAGGGTGTTTTCTCTGAATTGGCCAAGTTGATGCCATTCCAATTTCTCAATATCTCATGATCCATTAATTGCAGTCTGTAAAAGTTTACATGTATTGTTACTGAAAGCCCAGGAGTTCGGTCTAGGCCCTACTGCTCAGCTCACAGAAAACCAATCATTGAGACATTGAGTGTTGCCGAGGAAGAAGGATTTAATTGGGTGCTGCAGCTGAGGAGCTGGGAGATGAGTCTCAAATCAATCTCCCAGATCAACTAAAGTGAGGGGTTTATTTAGCAGGGAAGAAACGTAACTGTGTGTGGGAAAAGAGGAACTAGGGAAGGATGAGGAAGCATTCATGATGAGTGAGGGGGCTGACATCTTATTGTTTGGAGGCTGTGATCTGCTGAGTTTCAGGTCTATGATGCTTTTTGAGAGGCCTGAGGGTCCTTTCCTGAGGAAGGAACTCAGATAAAACAAATGTAAGTTTCAAGCTTTAAGACCAGAAGGGTCCATGTCTATGTCCAAAAACACTGTCTATGGGACTATTGGATCGATTTCAGTCCCCACTTTCTATTTGTCAGTTCTTCAATCATGGGGAATCTGGTCATCCAGCTTCCTGGCTGTGTCATGTGGAGAAGGGGCACCCTGAGCAGCTCCACACCATGGGTGACTGCATGGCCACCCAGGAATCAAACGTTCATCTAATACTGTAGTTTCTCCTGAAACACAACACAATCTTCCTCTCTCCAGTTCCCCATTTCCACTAAAGACAAAACACAGCAGGACCAACCTACCTGCAAAAGAAGCTTCAGTTCCGTATATTTGGCCTGATTACCCACACAAAGTGCAGCAAGAATCATTGTTCATATAGGCTCTCCTAAATGGACTTTGCTGGAACATTTCACAACGCCATTTCAGGCAAAGCCCTGGGAAAATTATCAATTCCTCCACCTGTATCAGGTTATAAAAGAAAACAGAATCTTATTGAACTTATGCAAACAAACACATGGTCATGAGTTAAGAATATTGAGTTTACAAATTCTGGAGAAATTTGGCAGAGAGAAAAATATGCCTCAAATTCTGTTTAGAAGACTATTCTACTCAATTGTTGCAGGCTATAAATAGCTCAAAAGGAAACAAGTTCTCCAGACTCTGAAGAATCAACAGTGTTTCAAACAAACAAACAAAGACCATAAAAACTTATTTCAGTCCTCTATTAGTCCAATCCATGCAATCATCTCCTGCTCTGCTTCATACTGGGCTAGCAATCTCTATGAACACATCAGCCTTTCTATTAGTGCCTTGGAAATTTTCTGTTTGGTTCAATGGCATGATCTCCAAGTTATCAGAAACCTGCCTCCAAGAGTCCTTTTCATGGACTTCCCCAAAGAACCAAGGCCTGGACTGTAACTGATTATAAGTAACTTTTTTAAGAAGAATCAAAGCAAAACAACAATTGTGGATGACAAAAGCCTTAAGACAGCCATAGTTATAGACACAGTTGACAAGGGAATTCTGTTGCTTTTGTGGCACCCGACAATTTAACATAATAATCGTAATTATCACTGGCAGCATATCAGAACTCTAGGAATCTCATACAATCCTGGAACACACATTAACAACACATCTGTGTCAACAGAACCCAAAGGAAGTGAAACACCACCTCAGATTTGACAATGCTTCTTGCATAATTCTAGCATAACAAATAAGCCTAAGAAGCCTAATATATCTCTCTTGGACTTCAAGAACTTAGTATCCAAAAAGTTAATTTGAGGTCCAAAAGGCTCAATATGGAAATTTTACTCTTAGAAAGTTTGCCGAAGTTTTGAAAGACTTGATATCACAAAATAGGATCATAGGTCACCTTAAAATAGTCAATCATTTAGCCAAAAGGTAAAAAAAAATACTGTATCTATTATTAATATTACACAAACATTTTGATGAAGAGAAAACCAAATTTTACCTTTGTGTAGTGTATTAAAATGTTAAAGCTAATTGTAATAAAACCTTATACACAAATTTAATTATAATCAGTTTGACCATAAGGTAAGAGTTTCAAAAACCTTTCATGACCTTTTATACTTTTCTATGATAGAGCAGATGAATGCTCTAGAAAACCCTGTTATTCCGATATATGGGCCTAGTTGCTGGCCTTGCATCAGGGTGCTTCTAAGTGTAATGTCTAATTTATAGAAAATCTCTGAATTTGAGAGTCCAGGGTGGGTGGATCGCTTGAACTTAGGAGTTTGAGACTAGCCTGGGCAATATGGTGAAACGTTGTGTCTACCAAAAATACAAAAAAAAAAAAAAAAAAAAGGAAGGAAAGAAAGAAAGAGGGAGGGAGGGAGGGAGAGAAGGAAGGAAGCAAGGATGGAAGGAAGGAAGGAGAGAAAAGAAAAGAGAAAGAAAAAAAAATTTCTGAACTAAAGTTCTCCCTCAAACTCCAGCCTTACAATTCTCATGTGCCCACCTCTTCTGTCTAGAGGAAGAGGGGGTACGAGATGGAAAAGGGGACATGTGGGATTGTTGGGTGTAGAGGGATTGAATGGTTTCAATTTCTGGTTCCGTCTCTCATGAAAGCAGTTGGTTTTGATTGTCATCTTCCCCAGGGTCTGATTGATGAGGCATTGATTGGTGTCAATATTCAAGATTTAGCAGGAGAAAGTGCCCTTTTCAGACCCAGGAGTCAAACCTCTGTAAGCTAATAGCACAAGGATTAGTTAACAGGACATTTGTACTGCAGAAAGTTCTATTTCTCTCTCTCACATCACCAATAAAAACACTGTGATCTGCTGTCAAGTAGTTACTGCCTGCAGCGCTTCAAACGACCGTATTAAAGTGGTTAGGATACTCCTTGCATGGCAACATGTAGTTGCCAGCATTCTAATGACAGAACTGTGATCAAAAGCATCAAAAATGTGACAGGACCTATGCCAAACTTTTCAAAGTAAGGCAATTAAATTTTCTCTCCATCATTTAACAAAATGCTAAATGCATATATCAGTTTTGGAAATTCCGTATGAGGATAAATAATCTCATTTTATTTAAATACTAAACAACAAAACAAGAACAAAATGAGAATAAACACACACTCATTTCTTTTCAGCTATTTTACTTATTTATTTTGAGACAGAATCTTCCTCTGTCATCCAGGTTGGGGTACAGTGGCAGCATCTCAGCTCACTGCAAACTCCACCTTCGAGTCCCAGGTTCAAGGAATTCTCCTGCCTCAGCCTCCCGAGTAGCTGGAATTATAGGCGGGCACCACCATGCCCAGCTGATTTTTGTGTTTTTAGTAAAGACAGGGTCTTGCCATGTTGGCCAGGCTTCTGGCCTTGAGCTCCTGGCCTTCAGTGATCTGCCCACCTCGGCCTCTCAAAGTGCTGGAATTATAGGAATGAGCCACCACACCTGGCCTTCTTTTCAGCTATTTTAAAAGAGCATAATCACATATTTCCAAGATTGGTTTCTAGATACAGTACTGATTACTGATTAGGTCGCTTTCACCATTAAAATCTTCAAAACAGTGCAACAATTGTACACATTTTATTTTCAAGTACACACATGACAGCCCAACTGTGATACAAGGCTTGAGATAAAAAATCACTAGAAATTCTCACAACTTTTTTTATTACCACTTCATCCAAGTGAATGTCACTTAATTTTAATAATGCTAAACACAACTTAAGGAGGTTGAGAGAAATCCAATCAATATAATATCCTTAAGGACAAGGCCAATCTTTCTGAACATGGAAACTTTGTATCCACATCACAGTTTTTCCTCATTAAAGGAAAGGGTCTGCAACCAACTCAAACAATTGATTGAAACCACCTCACATTACTGATTGCATTGAAAGTGTACCAAACCTCAGGCCATGGGTGCCTGAGTCCTAGTGTTTCTGTGACATCCCCTTGGGGTAGCGGAACTCTACCTTTCAATGATGGGGAGTCTTGGGAAAGAGCAAGTCTCCTCCCCTTGTCCAGTATAGACAGATTTTGTGTCTAACCCACCTCAGCAGTTGGCCTACCCCTGGGGCCAAGGGTTGGACAACATCAGTGGTAGATGCCTTTTGTTTTATGTGAGAGAAGCAACCAGGTTTTGTGCCTGTACTCTGGTGGTGGTCGATCATGCGATCATGACTTATATGCCTACACCACCGTGGCAAGCTCGAGAAATTCTCTTTCCCTGCCACATGTGTCTTGTCAGCACTAAGGACGTGGGAGGAAAGACACAGCAAATGGGCAAAAACATGCTATGTGTCTGGAACTCTCAGAGATTCTAAGCTGTCACAATACTTCACACTTGGCCTTTAAGAAATGATGAACAACACTTCAGTGATTTTTCTCCAACCAACATTTATGGCTGCCGTCTTTTCCTTCCATTATCTGTCAAAGATGAACTGCTTCATGTGTTTGTCCTTCTATAGGTAAGTTCCTCATGCTTTGTACTTCAGCTGACTCAGGGGCCTTGCAACTTCAGCTCTCTGGTGGGATCAAAACACATGATTTTGTAGACCATACAGCTTTTTCTTGTCATTAGAGTGGGAACAACTGTCTCTTGCAGCTTTCTATATTTTAAACAACTGTTGAATCACATGTCTGTTTTATACAATCCTTATCTTTTCCTCCATTTCTGGGCTATTTTCCCTTCAAGATAGTACACAAATTCTTTTAGCCGATCACTTCTTTTGAGGCTATGAGGTAGACATAGTGAGCACCTTGACAATCCCTGCAAATGAGCCTGTTCATTAGGTGCTCATGGGAAATCTGGGCCCAGACGAGTACTGAAACCCACAACTGTCACCCACAGCTATAGTTGAATTTTTGTCATGAGGCTCTTTCTCCTCAATCAGCATACTAGTTTTAGAACAAGTTTGATTTTGGGACTATCTTAAAATAGGCTTCCTGAGTGGCTACTAAGATTTGCTGGGGCTCCAGTTTCTGGTCAAATGTGAGCCAACAGAGTAAAGACAACATTCTTTACCCAGAAGAAGGCAACAGTACATGGATACACTGTATTTTTCATCAACCTCAGAACAATTATATCAACGAATATTTAAATTAGTGATTGAAATACTTGTTTCCCAAAGCACGTGATGCTGAAAGTTGGAAAAGTTGCCTTGGTTGTCTAATGATTGTGTGCTCAGATTGAATTTGAGGGTACACAAGTTGCGCCTCCAGTGGAAAAGATTCTAAGAACTGGATGTGGGTAGAGGATGCAATTATGGAACTTGGTATATCTTTCCCCCTTCTTTTCTTTCTTCCCATTTCGACTAGTCTTGTAACGCTAGGCCCAGGCATCAATATACATACAACTAAAAAAGGCAGTATCAGTGCCTTTTTAAAAATCTATACAATGAAATTAGATGGTGCCTATTGCTAAAGTTACTTTAACTTCACATCATGTAGCCCAATAAGGTGAATGCCACCCACCTACCAAGGGCGTTAGTCAAGGAAGCTCAGGCTTCCACAGAAAAATACCAAAGGTTGGGTGGTTTAACAACAGACTTTTATTTTCTCAGTGTTCTGGAGGCCAAAAGTCCAAGATCGATGGGCTAGCAGAGCTGGTTTCTGAGGAGGCCTCTCTTCCTGGCTTGCAGAAGGCCACTTTCTTGCTTTGTGTTCCCATAGCCTTTCCTCTGTGCCTGTGTGGAGAAAGAGAGATATTCTTTGATGCCCTTCCTCTTCTTATAGGACACCATTCTGACCAGATTAAGGCCCCACTTGTGTGGCCTCATTAACCTTAATTACCTCCTTAAAGACTCTATCTCTAAACACAGTCAAATCTGGGGATAAGCTTTCAACATATGAATTCAGGGGAAAACTATTCATTTTTTAACACCAAGTAATAGGGACAAGACTAAGATTCTTTTTTTCTTTTTTTTTTTTTTGAGACAGAGTTTAGTTCTTGTTGCCCAGGCTGGATGGCAGTGGCATGATCTAGAATCACCGCAACCTCTGCCTCCCGGGTTCAAACGATGCTCCTGCCTCAGCCTCCCAAAGTGCTGGGATAACAGGCATGCACCACCATGCCTGGCTAATTTTGTATTTTTAGTAGAGATGGGGTTTCTCTATGTTGGTCAGGCTGGTCTCGACCTCCAATCTCAAGTGATCCGCCTGCTTCAGCCTCCCAAAGTGCTGGGATTACAGGCGTGAGCCACTGCACCCAGCGATCTTACGATTCTTTACCTATTAAATCCTATGGCATTTAGGCCCCTGGTGGTGGGGCCAGGAAGAAGTTGTTAGCAAGGCTGCTATTATTGCTAATTCTACGATTAGGAAAGCACACCTGAGCTGAAGTGCCTGGCTTATGGGAAACAGTGCAGGTCAAACAGGCATGAAATCAAAATAGGGGGAAATTGTAGTAAACAAAAGCAGTGCTCTTATGTGAGTCATGCATCCAGGAAGGATTAAAATTGTGCAATTTCATGGAAATCCTGTTGTCTTTATTAGGAGAATTACTTTACAAGGTTTATTAACTGGGGGGAAAGGATGGTGTGGATTAAGGACCACACCTGATTGCTCATCTTAATGTGAATTCTTGACTAAACAGCTATAGGGTGTGAAGGAAAGATCAGCAGTCAAAGAAAACTCAAAGATTTTTCAAGTGAGCATGTGGAAGGATGCAGTTTCCATCCACAGAGCTGAGAAAATACCATGTGCGGCAGGTTGTAGGAGGAAAAACAGAGATCAGCTCAGGGCCCCAAAACCTTGCTTGAGTTTTCCATTCACCCTGTTGCCATTTCTACATCCCCTTGAGATTTTTGTGAGTCTGAATGCAGAGTTGCTTGGCCACTTCTCCCCCTGGGCACCAGTCCTCTCACCTCCTCCCAACAGCGTCTTCCATGGCCCTGGCTCTGATGACCATCTCCCAACACGATGTCATCCTGCAAAGGTGATCTGAGCCATAACTGGGGCAAGGCCATCCACTCTTTGACTTGTGTGGCATTGGTGGGCCCCAGGAGTACATCACTGTTTCTCAGGGTAATAGGTCTTTTGTATGGAACTCTTCTTCTGAGGAAAACAGGGAGGAAAGAGCCTGAGGGGTGGAAAGCCAGGGCTGTACCAGGGAGCCTAGGAAAGCTGAGCCTAGGTTCTCAATGCAAAGAACATTTATGACCTGAGAAGTTCTACTCAGTTACTATTGTTAGTTTAGAATCTCATCAATGAAAACGGTATAGAAATTTCTTTTCTTCCTGGTTATATGTGCACCTACATAATATCCTTAATTTTGCCTCTTGACTCACAAGCCTACAACACTTCCTATCTCCCTGGCCCGTTGCAGAAAAAGTTTGCTGAAGTCTACAGACAGCAATGCCCCATGCTTTACAGAAAAAGACACCCAGGAATCTCTTTTACTAATTTTCATTTGTTGGACATTTTTCCTGGTCACCAATAAGTTCCCTTTGTTGGCTTGTAATGATTAGTCTCTGGTTGGTTGTCATTTGCAATGACACTATATATACTGGGACCTCAAAGCAGAAAAACCATAGAAGAAAACCTAGGAAATATAATTCTCAATATCAGCCATGGCAAAGAATTTATGGCCAAGTCTACAAAAGCAAATGTAGTAAAAACAAAATTCACAAGTAGGACGTAATTCAATGAAAGAGCTTCTGCACAGCAAAAGAAACCATCAACAGAGTCAACAGACCAGCTACAGAATGGGAGAAAATATTCACAAACTGTGAATCTGACAAAGGTCTAATGTCCAAAGTCTGTCAGGAACTTTAAAAAATCAACAGCAACAAAAAATAATCCCATTAAAAAATGGGCAAAGCGACATGAACAGGCACTTCTTAAAAGAAGACATACAAGCAGCCAGCAAACACAGGAATAAATGCTTATCATCACTAATGATCAGAGAAATGCAAATCAAAGCTACAATGAGATACCATCTCACACCACTCAGAATGGCCATTAATAAAAATTCAAAAACCAACAGATGCTGATAAAACTGGAGAGAAAGCATATAAACCCTTGGAGTGAATGTAAATTAGGTCAGTCACTGTGGAAAGTAGTTTGGAGATTTCTCAAAGAACCTACAACAGAGCTGCTATTCAACCAGTAATCTCATTACTGGTTATATACACAAAGGAATGTAAATCATTAAAACAAAAAGACACATGCACTCCTATGATTATCACCAGGTTATTTACAATAGTGAAGATGTGGAATCAAACAAAGTGTCCATCAATGGTGGATTAAATTTAAAAAAAAAATGTGGTACATACACAACATGGAATACTACACACCCATAAAAAAGAATGAAATCATGTCTTTTGCAATAACATAGATAGAACAGGAGGCCATAATCTGGAGGAAACTAATGCAGAAACAGAAAACGAAATACCGAATGTTCTCACTTAGGAACGGGACCTAAATATTGAGCTCACATGGACATAAACATGAGAATCGTAGACACTGTGGACTACCATGAGGTAGGGAGGGAGGGAGGGAGGGAGAGTGGGCTGAAAAACTAGCTATTGGGTACTATGCGAACTACCCGGACCCGACATACCCATGTAGCAATCCTACACATGTACCCTTGGTACATAAAATAAAACTGAAATTTTAATAAGAATAAAATTATATTACACTAAAAAAATTACTGCACAGAAAGTAAACTAATCATGGATTTTAAAAAATTAAATATTACAAATAAAGGTCTAAAATCAATAATCCAAACTTACACTGTAGGAAACTGAAAGAAAACAAGAGCAAATCAAGTCCAAAGTGAGTGGAAGACAAGAAACAATGAACACTGGAGCAGAAATCAAGGAAATCGAAAACCAGAAATCAACAGAGAAAAGTCAACAAAACCTGGAGAGTGTTCTTTGCAATGACCAATAAAATTGATAAACCTTTAGCTGGTGAACCAAGAAACAATGAGAAAAGATACAAATTACTAATATGAAAAAGAAAAGAAGGACTCTCACTACTGATCTCGTGGACATTAAAAGGATAGTAGAGGACTATTAAAAACAATTCTCTGCTCACACATTTGATCACTTCGATGAATTGGATCAAGTCCTTGAAAGATAAAGTTGACAAAACCTCATACAAGGAGAAATAGATAACCTAGATAGGTCTCTATCTATTAATGACATTGAAGCAACAATTAACAACTTTCCAGAACAAAGCACCAGGTCTAGATGGTTTCACTACCAAACATTTAAGGAAGAAACTGTACCAATTCTCTTCAGAAATAGAAGCCCAGGGAACACGTCTTAACTCCGGTCTAGGAGGCCAGCTTCACCCTAGTAGCAAAACCAGACAAATGGTTTTGAACCAGGATGTTGAACTCGTCTGGACTGCTGACCAGCTCCTGAAACTCAACCCCGGAAGAACTGTAGAAGCGAGAAGAAAACATGGCTAACGGGAACTGTAAAAATTGGTAAACCTCCTGTAGAGACCGAGGCAGTACTGAACTGGTGTGTGTGGAAGGTTGATGTTCACCGATAGCAGAGAGAGAACAAGAGGGAGGAAAGTATTTTCGGTTCTGCTCTTGCGTCTCTTTCCATGGCTCTGGGCCAACTGCGCTTCTTACCCCTTCACGAAAGAGATTTGTCAGCGGCTCTTAATCCACCAATGCCGCAGCTGTGATGTGACATCGGGACCCATACAAGCTTCGCTGAGGAAAAGAGTAGACAAAAACGGGGTGAAACTGGATAATCGCGGGGCTTTCCTCTTCAGAGCGTCCTCCCCAGGCCTCCAGAGCTAACGACTGCCATGGCCTCCCCACCACGCTGCTTCAAGAGAAGCATTAAAAAGAAACCCTTGGACAGAAGACTTGCCTGGTGGAGTGTAAAACAAACAGGGGTGATAGAAATGAGATTTGGGGACGTGCTGTTCTCCACTCGGGGCCCGTCCTTCATTTTGCCGAGACCACCAAAGACTGGGCCTTCCTCGACAGGAAGGTCCGAGACCCCTCTCCGCAGCTCTCCTCATCTGCACGCGGGTTCCTCCCCACACGCCTCCCCTTTCCCTGGGTTCCAGTTCCCCATCACTGCGTGTGTCCGCCCAACCCCACTGCTTCTCTCCTTTCGGGAATGTCATTTCTTGAGCCGCACTCCATCGCGAGATATGCTCCAATGGTCTATCCAAGGTCCAGGCAGACAATTAGTGACCAGGTTACTCTTAGTATTGCAGGGATCCGACAGCAGAGATGATAAAAGTCGCGCCGGTTTTAGGGTCAAATATGTAGAAATGCAGAGACCAACCAGACCCATTGGCTGCTTCAAAGACTGTCTCTGCAAAGTCTCTGCTTAGATAAATTCCGCTCCGGGGCCGGGATCACGCCTGTAATCCCAGCACTTTGGGAGGCCGAGGCCGGTGGATCATGTGAGGTCAGTAGTTCAAGATCAGCCTAGCCAACATGGTGAAACCCCGTCTCTACTGAAAATACAAAAATTAGCAGGAAATGGTGGCACATGCCTGTAATGGCAGCTACTTGGGAGGCTAAGGCATGAGAATCACTTGAGCCCGGAAGGTGGAGGTTGCAGTGAGCCAGAATTGTGCAACTGCACTCCAATCTGGGCGACAGACTGAGATTCTGTCTCAAACAAACAAACAAAAATAAATAAATAAAAGAAAAATAAATTCCGCTGCGTAAAGAACTCAAGGAGGACTACACAGTATTTCCGCCCCCCTCCCCCCCCCCCCCCGCCCCGTCCACTTCTGCCTCCTTTTTTTCCTTTATTAGGGCGGCACAGTAAGTAAATGTAAAAACCACAGGGCACAAAGACAGGACGCTGCATTTGCCGGAAATGAAATCCAGGTCTCCCATGTGGGAGGCGAGAATTCTACCACCGAACTGCCAATGCCTCCTGACCCCAAGCTCTGCAGCCTTGGAAACAGTTAAGACACAGACTTGTGGACAGGAGTCAAGATTTTCGCTGTTCTCTTTGGAAGATGTGGCTAACAAAAAAGACACCCAGAGCAAAGGCTTGCAGTGGAGATTTGCATCAAGCAACACCACAAAGTTATGGCTTCACATTAAAAGAGCTGACTTGAAAAAGCCTTATTCTGAGTAGACTCTGTGCAACTGGGTAACAAACCTCTGTAGGAAAACATCAGAAATTCACCCAGCTTCTTGTCTCTAGTACTGTATCCAGTGTGAACCTGTGGAAAGTTCTTGCCTTGCTTGTTGATGTCTTCTCTTTGCCTCCCCGTTGCTTGGTGCCTCCCAAACCCTTTCCTCCCAACCTTGACAGGAACATCAGTACTTTCCTCAAAAAGGCCTTCAGGACCCAGGAGTTTGAAAAGCTGAACCCTTGGGACTGTGCCTGGGATACTCCAACAGACCAGGGCGATAATTGAACTTCCCTTCTCCTACACCTCTTTCCTGGAAAATGCCAGGGACCAGATCTTGCTTTTAACTTCTTATGCCTTACAGAGACCTAAACAAGAGCGAAGAAATGGACATTTCACTCCAAGATTTCTTCCCTTCACCTGGCCCTGGCCGGCCACCCAAGGAGGCCAGTTCAGGGAAAAACAGTTCCATTTGACTCTAGTTAGATGCTGGGATATTCCTCTAGCTAACATAAAGCGTTCTTTTGCTGTGTGCTTTTGTCAGACATTCATGTTTTCACTCTCATTCTTTTGTTTATAACGAGCATGGTACAGATTTGCACCGCTCTTTTTTTTGTTGTTGTTTGTTTTCTTTCCTTTTTACATTTTTTGTTTCCAACTTTTATTTTAATTTCAGGAGTACATGTGCAGGATGTGCAGGTTTGTCTCTTAGGTAAATCTGTGCCATGGTGGTTTGCTGCACAGATCATCCCATCACCCAGGTACTAAGCCCAGCATCCATTAGCATTCTTCCTGATGCTCTCCTTCCTCCCAACTCCCACCTTCCAACAGGCTCCAGTGTGTGTTGTCCTTACCCCCCAACCCCATGTTTCCATGCATTCTGATATTCAGCTCTCACAATAAGTGAGAACACACGGTGTTAGGTTTTCTGTTTCTGTGTTAGCTTGCTAAAGATAATGTGCACTGCTTTTGACCCAGTGTGGTGGTTCACATCTGTAATCTCAGCACTTTGGGAGGTCAAGGCAGGTGGATCACGAGGTCAGGAGTTTGAGACCAGCCTGGCCAATATGTGAAATCCTGTCTCTATTAAAAATATGAAGATTAGCTGGGCATGGTGGCGTGTGCCTATATTCCCAGCTACTTGGGAGGCTGAGGCAGAAGAATCCCTTGAACACAGGAGGTAGAGGTTGCAGTGAGCCGAGATCGAGTCACTGCACTCCAGCCTGGTAACAGAGCGAGACTCTGTCTCAAAATAATAATAATAATAATAATGATAATAATAATGTGCACTGCTTTGAATATTTAACCCTTTCCTGCCATTAAACCATTAGAGCTGGCATTTCCTTTTCTATCCAATCGGAGAGACTTAGATCCATTATAATTCAGAGTAATTAGCGTTATGTTGGAGATGATTGGCATAGTTAGTCTCATTCCCACCACCTCATTGTATGATTTCTGTGTTTCTGCTTTGTTTATAAAATCTCTTCCTGCGTTTCTTAACTAGACTGTTCTGTTTGGGTAAGTTTTTTGTTTTCCTGTAGTGTTTTTGAAATTCCATATCCCGGATTAGTCAATATATTCTGTTAGATCTCAGGTGCACAGGAAGAAGGTAATCATGTACCTTAGCTCAGGGCACATTATGGTAGCTGCTCTCAGCAAGGCCCTTACTGTCTTTCCTTCTTTTCTCTGTTCTTCCCACTCCCATTCCCCTGTCCACTTCTAGACACACGTTCTGAGGAGTTTAATATATGCTCTTTTATCCCACACTTTCTCTGCATATTTTAATAAAGGGATGTCTTTGGAGAACATGCATTGTTCTTTGGGAGTGAGGTGTGTTAAAACAACTTTAAAGTGTGAATTGGTTTCCGAAAACCCATTCCATCCTCTTTACTCCATTCTGTGTACTATCTTCTCAACTTTTCTATTCTAATACAAAAGTTTGCGTATAGGCCAGGCACGATGGCTCACGCCTCTAATCCCAGCACTTTTGGAGGCTGAGGCGGGCAGATCATGAAGTCAGGAGTTTGAGACCAGCCTGGCCAACATGGTGAAACCATGTCTCTACTAAAAATACAAAAATTAGCCAGGCATGGTGGTGCACTCCTGTAATCCCAAGTACTCAGGAGGCTGAGGCAGAAGAATTGCTTGAACCTGGGAGGCGGAGGTTGTAGTGAGTGGAGATCATGCAATTGCACTCCAGCCTGGGCAACAAAGCAAGACTCTGTCTCAAAAAAAAAAAAAATAAAAATAAAAAAAAAATAAAAATAAATAAAGAGAGAGAGAATACAGTAGTGCCACCATTCTAAAACACTGTCTGATAGTTTCTAATACAGTTAAAAATACACTTACTTCATGACCCACCCATTCCATTACTAGGTTTATACTCAACAGAAATGAAGGCACAGGCCCATAAAAAGGCCCATAGTAGAATATTTGGAAACAGCTTATTCACAATAGCCATAACTAGAAATATCACAAGTGTCCATCAACTGTAGTATATTCACATGTTGGAATAACACTCATCAATAACACCAAAGAGCTGACATACATGCCATAAAATGGAAGCATCTCATACCATTGTTGCATTAAAAAAAAAAAAGTCAAAATCAGTATAGTCCTTTACGTGATTTCTACAAGAAGCAAAAGTAAATCATGAGATAGAAATCAGAATGGTGATCGGCTAAGTGGGGATGGGGTGAGGATTGACTGGAAAGGGGCTCCAAGGACTTCTTGGTCTGTTGAAAACGTCCCATAACTCCATCTATGTGATGGTTTCTTTTGTCAAAATGCACTGGGCCACACACTTAAGATTGGTGCACTTTGGTCTCTGCGGATTATACTTCAGTCATTTACTGATAGCAAAAAATAAAATAAAATAAAAATAAACAAATAAATACATAAAAACAAAATTAAAGATTGTGGTTGGGGAATGTCATTAACTTTAGATTTTATTGTATTCTTTCTGTTTCACTTAAAATACCCAGTTGGAGTGCGAACTCTCGTCTTCTCTTGTTCATTTCTGATTTGGCCTGAAGGGGCCCCACGGATTTTTGAAATATCTGAGCCAGAAAAACGGGTACGGCCACATCATGTCAACAGTAAAAGATTCTGATAAGGTTGACTGAGAGGGGGCACCTCACCTTTTGGGTGTTGTACTTGCTCAGAGAGGGCGTAAAAGTCTTTCAAGATGATCGGACCTCTAGGCATGCAGGGTAGGGGTTCTTTCTATTCTTGTCGCTACAGAGAGCTCCAAAGCCACAGGAAAGTTGTGACTTCTCTAGCTACAGGTAAACGGCGCAGCCTAGGCTGAGATTAGAGGCGAAAGGGAAAAAAGAGCTCTACACCCTAGGAGGAACATTGCGGTGATTCGGCTTCCAGCCAAGGCTGCTGCGGCCACAGCGCAGAGGACTAACCACAATACTATCACCGCGAGCCATAGGAGCTGAAGCGCGCTGGGCTCCTTCTTTAAACTTAATGCAGGGCTGCTTCCGTTTTGGAGACGTAAGGGTCCGCGTAGATTTTGTTCTTCCTTGGTGTCTCTCCATTTTTGCTCCCTTTCTTCCCCATTCTGCTACAATAGAAAAACACTTCTCATCTCTCCCTTGTGCAGTCCTTACCGCTGCACAAAGCTACTGCGAAGTTTCGTCTCCCGGGTGCACGCCTCTGCCGCCTTCCTTGCCCTCCTCCTCGCAATTCCCTGTTGTATTCACCCCCTGCCCGGCTCCCGGCCTCCTGCCCCAGAGAGGCACCCAAAAACAGCGCAGCTGAGTCCCCGCAGCTCCACCGCTCAGAGTGGCAAGAGAGGCCACTGGAGGCCTCGCCCCTTGCCAGCCCCACGGGATGCCGAGAAATCAATCGGAATAAATGCTTTCCAAAAAAGAACTTACTTTCCCTTCGCGACTAGCCTCCGCAACATGTGGAAATCCTGTCTCTACAAAAAATACGAAATTAGCCGGGCGTGGTGGCGCGCGCCTGTAGTCCCAGCTACTTGGGGGCTGAGGCACGAAGATCGCTTGACCCCGGGAGGTCGAGGCTGCAGTGAGCCATTTTTGCACCGCTGCACTCCAGCCTGGGCGACCAAGTGAGATCCTGTTGCAAAACAAAACAAAACTTCCCCATAGAAAAATAGTTCATGATTTACATTCTCAGGATTCTTCAAAGGACTAAAAGCTAAAGGCGAGGATGGATTCACTGGACAAGTCCTAGTCGTGCGCCCTGGTGAGTGGCAGACCCTGCTCCCCGCGAGGGGACCAAGAGCGACTCTCACCACCATCCCTGCCCTGGTGGAGCCCCTGCGCGCGGACACAGGATCCGAAGACGGCAGCGGAAACTCCGCAGCGGCCCTGAAAGTGACTGGGCAGGGTGGGCACAGGCTCCCTCACTGGATGAGGGCGGCGCAAAGAACGGGAAGAGCCATCCTGGGAGCCCACCTGGCGTTCAGCTTCCCTTGGGCCCCCAGGCGGCTCAGGCCCGGGTCGCAGACCAGGGCGTTTCAAAGCAGGCGAGGGGCTGGGCGGGCGAAGGCCATTCGGGTGTCCTTCTGGCTCCAGAATCTCCTAACTCGCGGGTATGCAGCGTGATCAGCGCGACTCGCCGCTCTCATTTCACCGGTTTTCTGTCCTGCCAGGCGGGCCCTCAGTACAGAAGGGATGGGGGGAGTTCGGTGAGTGTGCCCTGCCTATAGCGCTCCGTAGAAACAGCGTAGCGCTTTCTGTAGCGCAGTTCGGTCCCACCTAGGGGCGAGTCGCTTTGTGTTTTTTTTTTTTTTTTTGAGAGGGAGTCTCGCGCTGTCGCCCAGGCTGGAGTGCTGTGGCCGGATCTCAGCTCACTGCAAGCTCCGCCTCCCGGGTTTGCGCTCGTTTCAGTTGATGCACAATCAGCTCCAGCCTAATCAGGAGACACACATGTCCTCTTCCCCGCCTTCTTAAGTCTGAGGCTTGGTAAGGGCCATGGTGCCTTATACCTGTCAAACTCAGGAATCCCAGAGACCTTAGACAGGAACTCACTTCTGGTGTGATAAAGATCTTCTTTTCTCTCATGGAAGGCTTGGGGGAGTAAGGTGCCTGGAGTTTTTCGTGTTTAATAATAGGAGGCCTATTACAGCAGTATCCTATCCCCAGGATGTTCCAGGGTTTACTGATTGCTCTATTAATAATGTGACCAGTGGAATCAGTCATCCTCATGGTGATCCTCACCATTGTTTGTGAAAACAGCATTTCTTCCTCAGTTTGTGCATGATTTATTTAACCCTTTTCAAGATGTTTTTGAAATGAGGTGAGTTTCATGATTTTAGGATAACAAATGATGTTGCAATCTCTACCATACTTGTACACATATCTTTGGTCACTCCTGCAGATATTTCTATAGTGTAGAGAACAGGATGTGCCATTTTTACATTACAGCATTTATTTGATGCTTCTCATTTGAGTACATTCTGCAAATGTATCTTCCATGGGAGCGGTAACAGATTATACTCCAATTTGTTTCCCAAGTCTATCAATGTCCATTTTGTCATTTACTTGCCGGCACAACAAACTTTCTACACATCGATGTATGATATTCCACTGAGGGGAGAGGCATCCTCCTGGCTTAACTGAAGGAGTGTACAACAGAAGGACATGGTGGACATCACACAGAGATTCTGTGGCATAGGATGAACTACTAAACTTCTAGGATATTTTAAAGTCCTCCAACGTCTGTAATTGTTTTCTGTGGTGACCAAGCGCCGTGGGTCCGGAGAAGACGGGCCACAGTGACCTCTTTGAAAGCTTTCTGTCAAGTCTCTTATCCAAGGGAAGCAAAATCACAAAGGTCCCAGGTGAGTTTTTTCTTCTCCTTTTTCCTTCATAAATGTTGGTTTTACTTTTATTTGACGAAAACAATCGAATGCCTCTTCTCCCTGCTACACAATGGTAAATTAGCATGCACATAGCTATCCCTTTATTATTCTTTGATAGATTTTTGCAGAGGCTATGTCTGTAAAAATTAGCCCACCTGAGATACATCACTGGACCAACAGAACCCTGCACCCAACAGGCACCTTGTGCAGACCTGGACCCTTAGAGTTATTGGCTCATGTTCCTTTGGTTTTTCTAATGAATATCATGAGTAGAAAGTGAGCTCTTTGGCTTTTACCCACTACTATGGCTATAGTACATTTTCTGTCTCTCGTCTGTCTCTCATTTTTGTATCATGATTTTCTGCCATCAGTGGCATCAATGTGGGTTCCTTGTTTTGATGTTATGCAGTGAACTTCTGGGATCATTTTATGACTACATAACAGTCGGTATTAAATTCTTCTGTTGATGAGGATTTGTGTTGTACCCAGTTTTTCCTTAGAATAAAACTGAGGTTATCAAGGGCATTTTTGGTAGAAGCCTTGTTGAATGTATTGTTCACTTCACAGGGGTAATCAATAAACATAAGTGTGCTTCCTTATCAGGTAGGCTTAACTCGAGGAGAAACTGCCGATTATTAGAACAGCTGTCGTGCTAAATTGCAGTCCAACTAACATCACACAGCAATATCATACACACTCTGTATCAGGAAGCGGGAGAGGAAATATCTTTCAAAACCAGTTTTTCTATGTTTCCCTTCATTTTCTTATGAACCCTTAATGGCATTTTTGAAGGTGGCTGTGGTCACACCAAGTGTCACCACCAGCCTATTCAAGTCTTGCTGCAGAGCCATGAAGTGATACCCTAGGGCAGCCCAGCCAAGTCACAGACTTATCAACAACAGGCAGGTGTTTATAACAGCTGTTATAGACTTATAACACCATGCCTATGAAATGAGAAGGGTCAGGTGATCCCTCCCTCTCCTGCCATGTCTGTGCTTCTCTTTGCAGCTGCCATGTTGCTAAAAACAATCACTCTCACTTATTTTGTCAAAGATAAATCAGACATTAATCAAAGCGGTGAAAACAGATTTTATTCAGCAACTACTGACCATAGAGGAAGGGGCTGAGCTCCTTCGCATTTGTGCAGAGGTGATGGCATTCTAATCAGAGAGTGAGGTGGGGAGAGGGCAGGGGTCAGGGCACAAGTGAAACATTACAAAAGATTGGTCATTTTAAACGTCTGCCTCATCAGGCCAGCTGTGTCTGCCAGCTGGCAATATTAGACGTTAGGATTCTAACCTCCCACAGAGACCAGAAGACGGAGGCTCAGTCCTTCTTGAGGACTATACCTCAAAGGAATGGCTTTCAGATCCTGGGCAAAGACACACTCGAGTCCCTAGGAGATACACACACATCTCAAAGGGATAGAGGAAGGATTCTCTTCTTAGTAAGTGCTGTAAGAAAGAAAGATCCTGAACCTACCATCATCAGCAGGTATTGGCTAGAACTAAAGTAAGTTCCCCTGGCAGCCTTGAGCTTTCTTAGGTAGGCATTGTCATCATTGTCACGGGGGCCTAGGGTTATTTGTGGGACAGGGTCTTATGCTACTAGAAGCCATGATAGAGTCTGATCATCTCTTAGCGCAGAGATTTAAACTCAGTTGTTGTGTGCTGAGTTTGGTTCTTCTCACTTTCTAGCTCCCCATTCCATGGCCAGGATTTTACTGGACTCCGTTAGATGGACAAGGCCACGGGCCATTTTCAATGGCTTTCAGGCTGCTGAGGCATATCTATTGAGACTTGAATGAAAATAAAGAAAACCATGAGATTAAGAGTGGGCCCAACAATAGGTATGCATTACCCATATTCAAGGAGATGGACACAAATATTTTTAGGCTTTGTCAAAATGGAAAGTGACTTATGCAGCCAGGATGAAATTTAAACTTACATTACCAAAGTATAGAGCTTATTGATATTTTGTAAAAGAAAGTCATGGCAAAATGACAATCCACAAGTGGCAATGGTAGATGGGGTAGGGAGAGACTCCATAAGGTCAAAATTATCCTCACGTTAAATGAAACTTGTAAGTGTTGCTACTATTAGGGAACGGAAGCCAATGTTGTGGTCTATTATATTAATTGTCATGGGATAAAGAGGCAGGACATGATGCTACATTTAATGGTTAGTTCTATTGAGAGTACTTGTGAAAATTAATTTTTGTGTCAATTTGCCTGGGTCAGGGGGTGCTCAGGTATTTGGTTAGACGTGATTTCTCACTGTGTCTCTGAGGGTGTTTCTGGAGGAGATTGACATTTGAATCAGTAAACTGAGTGAAGCAGATTGCCCTCCTGAGTGTGAGTGGGCCTCATCCAACCCATGGACGGCTTGAATAGGATGAAGGGTTAAGAAAGAAGTTTTTCTGCTCCACTGTCTTTGAGCTGGGACGTCAGTCTTCTGCCTTAAGCCTTGGACTTGGTCTTGAACTATATTCGACTCTCCTAGGTCTAGAGCTTACTCAGAGTAGAACTTGGGCTTCTCTGTTTCTCTCTCTGTGTGTGTGTGTGTGTGTGTGTGTGTGTGTGTGTGTGTGTGTGTGTGTGTGTGTATCCTGTCCTCTGGAGAACTCAGACTAATATAGTAATATATGCCAGTTGCTGGTTTTTGTCTCCATGCTTTTGAAAGGTGTAAAATAAACAAATAAAACAAAAACCCGGAGGGTTCTCAAAGAAGAACAGTAAGGATTAGTAGAAGTTGTAACCTTTTAGGAAAAGCCCTAAGCACAGCTTTTGTTAAAACTGTCTTCAAGAAAATAAAAGGTGTTGGGAAAATTATTGTTACCTTAATGTTTTCTAAGCAAAGGCAAGATCAATCTAGGAGAAATATACTTAGGTTTTTTAAAATTAATTTTTATATTTTAATAATTCACATAGAATCTTAAGAACTCAGAGAGAAAAAGGGAAGTCCCTTGTACCTCTTACTTTGTTTCCTCCAATGGTAACATTTTGGTAATATTTCCAAAATGGTAATATTTGCAAATATAGCAGATGTATTGCAAATGCCACAGTACCAGGAAATTGACATTGATACAAGCAAGGTAGAGAACATTTCCATCAACATCAGGATTCATCATGTTGCCTTTTTATAGCCACGACCCTGTCTCTTCAGTGCTGCTCCCCCTTCCCTCCTTAACCCCTGGCAATTACTAATCTGTTCCCCGTTCCTATAATTTATTCATTTCAAGAATGTTACTTAAATGGAATCCTACATGTCACCTTTGGGATTACCCTTTGTCCACTCACCATCATTCTGTGGAGATTCATCCAGGTTATTGTAGGTATCAGTAGTTTGTCGTCATATAAAAAAAAATTATTGAGAACTATTCGATGCTATGGATATATAACACAGTTTGTTTAACCATTCACCTCATGGAAGTCATCTGTACACTGTTTCCCCAGTTTTGGCTATTAAAAACAAGGCTGCTATAAACTTTAAGTACATGGGTTTTGTGTGAACATAAGATTCCATTTCTCTGTGATAAATGCAGGGAATGCAATTCCAAGGTGGTGTGGTAGTTGTACATAGAGTTTTGAAAGTAAAAACTATACAGATATTCTCCAGAGTGGGCTGTAATCTTTTACATCCCCACCAGCAATGTATGAGTGATCCAGCTTTCTCTGAATCCTTGACAGCACTTGATGTGGTCACACTTTTATTCTGACCATTCTGATAAGTATGTAGCAATTTGTCGTTGTTGTTTTAATTAGTATATCACTAGTGGTTAATAATGTTCTGATTTCAACATATGAATTTGGGGGGGGCTGGGCACGATGCATCCCATAACAATGTATATTCTAGTGTGGCTGGGTGTTCTAAAATTGTCAATTTAAGTCCTGCTGGTTGATCGCGTTGTTGGGTTCTACATTCTTGTTGATTTTCTGTCTGGTTGTTGTATAAATTGTTGAGAAAGGGGGACATTGAAGCATACAGCTGTATTTGAGGATTAGTCTAGTTCTCTGTTAAGTACTTTCAGTTGTTGTTGCAAAGACATTTATGAATTTGTCAGAGGAGGAGTTGGTGGATTGGTCCTTTCCTCATTAAATAATCTCCCTCTCTGTCTCTGATTAGTTTCTTTTTTCTGAAATATACTGTATCTGGCATTAATATAGCCAATCTTGCTTTCCTTTGGCTAAGGTTTGCATGATATCTTTTCCCATCCTTTTGATTTCAACTTGCCTGTATCATATTTGAAGGTAGTTTCTTTGTAGCCAGTATGTAGTTGGCTCATGTCCATTAACCTACTCTGCCAGCGTGTATCTTACAATTGGTGTGCTTAGGCCATTGATATTGATATTTAATTGTGATGATTGATATGGTAGGGCTTAAGTCTGCCATTTTATTTTTCCTTTTCTGTTTGTTCTCCCTGATTTTGTTTTCTGGATGTACTTTCATTTTCTTACCTTCCTGTGGTGACTTGAACATCTTTGAGAATGGTGTTTTGCCTTATCTATAGCGTTTTTGAGTACATCTGTTTGAAAACTCTTGGTTTTTCCAGACATTCATATGTCTGTGCATCTATATTTTACCACACAGTATACTGGTATCATTGTTTTACCAGTTTGAGTGAATGATAGATGAGTTACTTCCCTTGCAGGTCTCTTTACCCTCCCAGCTTATAATTGTTTCAAACATTTTCTTTATGAAGAGTTAGAACCACATCGAATGGTGCTATGATTTTCTCTGAAATCATCAAGCATAGTTTAGAAAACTCAAGAGAAGGAAGGCCTATTTTGCTTACTGTTACCTTCCTTCCTTCCTTCTTTCCTTCCTTTCTTTCTTTCTCTCTCTCTCTCTCTCTTCCTTCCTCCCTCTCTCCCTCCCGTCCTTCTTTTCTTTTCTTTCTTTCTTTCTTTCCTTCTTTCTTTCTTTCTTTCCTTCTTTCTTTCTTTCTTTCTTTCTTTCTTTCTTTCTTTCTTTCTTTCTTTCTTTCTTTCTTTCTTTCTCTCACTTTCTTTCTTTCCTTCTTTCTTTCTTTCTTTTGTCCTAAGGTTCCTTCTTTAATCATTTCCTTTCTGTCTACAGAACTCCCCTTAGCCTTTCTTTTAGGGTAGAACTGCTGGTCAGAGATTCACTTAGCTTTTTTTAGTCTGAAACTGTTTTGATCCTCCCTTTAATTACTGAAAGATGTTTCTGCTGGAGAGAGGAGTCTGGGCTGACAATTATTTTCTTTCACGGCTTGAAAAGCACTGCGCTGTAATCTCAGCACTTTGGGAGGCCACGGTGGGCCAATCCCTTGAGCTCAGGTGTTTCAGACCAGACTGGGCAACATGACAAAACCTCATCTGTACCAAAAAAATACAAATAATTAGCCGGGAGTGTTGATGTGTGCAGTGGGAGGATCATTTGAGTCTGGGAGGAAGAGGTTGCAGTGAGCCAAGATTACACCACTGAATTCCCTGTCTCATGAATGCAAGGAAGGAAGGAAGGAAGGAAGGAAGGAGCGAGCGAGGGAAGGAAGGAAGGAAGGAAGGAAGGAAGGAAGGAAGGAAGGAAGGAAGCAAGGAAGGAAGGAAGGAAGGAAGGAAGGAAGGAAGGAGAGAGACAGGCGGGCGCAGTGGCTCATGCCTGTAATCCCAGCACTTTGGGAGGCTGAGGTGGGTAGATGATGAGGTCAGGAGATTGAGACCGTCTTGGCTAATACGGTGAAACCCCCGCCTCTACTAAAAATACAAAAAATTAGCTGGGTGTCACCCGTCTCTACTAAAAATACAAAAAATTAGCTGGGTGTCATGGCACACGCCTGTAGTCCCAGATACGCCCATCCAACACGAGGCGGAGCCACCGCCTTTTGTAGAACTATTGTGCAGGCTCCAAAGCCTCGGAAAACCGGAGAGACGCATCTTGCCGGCTACGGTGGACACCCGTGCATTGGGTGATTCTGAAGCTAGAAGGGCAGCCAGATGGCCTTCGCCCCGTCCTGACCCTGGTCCACTGTAAGCTCAGGGGAGAGCGGGAGCCAGGGAGGTGAAGTGCACAGACTCAGCAGAGGCGGCGGGCAGAACCGCGTGGGTGAGAGGGCGCGGTGGCTTCCGGGCGGGAGCTGCTGCTGAAAGGAGGCCTGGGTTGTCCGGAGGGTGACTGTCAGTGGAATCTTTGGCGGAGAGTGGTTTGGAAGAATGGCGAGGGAAGAGCAGAGGGGAAGGTGGTGACCCTGAGCGCCCGGCCAGGGGAGAGGAGGCTGTGGTGTCCCTCCTCTCCCCTTACCTGGCGGAGGACAGACAGTGTTAGGAAAGGGGTTCTCCCTGGACTAGGCTAGTCCACCGCACTTCGGCTGCGCTGACCCCTGCGATTTCCCCACACGCGGGGCCCTCGTCTACGGTGCTGTTCGTGCTCCCCTGCCGCTGGGTTCGCGCACTCACTCTCCTGACATGCCTTGGCTCACCGCCGACGCGGATATCGCCGCCACAGACCCTTCCCACCCTCCTAGGGATCTTGAGTGCGCTTCCTTAGATGTGAGCTCTCTTTTACACGCTGAATTTGGCTATAGCAAAAAAGCCCTGACCAAGAGCTTGGGTTTCCTTCGGACCTGCACACAACTCCCCAACTCCCGCCTGCAACCGCGGGTCTTGGCTCGCCGGCTGGCAGCGTCCACCGAGCGTGGAACCGCGGCAGCTGCATCCCCTGCAGGCTGGCGGGCCGCCACTGGCAGGAGAAAGGACACAAGGCCTGCGTGGTGGGAAAGCATGGGAGACGTCGCCTTCCTACGGGGTGAGAAGGTCTCCCTACAGTCTTTGGGGACCAGACGGATGGAGGTATCCCTTTCAGGAACAAGGCGGCTGCTCCTGAGGCCTGGCTCCGCACGGGGGCTCCTGGGTCCCGCGCGCCCTCTCCCTACCCGCTGTAGCCAGAGCTGCTTCACACATCTCAGCTGGCTTCTTCCGCCTCTGCCTCCTCTTCCTCCCCAGCCGTCCTTGGAACAGCAAGGTCCCCAGCCCGTGGGAAAGACCTAGCCTCCTCTACAGCACTTGTAGAGGGAGTCGGATAGACGTCTCTTAACACCAGGAGGACAGAGACACCTTCCCTTGCTGCTTCTCTTGGCGCAGCCGGTCCAAGGGGCTGGCTCAGGGCCCAGGACTCCTCGCTCCTCCTGGAGGGCCTGGGTCGCGTGGCCCAGGAGCTGGCCACATGGGCATCTCCCGCACTGCTCCTCAGGGAACGGGAGGCATTATCCTGCAGGGCCCACTCTTACCCATGAAAGACGCTCGGGAAATGCTCCCGCGGAAGCCGGAGCTCTGCGCGTTTGACCACTTCGGGGTTAAGTTTCCGTCCGCCCATCCTTCCTTTGGAGGGTCTGGGGGGAGAGGAGAAATGCTCGAGGACGATGCGCTTTGCAGCGTCTCAACCGAGACCAGAGGAAAGGAGGATGCGTCTTCCTGGAAGAAGGTGGCCCGAGGCCTGCGGTCGCAGGGAGGCTCGCGGAGCGGGAGCGCCCTCTCTCCGCCGAGCTATCCAGCGGCTTGCAGCATCCCACCTGGCGGACTCCTCTTCCTCTCGCTTCTCCTACTGCGGGTCTTCTATCCTGGTGTTCATTGAATGCCTATCTTCCTTTTGTGCCTCGGAACCTCTCACGCCCGCCACAAGTTACTGATTTCCTTGGTTGTTCTGAACTTTAAATAAGGTAATGCATGCAAGAGTGCCATAAATGCTCAGTAATTGTCATGTTATTATTTTCATCAGTAACATCATCTGAGTCATCAGTATTGTCTTTTTAACAGCTGCGTTTTTCATCGTCCGTATATAGTCACATACATTTGAACACTTTGTAATTATTGAGTAATAAATTCGTTCTGCTATTTTACAATAAAAATAATGCCGCAGAATGTATTCTTACACATATACCTTGGCAGATGTAGGACAGAGGCTCTTCTTTTACCCATCCTGTGGCTAACCTATCAATGTATACACCTTTAATGAGATTTTGCCAGCAGTCAAAGCCTTCAGGGAAAATGTCCCTAGCTCTTTACCACATCGGATCAAGGACTCTGGACAATTGGCACAACATCCTGGAATCGCTGAAACGGAGATATTATTCTCTGCTCTCCTCTGTTGACTGTGTCTTTTCACGACGTCTTAATGACAGTGCTGGCGACAAGAGTGTAACCATGTCAGTGTTCTCCTGCTGTTCTTGCCTGTGTGGGTCTTCTCCCAAACCCGACTTTCCTCCAGCAGCTGCACTGAAAAAGGGGAGGGGGCTGCGGGGTGGGGGGTGGGGCGGTGGGAAGGGGAGGGGAGGAGGAAATAAACTGAATAGGGAGGAAGCTTCTCACAGGCCAGGAGAAGGTAAGGAAGGGAGTCAAAGACAGAATTTTCTTCAGCAAACAGTAAAAGGGGAAATTTGCAGAAGCTAAGAGTTTTTAAACCCTTTGCTCCATCACATAAGTAATCCCTGATTTTCTGTTACACAAATCAGCACTCCTAGTCCTCCCTCCCTCCTCACCCCCAATCCTGATTCCTGTTTACAAAGAATGTTCAAAAGCAAGGAATTATGTATAACAGTTCCCAGTTTACTCAGGAAATTCTCAGATTACAAAGAGACATTACAAATAAACAAGTGAAGAGAAGAACCTTGGTGGGTCCAACATAGTATGGCCATCATTTTATACTCAAAATACAGAAAGACAACCTCAGAATAAGAAAACTTTTAGAATTGAATAAATCAAGTTTATTATTAAAACGCAAAGAAAAAAAACCTCTCCAAATGCTGCTGATTTTCTGTTTTAAACTACTGTTAGACTGGGGAGCCGGAGAGTGGGAGAGTCCGCCAAAGATTTTTAGATGAAAATTAATCATCCCTTGTCTACCATAGTCACACCCCAGTGCCCCTCAGATCCAATCCTTCGAAGGAGTGTCCAAGAGGTATAAAGCAAAGCCGGAAAAACAGTTTCCAAATTCTGGAGTTCGTTTTCTCTCATTGAAAATATAAATATCAGGCTAACACCTGTTGACACACAATAACAGGGACACAGAATCCCTCCCGGAAGACCGACGGCCCCACAGACCCTGTGGATGCCACAGTGGTTGATGAGGTTAAGTAACTTGGTTCAGGGTGTCTGGGCACACCTGTGCATGAGACTCTGTCTCTGCTGCTCCCCTCATCTCTACACGGATACCTCCTCACAATCCTCCCTTTCCTTGGGCCACTGACGCCTCTCTGACCAAGGAAGAGTCTCCCCGGCCCCCGCAGCTTCTCTCCTTTCCGGACCTTTACTTCTTGATCCTCACTCCATAGTGAGATGTGGTCTAAGGTAGGGGAAAGCCCAGCATGGGAATCCGTCTGATGGCCTTTGGGTTACCCAGGGATTTGCCCGGAGACTAGATGAAAGTAGCAAAGCCTTTATTTAGTTCCCAGTATTCCAAACTGCAGCAACCCACCAGAAACACCCCCACTTTCAAAGACAGGCTTTGAGCAGAGGAACTTTAAATTCGAGATTAGATCCAGCACAGAAAACACTCCAGAGGTGGCCCGCCACTTGGGTTAGCTTCCAGCCACCACGACCCAAGGCCCCTAAATGCTGTACAGCCTGTGTAGTACAATAACTTTGGTGGGTAGAAATGGAACAGCCCTTCGAGCATGAACTTGGAGCATGAAGGGTAAAAAGGCCTGCTTTGGCCGGGAGTTGAACCCAGGTCTCCCACGTGGGTAGGGAGAACGCCACCGCTGAACTACCACTGCGGGTGCGGCTTCACTAGATCTAATTTTGAAGAGTCTCTGGAAGGACTTTGAAGTGGTGTTTCTAAAATAGGTTTGTATAGGACTCTTGAGTAGACACAGCGAGCAAACAGAAAAGACACCCAGAGCAAAGTCTTGCATAGAGGACGTATGTCAGGCAACATTATCAAGTTATTTATAATGCATTTAAATCAACACACCGGATTTGAAAGAGCCTAATTGTGAAACAGGCTCTATACAACTAGATAACAGACCTCTATAGAAATACACGGGAAATTCATCCAGGCCTTTGTCTCTGGTCCTAGATCTGGCAAAAACCTCTGGAAATTTCATTTCCTCACTGATGATGTAATCTTTTTGCCAACCCATGTCTTGGTGCTTCCCAAACCCCTTCCTCCCAACCTTGAGACAATCACCAATTCTTTCCCTAAACAGGCTTTCAAAGACCCAGGAGCTGGAGATTTAGGGATGTGTTCAGGTTACTCCAGAAGATCTGTGGGATGTTCGAGCTTCTCTTCATCTACACCTCTTTTGAGTCATGTGAAAAAGCCAAGTATCTTGCTTCTAAACTCATGTTTTTAAGAAACCTACAAAAGTGGGAGTGAGTGAAAATTCACTCCAATATTTCTTTTCTTAACCACACTGTCTTTGGCCACTCCAGGAGGCATGTCGAGTGGCACATTTATCCCAGGGACCCAGAGCTTTTCTCCTCAGATGCGTCTTTTGAGTCTCTAGAAAAGTCCAGGGATCAAAATGACTGTCTTCCAAACTTTTGTGTCTTACAGAGATCTGCACAAGAGAGAAAGTGAAAATTTCACTCCAAGATTTCTTCCCGTGGCAAACAACAGGAGGTTTAGGACAAGCCTTTGCTTTAAGTGCCTGTTGCTTTGTTAGCTCTGTTTTCCAAAGACATCTGTGTAAGCCTACTATAGAACATTCCCACCTCCATCCCCCCTGCCCCTTCATGTCTGCTCATAACACTAGAGTTTTTTTTTTGTTTTTTGTTTTTTAACCCATGAGAGGTTATACCACATGGAACACTGATGGTTCAGTAATAGAATTGTCAACTCCCACGCTGGAGACCCGGGTTCACTTCATAGGGTGAATGCATCTCATGTCTGAATCTGCTCTAGCCCCCTTCCCCTTTCTTTCCTCCCTCCTGAGCTTACACACCTTTGTTACCGGCTGGTGTTCTGAAGTCCCAGGTTCTCGGTGTCTCAAACAAAGAATTGGACATGACACACACATGTAGCAAAGCAGCAAAAGACTTATTAAGCACAGTAACGCTCTCAGAGAGGGGAGAATGGGCTGACCTCTGCAAATGAGATCAATGTAAGTTTGGTGAACTTTGGGCTTTGAGTCTTTCTATACTTTTTTTTTTTCTCCTTTTCCTGGGGCTGCCTAATCTCTACCCAGCATGTGCCTTCTGATTGATAGGTGGGTTGCTTAGTTACTTTGGCGCCTGTGCACTTCCGCATCATCTTCATCCCATAATTTTAAGTATATCCATGATATGCAGTCTATATGCATTAGCTTTAATGAGCTGATTATCACACGGGATCATTTTAAGGCTACTTTTTCTCTCTCATATGCATGCCTATCTCTGAGGAGCTGCCCTTACTGGTTTGCTCTGGATCTTGCCAGCCATAAGCTTTTGAGTCACTACTTTTATCTCACTTTTGTTTTCGCTGCTCAACTTCTGCTTCCGAGTAACTGGGATTACAGGTGCGTGCCACCACGCCTGGCTAATTTTGTATTTTTAGTAGAGATAGGGTTTCACCATGTTGGCCAGGCTGGTCTCGAACTTCTGACCTCAAGTGATCCACCCACCTTGGCCTCCCAAAGTGCTGGGATTACAGGCGTGAGACACCGTGCCCGGCTGAGACTCAGTCTTTAAAATAATGAAATAAAACAAAAACATAAACCTCAAACAAGCAAAAAGACAAATGATTTCAATCATTGTGAAGCTCTTGATCTAGTGTGTGTGTGTATATATATATACACACACATATATATACACACACACCAAAAATACTATAATTTCAGAGAAGTGCTATAGGGTCGAATGTTTAACAACTTCTGGCATTTGACTGATGGTGTTTAAAGCTCTTCCACCATTTTCCAGGGGTATAAATCAAAGCAAGTTATTTGGTATTTACTACATTTTGGCTTCTTCATATGCAAGGGGGTTATGACAATAATACCTACCCCATGAGGACGGTATGAGGACTAAACGAAATTGTGTATGTATAGCCTGGGCTAATACCCATAGACACTGAATACTCAACTAGGTGGTAGCTAGTAGATTTTGAATTTGTATTTATTCTTATAGTTTTTAAGGTAAAATTTACTTTCATTGAAATGTTACCTGTATGTTTTTTGACAAATGAATACACTTATGAACTCATATCCCTATCAAGACAGAGACCATTTTTACCACCCAGAAATTTCTCTCATGTATCTTCCCAGTCAATCCCCTGCCAGAGGGAACCACTGTTACGATTTTTTTCACCACAGATTAATTTTCCCCTTTTTAGAATTTCAAATAAATGAGAAGGTATGTGCTCTTTTGTGTCATTTATCTTCACAGACTTTAAAATAAAAAAGTTACAATTTTAAACCTTTTGGGCATGTTGTAAAAATCTCCTTTCCACCAGTAGCCACCAGTCACCAGTCTTCATTTCTCTCTCTCTCTCTCTGGTTTTTTTTTTTTGAGACAGGATCTTGCTCTGTCGTCCAGGCTGTAGTGCAGTGGCATGATCATGGCTCACTGCAGCCTCAACCTTCTGGGCTAAAGCAATCCTCCGACCTCGGCCTCCCAAATGGCTGGGACTACAGGTGTCCACCACCATGCCCAGCTAATTTTGCTTGTATTTTGTGTAGAGACAGGGTCTCACCAAGTTACTCAGGCTAGTTTCAAACTCCTGAGCTCAAATGATCTCCGGGCCTTGGCCTCCCAAAGTGCTTGGATTACAGGTATGAGCCACTGTGCCTGGCTCAGTCTTCCTGTCTTGAAGCAACCAATGTTATTAGTTTTATGTAGGCCATCCCATGGCTTATCATTATTAATTCAGGTGTTTATACAAGGCTCTTTGAGAACTCAGTTTTAAAGGTTACTGTAACAACCCAGCCTAAAATGATATAAAATCAGTTTTAATATAACTGAAGTTTCTACATTCTGACTCCAAATGTCAGATTGTGACATTTTACCTTTCTCTGACTTTATGCCAAGTTTACTTCAACTTCTACCATCTGTCATTCTCATTTATGAACAAATATGTATCTAACAAATGTGGAAATACAAACCATGAGCCAAACAAAACCAAATCCTGGGCTTACCTAGCTGATAGTAAAAAATTCCCCAAAATAACCACCCGATTACAGTTTCATGCAATGTGATAGGAGTAAGGCACAACTGTAGGGAGGTCAGAAGGTGCTTTTCAGAGGTGGAGACTACAGCTGTTCTCAGAAGGATAGAGGTTAGAAGAACCTTCCAGGCACAGAGCAAAGCACGAGCAAAAGCTCTGTGGAGGCCAGGAAGCTGGTAAATAGGGAATAAAAGAGGCCAGTTTGGCTCGAGCAGAGAGAGCAGAATGGAATTGGTCTGAGTAGTGAGAAGAGATGGAGAAGTGGGCAAGGTGCCTGGCCATTCAGGGCTTGGTTAGTTAGGAGGTTTTGTCTAAGAGAATGGGAAGGTGTTGAAGTGGTTTGGGCTGGGAAGTGACAGGGTCACATCATATTTTGAAAAAGCCACTCTGCCTGTTGTGTTGAGATTAGAGAAGTGATAAAGGGAATATGGGTAAACCACAAGGAGACTAGGTCAGTAGTCCCTCCACCCCCACTCGCCAGGTGAAGGTAGCCTAGACTAGGGTGGTGATGGAGGAGATAGAAGAGGACAGATTCAAGAAAAATTTGGAAGGTAAAAACCAGTAGGATTTGCTGATGGATGGAATATAGGAGGGGTGAGGTAGATTATCAGGGATGTATCTTAGTTTTCTTATACAAGATGAATTCAGTTGCAATGAAATTGTTAATTGAAATTGACTTTAAATAATGGCATGACCTAAAGTTATGCAAACATTTGCCTTAGATAAAATTCCAAGTTTTCAAAGTTGTTAGCTGGGTGGACGGCATGGCTTTACTTCCTATTTCTTGGTATTTCCTAATCTTGTTGGAAAAAAAGTTTTTCTTTTTCTCAAAGGCTTGTTTCAGTGGAAGCCCATCTGCAAAATCTGTTATAAATTTAAGTTAGAAAATAATTACAAGTGCCATTGACACGTTGGTTATTGTTTTAGCGAGTGACCTAAGGCCACCTCTCGGGGGAGCTGGGGGCTGCCTTCTGAAGCCTGCGAGTCTGCACCGCGTGCCCGGGCAGGAGGTCAGACTCGGGCCGGTGCGGCAGCGCCAGGCCTGCAGTCCTAAGCGCGGGGTCGCCCCGGGCCCCCGAGGGAGTGTGTCTTCTGCCTCTTTAACCTGGCAGGGGCGGTTCAAGTGGCCGGGGAAATCAGCGATTTGCAGGGTCGCGGGCTGTTGCTTTGAAAGAGAGGCGGAGGGGAGAGAGGGATTTCCCTGTCCCGCTGCACTCGGTCCATTCCCTCAGTTAACTCATTTTCTTGGTCGACGCCGCCGCTAACCTGCTGGAACCCCTTGTGCGGTAGAGGCAGCTGGGTCCCGTTAAGGCCCCGCCGCGCCTGCGCCTTGGACTCTCCTGAGGCTGCAGAGCCGAACCCTGAGGAGCAAGCGGGCCGCAGGCGAGGGGCTGGGTGGCGGTTGAGACAGCGGCGGTACTGGCAGGGGTAGGTGAGGCTCGCGAGGCTGCCTGAGCTTCTAAGTGAGCGCGGTGCTTTTGGGAACGCGGGACAGGGGACCTGCGGCGCCAGGAGCGGGCCGGAGCGCAGCGTGGGGGCTGCCCTCTGGATGGGAAGTTAAGGTTTACCGCGACGTCCACCCAGGGTTTCCGAGGTGAGGGCGCTGCGCCAGGCCGGGCAGGCGGTGAATCCTGGACCCGCAGGCGCACAGCTGGGTCGAGGCGCGGCCGCCATAGCGCGTGAGGGGCGGGTGTGTGCACGCGGAGGCCTAAGTTCCCTGCGCAGGATTCTTCGCCTGCTGCTGCCGCCCTGCAGCCCACATCTCCTGGGCGCTGGGGAAGAAACTCCCTGGCGGTGTTCTGTGGCATCCCAGGGGGTGGAGGGACGGAGCAGCTTCGAGGGCACGTCCTCGTATATCATATGGAGGACACTGACCCCCGCACCGCATCTTGGAGGCCGGAAGTCGGTTCCCTCTGCGGACCTTAGAGGCGAGAGGGCTCGTGCCCCTGACTTGCAAAATTGGGATTTTTATTGGCCTCCGGGATTCTGCTCCTGGCGGTGTCTTCAGGCTGCTGATGGGCAAGCCAGGTGTGCCAGGTCCAGGATGCACGTGAGGAGCGTTTGTAGCCATCACTGAATCACCTCATGACTAGCGGGGCAAGCCTCAAATTAACCGCAGGATTTCCAGTAGGTTGGATTGTGGGGTTGGTGTTTGCAGTCCAAAGAGTTGCTGTGATTTCCCTGTGTCTGTCTGTCTTTCTAGCTTCTTAGATCATCTCATTTGCCGTCCTTTCACCGAAGAGTTAAGCAAGACGTTTGGCGTGGTTTCCTCGCTTTCCTCCTATCTTTTGCTGCTAGAGCTGCTTTGGAAAAGAAGTCTTTTCTTGCAGTGGTATCTTTTCTTTGGGTTCCAGTGTTGTCCATCCTTTCTTTGCCGAAAGAATGAATCCCAGTGCTTCAGGAAGTTAAAGAAAAGTGATCTGCTGGTAGTATTTAATCTTTGTTCTGAGTTGATATGTGTTAGCAGCTTTCTTTTTGTTTTTAAATTGTATTAGTAAAATTTCACCAGTGAACCAGAAGCTCTTTTTTTCTATTGTGACATGCTAGCTTTAAGATATCTGAGAACTTCGTGTCAAAGAAATCTTCGAAAAGTTACTGAAGTATACAGAAGAAGTTCACAATTTTAAATGTGCAGGTGGTCCGGGCGCAGTAGATCACACCTGTAATCCCAGCACTTTGGGACGCCAAGGTGGGTAGATCACTTGAGCCCAGGATTTCCAGACCAGCCTGGGAAACGTGGCAAAACCCTATCTCCACTAAAAATACAAAAGTTAGCTGTGTGTTGTGGTGTGTGCCTGTAGTCCCAGCTACCCCGTAGGCTGAGGTGGGAGGATCACCAGATCCCAGGATGTTGAGATTGCAGTGAGCTGTGATCATGGCAGTGCACTCTGGCCTGGATGGCAGAGTGAGACCCTGTCTCAAAAAAAAAAAAAAAAAAAAAAAAAAAAAAAAAAAGTACAGGTAACGAATTTTTACCAAGTGAACCCCCACAGATCAAGAAATAGAACATTACTAGACTGGGGTATATTTGTAGGAGTGGCATTGTTGGTTTTAGAGGCATATGAATGATAAAACTTTAGTGTTACATATTGTTGAACGTTTTCCCAAAGTGGTTGTACCATTTAGCAGGGATATTCTGGTTACCCCACATCCTTGCTGATGCCTGTCAGTTAAAAATTATTTTGCCATTTTAGTAGGGGAGCAGTAATATATCAGTGTGGTTTCATTTTGTGTTTTCCTGGTATTGAGATTGAGTATCTTTTATTGCCATTTATATGTCCTCTTTTGTGAAGTGCCTGTTAAATCTTTTTATCCAGTTTTCATTGATGTGCTTGTTTTTCTGCTGATTTGTGATACTTTATTCTGGATATACATCCTTTCTAGGATATATATGTATTGAATTTCCTTTTTTTCAATCTGTAGCTTGCCTTTTCACTCTTTTAATGGTGTTTTTTCATGAATGGAGATTCTCTAACTTTTTTTTTTTCTTTTTGAGACAGGATCTCACTCTGTTGCCCAGGCTGGAGTGCAGTGGCACAATCACAGCTCACTGCAACCTTGTCCTCCCAAGGCTCAGGTGATCCTCTTGCCTCAGTCCCCAAGTAGCTGGGACCTACAGGGGAGCACTAGCAAACTCAGCTCTTTTCTATATTTTTAGTACAGATGGGGTTTTGCCACATTGCATAGGCTGGTCTGGAATTCCCGGGCTCAAGTGATACACATGCCTTGGCCTCCCAAAGTGCTAGGATTACAGGCATGAGCCACTGCACCCAGCCTGAGATTCTTAATTTTAATGAAATTATACTTTATCAATCTTTTCCTTTATGGTTACTGCTTTTTGTGTCCTGCTTAAGAAGTCAATGCCTAACTTTAGAGTATGAATACATTTTTCTGTGTTGACCTTATAGCAATTTTATTTTAGTTTTTGTATTTTTTGTTTTTTTCATACAGGGCCTCACTCTGTTGCCCAGGCTAGAGTGCCATGGCAGGATCTCAGCTCACTGCAACCTCCACCTCCTGGCTCAAGCGATCCTCCCACCTCAGCCTCCTGAGTAGCTCCGACTATAGATGTGTGCCACCATGCCTGGCTAATTTTCATATTTTTTGTAGAGATGGGGATTCAACATGTTTCCCAGGTTGGTCTCAAACTCTTGGGCTCAAGTAATCTGCCCGCTTCAGCCTCCCAGAGTGCTGGGATTACAGGTGTGAGCCACCCCACCCGGCTATGATTCACTTTTTACTACATGGATGTGTCTGCTTCATCCGGCACCGTTTATTGAAAAGACCATCCTTTTCCTTCTGCACCGTGTGGCACTTTTTTTCATAAATCAAATGACTCTATGGTCATCTGATTTATGAAATTAGTGTGGGTCTGTTTCTGTTTCTGAACCAACCTGGGCAAAATAGTGAAATCCCATCTCTACAAAAAATAAATATAATAAATAAATGAATAAAATTTTAAAAATAAGTGCATAGAGCAGATGGAGTCATAGGTGATAATTTATAAATGATTGTCAGTTTCTTGGCTACATATGGGTGTTGGTAATTCAGATGTGTTGGGTGTTCAGGCAAAATGTATTAAGTGAATTATATGGTGTTCAGAATGATTGCTAGATGTTCATTGTGACTTGAATTAGATGTTATTTGAGCCCCACAGCGCTACAGTTTTGACTCTTTTATTTATTTATTTGTCTTTTTAAAATTTTTACAATCTTTCTGTCAAGGCAGTAACTCTTTCATACTTAATTGTTCTTAGGTATTTAATTACCAGGAAAACTATAGATCGTACCTAATTAAGTGTTAAGCCATTTGAAGGGCTGATGTGATGTGATGTGAACAATAGTATTCTACATAAGAGTTTTTGGACTACATCGAATAATTTTTTTTTCTCTTGAGACAGTGTCTTGCTCTGTCGCCCAGGCTGGAGTGCAGTGGTATGATCACCGCTCTCTGCAGCCTTGACCTCTCAGGCTCAAGCAGTCCTCCCACCTCAGCCTCCTTAGTAGCTGGGTCTATAGGCATGCACCACCGTGCCCGGCTAATTTTCTATTTTTTGCAGACAGGATTTTCCTGTAGTGCCCACACTGGTTTCAAACTCCTGGGCTCAAATGATCCTCCACCTTGGCATCCCAAAGTGTTGGGATTACAGACCTAAGCCATCACACCTGGCCATTTTAGTTTTAATAATTTTTATATTTTCCTAATTTAAAAGTTTTACTAAAATCTCTTACAGCTATTATTTATGAATGTAGTATTCATTGTTGTTATGATTATTTTGTATGTGGTTAATCTCATTTTCAGTATAAGCTCCTGGAAATTAGAAATTTTGTCTCTTTTATTCACCACTGTATTCTCAGTACTTGACCTTGCCTGGCATGAAACAGATATTGAATAAATATTTGTTAAATGAATGAATGAATGAATGAACATGCTAATACCATATTCAATAATCTCCAAGTATCACAGTTTTCACCATTTAACAAATAAAATAGCTGGTATAGAGCAGAGTCATGGTCAACCTGCCATAAAAGGAAATGTCAATGAAAAATAAACCTTTGTATGTGTAGCTGCTGAGATTTGGGGGCTTTTGTTACTGTAGCATAACCTAGCGACAGCTCAGTGAGACAGTGTATAGAATATACGTGTACAGATAGACCAGATTGACCAGTAGATGAGATTCCAAAGATAGTTCAATAAGTATTAACTAACTATACCCACACACTCTTTTTATTATTATTGTTTTTGTTTTTAATTTTTTATTATACTTCAAGTTCTAGGGTACATGTGCACAACGTGCAGGTTTGTTACATAGGTATACATGTGCCATGTTGGTGTGCTGCACCCATTAACTCGTCATTTACATTAGATATATCTCCTAATGCTATCCCTCCCCACCCCTCCCCACAATAGGACCCGGTACACCCACACACTCTAATTCCCTAACAGAAAGAATCGAATTCTTGTTCACTAAGATCTGCCTCAAATATTACTTACTTTGTGAAAACTGCCCTGGCTACTCAAGTATTTAGTAAGGACTCTTTATTTCCGCCCCCCCCCCCCCGCCACCGAGGCTGGAGTGCAGTGGTGCCATCATAGCTCACTGTCCTCTAACTCAAGGCTCAAGGAATCCTCCTGCCTCAGGCTCCCAAGTAGCTGAGACTACAAGTGTGTGCCACCATGCTTGGCTAATTTTTTATTTTTTCTTTTCAGAGACGGGGTCTTACTGTGTTGCCCAGGCTAGTCAGGACTGTTGATTACATATGACAGAAACCCAGCCAACTGTAGTTCCCCACCACCTTTCAACCTGCTCCTCCCTGGGTCTTCCCAGTCTCCGTAAATGGCAGCTCCGTCCTTCAAGTTGCCCAAGCCCCAAATCTCAATGTTAACCTTGATTTCTCTCTTTTATCTCATAGGCAATCTGAAGGCAAATGCTGTTTAGATGCAGGTGAAGGTTCCTGGTGACCCAGGCTCTCACCAGCAGATTGTCCCTTACCGTCCTCCTGAGGGTGTCTGGAGCTTCAGTGCTGTGTGCTCTTGGCCTCCACGCTGGGGATTCCACCAGCTCCCACTGTCCAGGGCTTCCAGTGGACTCTCCGAGGCACTGATGTAGAAACATCCCCATTCGGTGCACCAAGAGCAGCCTCCCACGGTGTGGGCCGACAGGAAGAGCTGCCAGATCCAACAGGTAAAAGTCCCGAGGCATTGCCAGCCCGATGGGGTCAGAGTCCTCTTTCTATTATGACTCAGATGTGAAGGGAAGATGCCAAGGGCCCTAAACATCGCAGGGCCTTGCCTGGTATGAAACAGATATTAAATAAATATTTGTTAAATGAATGAACAAATCTTCACAGCGTGTGCCGCCCACAACCTGCAGTGCCGTGGTCAGGTGGAAGTGATTTTACTTCGGGAGAGGACAGTGTTCTCTCCAGGACTTTTCCTTAGTAGCTAGATCTGCATCCCTCTCCTGTCTCTTCCCCTTTCACCCCCCATTCTCTGTCCCCATTTCTCTCTCTGTTTCCACCCTGTTATCCCCTTTCACCTGCCTTCTCCTCTTCAGCTCTCATGGCTCACCCCCTCCCTGTCCACCCACATCCCCCAGGCTAAGGCCCCTGCACTGTCCTGGGTGGGGAGATGTGTCTGGTTTTAGGCAGTGCCCTCTAGATGTGTCCAGGATGGGGAATCATGGCTCAGTTGCCAGTATAATGGGTTAAAAGAGTGGCCACTCTTGAAGGCCTTTCCCGTCTCCCATTCCAGAATCCTGTAGGATGTAGAATTTATGGGCCACAGTGGAATTCTTGGTTCCCAGGACCGTGTGGTGGACGCCTTCTTTCATGAGCATTCATGGGGTGACTATTAGGTACCAGGCCCTGGTCTGGGCTAGAGGCCCCATAATGAGTAAATCTCTGGTCACTACCCCATGGAACCCAACACTGCAGGCATTGAGCGGGGAGAAAGAAAGGGGCATGGCCTGTTTGTTTCCTTCTCACGTGGCCGCCCACCAGGTCCTGGGACAGTAGGAGCCAGTGCAGGGAGAGAAATCCAGTGAGAAAGGCAAATGGACGACGGCAGACCCAGGGACTGAGGCCCCCACCTGCAGCCAGGCAGCTTCTGGAGTGGACAGGGAGCAGCAGGGAAGGTCATGGCCTGGTGTTCTGGGGTCCACTGTCTCATTTCATTCTTGTGGGCACCAGAACTTATCCAAAGACAAGACTCAGTATTTCTGGGAACAGTTGGCCAGAGACAGAATGTGTTTCAGAGGAGGAGGAAGGGGTTGTACCCCATGGAAACAGTATATGGTTTTACAGTAGCGTGTCTTTCTCTAATAACTAGTTAGCGTGTTCCTGTTAATGGAAAATGTTGATGGTGTAAGTTCCCCTGGATGTTCTCATCTTCATGTAAATTTGTTCATTTCCTTCCTTCCTTCCCTCCCACTCTCTTTCTCTCTCTATTCTTTCCCTCCTTCCCTTCCTCCCTTCCTTCCTCCCTCCCTCCCTCCCTCCCTCCCTTTCTTCCTCCCTCCCTCCCTCCCTTCCTTCCTTCCTCCTTTCCTCCCTCCCTTCCTTCCTTCCTCCTTCCCTCCCTCCCTCCCTTCTTTCCTTTCTTCCTTTCTTCTTTTCTTTTTCTTTCTCTCTCTCTCTCTCATGCTGTCTCTTTTTCTTTCCTTTTCGTTCTCTCTACTTTTTTGAATAGACCACACTGTACTGAAGCCTACATTATTTACCAAAATCTCTGGAGCTGCTTCTATCTTGCAGGCAGGGAGCTCATCCTGTAGCCCTTAGCTCCTCCCAGCCCCCTCCTCCTTTGATTTGTGGGTGCCACTAGGGCAGCTGCTGAGTCTCAGTGGTTCCTAGTCTTCACCAAGTTCTGCCCACCCAGATGGTTTGTGCCTGTCCTTACCAGAAGCCTGCACTGTCCAGATCACTGAGTCTTCTTCTACCTAACTGATCTGCTATCTGTGTTCTGGGGGCACCCCAGGGTTAGAGGTAAATGGCACAGGCATTGAAATCTCCAACTGCTCTGACTTCAGGTGGGTGCACTTCAGTGCGAAGTACTAACCACACAATAGCAGGATGCCACCAAAACCTTGGTATGGGGCTGCTGCATCCTCATTTAAAAAAATTAATAGACTTTATTTTTTAGAACAGTTCTAGGTTTACAGAAAAATGGAGTGGATAGTACAGAGAGTTCTAGGCTCCCCTGTCCTCCAGCACACAATTTCCCCTATTAGTATGTTGTATTAGTGTGGGCCATTTGTTACAATTGATGAACCACTACTGATACATCATTATCAACTAAAGTCGGTAGTTCACATTAGAGTTCATTCTTTGAGTTTCACAGATTATGGGTTTTGGCAATTACATAATGTCCTAAATCCCCAATACAGCATCATGCAAAATAGTTTCACTGCTGAAAATTTCCTGTGCTTCACCATTTCTTGCCTCCTCCTCTCCTCCACCCCTGACAACCACTCATCATTTTACTACTTCTATCTTTTTGACTTTCCAAGAACGTCCTAGAGTTGGAATCGTACAGTATGTAGGTTTCCAGACTGGCTTCTTTCTAGCATTATGTACTTAAAGTTCCTCCATGTGTTTTCATGGCTTGATAGCTTGTTTTTTAAAATCACGGAATCAGATTTCATTGTATGGCTACCACACAGTTTGTTTATTCATTCACTTGGTGAAAGGCATCTTGGGTACTTCCAAGTTTTGACAATGATGATAAAATTGCTGTAAGTACTTATGTGCAGGATTTTGAGTGAACTTAAGTTTTCCAGAGTGACTGTACCCTTTTGATTTCCGCTAACTATGGAGAGTTCTGGTTGCTCCTCATCTTTGACAGCATTTGGTGTGTTCACCTTTTTGCATTTTAGCCATTCTAATTGGTTTACAGTGATATCTCATTGTTGTTTTAATGTGCAATTCCCTCATGACAAATGATTTTGAGCGTCTTTTTCATATGCTTTTTGGCATCTGTATATCTTATTAATGAGGTGTTCAGATCTTTCACTTTTTTTTTTTTTTTTTGCTTTGTGTTCTTTAGTTCTCAGAATTCTTCATATATTTTGGACAGCAATTTTTCCATCAGATTATTTTGTAAATATTTTCTGCCACTATGTGACTTGCTTTTTCCATTCTCTTAACAATGTCTTTCACAGAGCTGAAGTTTTTAATTTTAATGAGGCTCAACTTAATTTTTTCATTAGTAGATTGTGGTTTTGGTTTTGTGTCTAAGAAGCCATCATCGAACCCAAGATCCCTGAGATTTTCTCCTGTGTTATCTCCTAGGGTTCTTATGGTTTTGCACCTTACATTTACGTGTAAGATTTATTTTATAAAGGTATAACATGCATACCTGGATTTATTTATGTATTTTTTTGCATGTGGTTGTCCAGCTGTCCTAGCACCACTAGTTGCAAAGGCTATTTTTGCTGTTTTAAGTTGTCTCTAAACCTCCATGGAAGATCAGTGGACTGTATGTAGGCCTGCTTCTGGGCTCTGTATTCTTTTCCATACATCTATTTGTGTGTGTTTTCTCTTTTCACCAGCTTCACACTATTTGGGTTACTGTAGCTTAATGTAAGTCCTGAAGTTGGTAGTGCCAAACCTCAGGGGGTTTTCTGAACTTCGTCATGAGAACCTGGTTGAGATCATTGTAGTAAAACTTGGAAATGTGTAAGATTCCCCCTTAGTCTGGGTTTCAAGGAGTTTTTAATGCTCTAGCCAGACCACCTTCAGCTTCTAGTAATCTGTTAATACTATTTAAGTGCTCCTTCCAGTTGCTGACTCCAGTAGCTTCTCTTCCCAGTGAGCTGTGACTCCTTGTATGTTAGCCTGTCTTTCTCATTTTTAGGGTGGCAGTTTTCCCTGTGACCTTAGTTCTCTGGTCCATCGTAGAAGGGTTGACTTTCAGTTCATTCAGCCTTTTTTCTAGCTGTGAGGACAAGTGATGACTGTGTAGCTCTTTCCATGTTGGAATAGAAACCCAAAAGTTCATTTAAATAAGTACTTGTTATAAAAGTCACCCACTGTCAATGTACAACTCAATGATTTAAGTTGATTTATAGAATTGTGCAGCCATCAGCAGAGTTCAACTTTAGCACATTTTGTCACTTCCCCATGTTCCCTTGAACCTCCTTGTAATCATTTCCTAATCCCTGGTCCCCATGACTGAGTCTGAATAGAATAAATATTTGGAAAGCAGACTTCATTATATTTACATTTTCATGTGTTTGGGACTTTATATAGTGGACTGTTGTGTTTGTTTTGTGACAAGTAGAGAATAGATTGCATTCTAGGGATGGTTTTTTGGGGAACATAATAGTGGTCCTGTTTATGGTCCTGTTTATGGCTCTCCTTGAATTGGTTCATCTGTGTTGGTGACTGTTATTTGCTACCAAACCTTGTCTGGTGAGCAGAAGAAAAAGAATTATTTATTCATTTACTTATTTAATTAATTAATTTATTTATTTTTGAGATGGAATTTCGCTCTTGTTGGCCAGGCTGGAGTGCAATGGCACAATCTCAGCTCACTGCAACCTCTGTCTCCTGGGTTCAAGCGATTCTCCTGCCTCAGCCTCCCGAGTAGCTGGGATTACAGGCATGCGCCACCATGCCCGGCTAATTTTATATTTTTAGTAGAGATGTCGTTTCACCATGTTGGTCAGGCTGGTCTCAAACTCCCGACCTCAGGTGATCTGCCCACCTTGGCCTCCCAAAGTGCTGGGATTACAGGCATGAGCCACCGCACCCGGCCAAGAAAAGGAATTTTTGAAAATCTGCTATTAAAATCAAGATGATACATTTTCACACAATAATATGTGGAGTTAAGTACTGAACCATCTTTATTTTAATTTTATTTTTTTGAGATGGAGTTTTTGCTGTGTTCCTCAGGCTGGAATACAATGGTGTGATCTCAGCTCACTGCAACCTCCACCTCCTGGGTTCAAGTGATTCTCCTGCCTCAGCTTCCTGAATAGCTGGGATTACAGGTGCCTGCCACCACGCCCAGCTAATTTTTGTATTTTTAGTAGAGACAAGGTTTCTCCATGTTGGCCAGGTTGGTCTCTAACTGTTGATCTCAAGTGATGCACCTGTCTTGGCCTCCCAAAATGCTAGGATTACAGACATAAGCCATGGCCAGACCTGAACCATTTTTATTCTTTCAGAAATGTGATTGATAACAGTAGAGCCACACTCCTCACGTGCCTGAAATACCCCTCATTGTCTTCTTCAGGTGGCAAGGGCTCTGGAACAGCCACATACAGGTAAGGGCAAGATTTTTACTGTAGTTCTTTCATTGATTGATTGATTGATTGATTTTCTCTTAGAGGGGTTAGCATCCATGTATCTGAAATTGAAACTCAAGAGGAGAGGCAGGCACCTGTACTAGTTTTCTCTTGCTGCCTATTATCACATTACCACAAACCAGTGGTTTGAACCATGGAAGTCTGGAATGAAGCGGCTGGGTTCTCTGATCAGAGTCATGTGAGGCTAAAATCCAGGATTGGGCTGGCTGTGTTATGTTTTCTAGAGCTCAAGGTGTTTTTCCAAGTTCACTACAGATATTGAAAGAGTTCCTATTCTTGTTTGTGGGGGACTGAGGGCCCTTTGTCTATGCTAGCTGTCAACTGGGAGACACTCTGATTCCAGAGGCCAGGAAAGCAATTTCCTCCTTACCTGTCTTTTCATCTTTCAACCAATAACAACTCAAGGAGTCCTTCTCAAGCTCCTACCTTCTCTGACTTCATCTTCAACCAGCCACAGGAAGCTCTGTCATGTATGGAGTGATGTGATTAGATCCAGTTTACACAGGTAACCTCACCATCTTAAAGTCATATAACTGGCATATAACAACATAATCACAGGAATGGTATCTCATCACCTCAACAGGCTTTAGAGACAAGGGTGTGGCATGTTTGGGGACCATTTCAGAAATTCCGTCTACCACAGTCGGACACTTACATTCCCCCATCTGCAAAATGCATTCACCCTCTCCCCTAAGGTTTCCAGCTTTCATGTCATTAAAGCACTAGTTCAACATGAAAAATGTCATGTAGACCACGTCAGATCAAAAGTTTAAAATCCCATCTAAAACATCCACACCTGGTGTGGATGAGGCTTCTGAGGGTGTCCATTAAGTACAGATCCTTGACATAATTCTCTTACCTCCTTCGAGCTGTGAAACTGAACAGTTTATCTGCCCCTAATGTGAAATGACGGGACAGACATAGAATAACAACTACAGGGATTCTCGTTCAAAACGAGGGAACATGGAGGTGATAGAGAAGTCACTGACCCAAAATAGTTTGGAATTGGAGCTGGGCAAAATCCAGCAGGAGTTTCTTAATTAGGATCCACCCTGGGACTGACCCTCTGTCCTGTGGGTCTTTGCCTCTGGGCTCTCTGCTCTGCATTTCTTGAAACCATTATTATTTATCATTTGTCTCACACTTTTTTTCGTATGGCTCCTATTGCACTCAAAATGTTTTTGAGATTCATCCATGTTGTTTTGTGTGTCAACAATTTGTTCCTTTAGCCGTTTCATGGAATGAATGTATCATAGTTTATTGATCCATTCTTGTATTGACAGATAGATACTTGAATGTTTCCAGTTTGTCTTATTATGAATAAAACTGCTATGAACATTCTTGTATAAATCATTTTCTGGACATATGTTTGAATTTCTCTTGGATAATGCTTAGGAATTACTGAGTCATAGAATAGGTAGTTGTTTAGTTCTGTAAGAAGATGCCAGACATTTTTTTCCAAAGTGTGTATACTATTGTACATTCCAACCATTAGTGTCTGAAGGTGAGAAAGCTTTTGCTACTTCCAAAGAGGCCTCTCTATATACATGTAATTTTTTCTAGCTGGAGACAGGCTGATGACTTCAGGGACATGAGCATGGGATACAGGACACCTGTCATCCCCACCACCATGAAGTTGGGATTCAGGAAGGAGGTTAATCATATAAGAAATCCTGTGACCAGCATGAGCTCCTGTCAGACCACATAGGGCACTCAAGTGAACAGGGCACAGGGGCCCCTGGGGTCATGGTAAGAAAGTGTCTCATTGGTAAAACTTTTTCCTTTGGGGAGGTAAATAAATTATTTGTTCCTTCTTGGTAGCCCTTGAAGATAAGGATGGTCAAACAAAGTAATATCATACCTGGAGAAACTCAGATCTTGCTAAGATTTACTGGCTGGGAATCCAATGTTAACGTCAAGAAGCAGCCGCCAGTTGGGATCAAATGTGAGCCTATGGATCAAGGTGCGTACTCAAGGTGCGTACTCAGCTGGGCGCGGTGGCTCAAGCCTGTAATCCCAGCACTTTGGGAGGCCGAGACGGGCGGATCACGAGGTCAGGAGATCGAGACCATCCTGGCTAACACGGTGAAACCCCGTCTCTACTAAAAAATACAAAAAACTAGCCGGGCAAGGTGGTGGGCGCCTATAGTCCCAGCTACTCCAGAGGCTGAGGCAGGAGAATGGCGCAAACCCGGGAGGCGGAGCTTGCAGTGAGCTGAGATCCGGCCACTGCACTCCAGCCCGGGCTACAGAGCAAGACTCCGTCTCAAAAAAAAAAAAAAAAAAGAGCTTTCTGAAAGATGCTACCAGTAGTTTTTCCAGGGCAGAGATGGGTCTTTTATTTTTCTCTCTAATCTAGCCCATATGCTTAGCTGAGAAGGTTTCTTCATATCACTTTAAATGATGATGTCCCTTGTTCAACAGTTTTCTAAGCATTCTTTAGATAAGAATTTTATGGGTATTCTTTATTGCATTAGGCTTAAATTTAATGCATCTTAAGGTTTTATTGCAAAGTCTTGCCTTGTTTCCTTTTTAAGATGATACAATTTATAACATGCAAGTTTGCTGTCTGTCCCCTCCCTTTATGTACATATAAGATGAGCAAACATGTGACCATGAAACAGATGGTCATAGAATTGGTTCAGTGGTTGTGAGTGCAGTAACCCAAGAGTGTCTTATCTGAAATACCGCCCGGAATGCCTGGACACAGTAGACAAAGGTGGTTCAACCGGACGCCTTAGGAAGCATGCTTCCAAAAACAAAGTAGCCGAAAAGAAACCAGAATAACAGACTATCAGAGCCAGAGGAACATTTGGAGGTAATTCAGTACCTCCTCCTTTTCAACCTACAGGGGAGATAGTGGAACAGAAGCAGGGATGGGCCTGCCTGCTGTGCCCACAATTCATTGGAGATTGTTATGGTGAAGAATTTCATTTATGATGAAGGAGAAATAAACCCCCATCAGCTTAAATTCAGGCAGGTTTATTGAAAAGGTGAAGAAGCATCTTGCAGAAGCAAAGCGTGGCTGAGGCTTGTGGGCTCTGTCTGGGTAAATGAGCAGCCGACAGTGGCTGACGCTGCCCCTGACTCTGGGGCCATGTGGTCTGTTGTTCCCTGTGAACATCTCTTCTCTTCTCTTGCATCTTCCCTCAGCCTGGCAGTCTCTGTATACTCTGTATACAAAGCTGTTCATAACAGCATTATTCATAATAGTTAAAAAGTGGAAACATCTTAAACCACCATCAGTTGATGAATAAACAAAATGTGGTATAACCATATAGTGGAATATTATTTGGCCATAACAAGGTTGAAGTACTGATGCAGGCTAAAAAGGATGAAACTTGAGAACAATATGCTGAGAAGCAGATGTAAAATGCCACACTTTGTTATTCCATATAGAGGAAGTGCCCAGAATAAGTACATCTGTGTATACAGAAAGTAGATTAGTGGTTGTCAGAGATTGCGAGAAGCGGGGAATTGGAGAGTGACTGCCCATAGATACAGGCATGCTTTCTGGCATTATGAAAATATTCTGGAATTAGGTAGTGGCGATGGTTGCAAAACTTTTGGAATATGGTAAAAGACACTGAAATGTATGCTTAAAAATGGTGAATTTTGTGATATATGAATTATACTGTAGAAATAATAATACTAATAACAACAGTAATAAAGCAAGGTGTCTTTCCACATCTCCATGTCTTGTTTTTTCATTAAAAAAAAACCATTTCAGGGCCAGGCTCAGGGGCTCGCTTCTGTAATCCCAGCACTTTTGGAGGTCTAGGTGAGAGGATCGGTTGAGGCTAGAATTTCAAAACCAGTCTGAGCAACAAAGCAAGACCTTGTCTCTAGGAAAAATAAAAAATTAGCCAGAAATAGTGATGTGTGTCTACAGTTCCAATTACTTGGAAAGCTGAGGCAGGAGGATCGCTTGAGCCCAGGAGTTCAAGGTTGCAGTGATCTGTAATCACCAGTGCACTCCAGCCTGGGTGACAGAACAAGACCCTGTCTCAAAAAAAAAAAAAAAATCTCACTTTAATAGTAAGTGGCCAGAACACGATGCTGGCAGCATATTGTGAGGAAATGTGTTAGATGAAAGAAGTTAAATTCCAGTTTTCCTTTTTTCAGAAATGAGGTATAGGGGAGAGAAACACATACCTTGGAAAGAACTGACCCAGCCGAATTGGAAAATGTGGGAAGGGGATGGGAAGAGGCTGCTCCACCTGAGATCTGGCTCCAGGACTTACAGCAAGGGGAACTTGGGCAAGTTACAGGCTCTGTGTGCCTCAGTTTCTTCATCAGCAAAACAGAAGGAATCATCCCATAAACTGTAAGGTCGATGCTATCAGCGGGTCCCCAGATTGACTGCGCATCTGAGTCATGTTAACAAACACATTCCAGGCCCCACCTGAGCCCTCTGAATCAGAATTCCCACAAGGAGGACAATGAACTTGTATTTGCACTGACTTTCCCAGGTGTTTCTTACTCTGATCAACTTGGGCGTAGCTGCATCACATCATTCCAGAGCCAAAACACAACAGCAGAACAAGAATATTTTCAATGCAGTCTCTAAAGCAGAGCAGAAACTGTTGAGGGAACCTAGAAGTAAAGGAGATCTGGCTTGCTGGACTCCATTCAAACTTTATTTTGAGTACAGCAGAGACAGGAGCCCTTCGGGACACATACCTGAGGCAGTGACAGTCCAACTTTGGAACAGTGGAAGCCCTAGTTTCAAATTCAAGCATGCTTTGAGTAGAAATTAAATTTACCTCTTTAGCACAGCAACATGGCCAATCTTTCCTAAGCTGCCCAGCTTACAAAAAAAGGAATCGTCCTGCTAAGAATTCAAACTTCAGCAGTCATGGGTAAGTAAGGAAGTCTTATAAATCTATTCTAGCCACCTAACAAGAAACCAGAAATTTAGCAAGTTCTTTCACTTTCAGGACAGTTGTGTTCACTAGATCAGAGGCATTGAGACAAGAACAACAGACCCCTAAAAAGGGAAAGTGTTCCTTGCAGTTTTAGGACATCACTGGAACATTAGGGAAGTGGGAACACAGCTGCCTGCTCTACAGTGTGGGTTGCCTTTGTGTCTGGAATGTGTCTGATGTCCTGATCCCTGTGCCCATTTCAGGAGCCTCGGGAGGAGCCTGAATCACTGATGGAATTAGACAGTGCGTGGAGATGGCTCAGCAGGATGAGGGTAACTGCAGGGCAAGTCTAGGTCATACTGAGAGACAATGAGTGGCGCTGATGGGGACAGACAAAGATAAAATCAAAAGTTTGTGCTTCATCTTCAAAAACTCAAACTAATAACAAACTTGGCCTTATGAGAAATATTAAGTATTTTTCTATTTACATGAGAATATAATCTCAAAACAGAAATCAGAAAAATATTAAGTCCAGGACATGAAACCTAAACCATTGCTCATATTTATTCTTTCTAAATAGAGCAAAGTGTAAAATCTTCTCCATAAAACATACATTGTGGTTATAAAAAGGCAAATGTCTTAGAATCATTGGTATTCCTTAGAAGGTGAATTAAACACAGCCAAGGGATGACCCAAGTCTCATACTTCTCTTGCATATTCCAAAGTTCCAGGGAAATTCCAGGTGATAGAGGTTATTTCCCGTACTGTTAAAGCAAGGTTGCAGACACTTGGGAATTTTGGTCCCAGTACTCTAGGAGGGCACATCTCTGTCCTGGAAAATAATACAGGAATGAATTCTCTTCCTGTGACTCATTCTGCTCATTCTTCCAGCATCACAAAAACCAAAAAATGGAAATATGGCCAAATACATGGTTTGCTATCCCTCTTCTTCAGGTTTCTTACCTGTTACTTATGGATAATAGCTTTACCTTAAGGATTATGATGAAGATACAATGTCCAAATATGAGCACAGTTTTGAACAAAATGCCTTTTATGAATTGGTCAATGAATAATTACTAAATAATTTTATGAATATTTACTGAATTATATTGATCATATGAACAATTACTGAATAATTATTGTGATTGCTTGCAGTGCTCAAAACTCATCCCTGTGTGACCTCATGTAAGCCATGTAACTTTGTGAACCTGCAGTTTTATCATTTAGAAACTTGAGAGATTTTCATTCTAACGCAGAATGTCAGCTCTCCCAGACCCCAGAAAATACAGTGACTTAAAGCCTTTCATACCTCTCAAAGCAATATTCTTACAGTGTCATTAGAGGACGGTGTGGGCTGCAGAGATGGATACTTTCAAATGGGATTGATCCAGTTCTCTTTCCTTCACTTCCACATGAATGCTGGGCAGCCCAGGGTCACACCCACTACACCCTCAACTCAGGCAAGTCCACCAGCCAATCTTAGGAGACCCGGGCTACAACACAGTCTCCCAAGTTCCAGACTCACAAAACCTAGGTGGGAATGAAAGCTGAGAAAGTGAGGAGGTGGTTCAGGGGGTCACTCTTTCCTACTCGTTCCTCTCACCTCAAACTCACCTTCTATTGCACAGCAACACTGAGGATCACCCATCAACCCTGACCAGAACCTTGATCTTGCCATGTTCTGTTAGTGGAATGCAACCAAAAATCAATGGTGTTAGTCCAACTCAACAAAATATACATCAAACCATATTCCACAAGAACTGCTCATGGCCCTGTTTTTTCAGTATATGGGAAAACAAAATGGAAACAACAAAATAGCCTCAGGTTTACAAAAATTCCCAAGATAGATGGTCACACATGTTTTCAGGAGACCTCTATATAAATGATTTTGATCACTTGATACCTTGAAAAGAGGTCTTGTGGCACTAGAATGACATCCATTAGTGATAAGTATAAAATGTAGTGCTCAGTGACATTAAAAAACTAATCAACCCACATAGAGGAAGAGCTTTGGATGTAGGGATGCCAAACTGGTCTAGAGTGTAATGAAAGCCCAAGATGGTGCCCCACTGAGAAAAGAAATCAACATAAGAATGGGATGCAGCAAGAAGAATACTGAGACAGGAAAGAAAACATTTTTTTAAAAATGAATTATTCATTCACTTTCTAGTGGATACAGAAAAAACTGCAGAAGATCCAGAGGATATCAGAGCAGGCTAAAAGTCTGATATCTTATACCTGTGGAAAACCCTTAAAATCTGCTTTAACTTAGAGCAGGTGGGGTGACTTCATGACTACCATTAAGAAAATATAACCTGTTGGGAAACTGTTTCTGCCTTGATGATTTTGTACAGACAAGAGCTAAACAGTGAGGAATATGCTTAGATGTATTGGCAAAGAGATGGGTCTGTGCCATTGTTACAAGGGTACACGAATACTGAGAGTGAATGCTGAAGGAATGATCCACATTGGTGGGAACCCTCAGGTGAGACCAGGGTTCCTGTGTTTCAGCAAAGCCTGGGCAATTGGAATGCAGGGCTCCTAAGATTCCACGACACCCCCACCTTCTAATTTTGTTATTGCAACTGCAGACGGTTACCTGGCACGCTGGCGACAATCTTCCTCACTCTTGTCAAACTCTGAGTCACTGGCAGTGCCTGCAGCTCTGAGCTCAGGCACCTCGAACTTTATTTTTGTGGTTAAGGATCCTAAAGTGTTGTGGGGAGTGATCACGTTTTTCTCAACAGTAAGTTAAGAATTTCAGTTACTGACATCCCTCAGTCCTGACTAAACCTATTTGATTTCACCAATTTTTAACCCATCACGTGTTGGCGTTTCTTCTCCCCAGTCCCTGGCTCCACCTTTTCTGCCACAAACGTCAGCTTGGTGGTATCTGCCGGCCCTTAGTCCAGTGAGAAGGCAGAGATGAACATTCTAGAAATCAACGAGAAATTGCGCCCCCAGCTGGCAGAGAAGAAACAGCAGTTCAGAAACATCAAAGAGAAATTTCTTGTAACTCAAGTGGCCTGCTTCCTGGCCAACTGGCAGAACAAATACAATACGATCTCTAGGCTCACCATCATGAAAGTGATGAATGACATCCTATCTTCTCTTTGAGGAACTAAATGCTCTCTCCATCAAAAATAATTTCTTCCTTCCTGTACTTGTAAGAAAACAGAAATGGGTATTTTAACATTTTGTTAAGGTTGGAAGACAGAGGTACCAAAGTATTTAGTAACTTTCCATGTTTGCAGTCAGGTGGGGGTGGGACTGGAGTTCAAATCCCAGTTGTTGATTTTCTGACACAGGCAGAGAAGGACCTGTTTTCTCCAAGAGTCTCAATCATGTTTTCAAGAATCCTCTCTGTACTATATAAGATCCTGCAGACAAATAACATCTAGTCTGTTGTTCTAAATGTCTGGGACTAGTGAACTTTTATTCAGTTCAAGCTTCTGTTGAGGCCCAATGGGCAAAGCTCTGTTCTAGTGACCCTGACGGAAAGTTGGTGATAGTACCCAGTACCCGCTCTGAGGAGCTTCAAGAGGCATTTGTTCCTAATAGAACCTGTGGTATCTGTAAGTGATGGCATCAAGAGCAGGGAGTAGGGGCTGTGCACGGTGGCTCACTCCTGTAATCCCAGCACTTTGAGAGGCTGAGGTGGGCAAAACATGAGGTCAGGAGTTTGAGACTAGCCTGGGCAACATGGAGAAACCGTGTCTCCACTAAAAATACAAAAATTAACTGGGCGTGGTGGCAGGCACCTGTAATCCCAGCTACTCGGGAGTCTGAGGTAGGAGAATCTTTTGAACCCAGGAGGCAGAGGTTGCAGTGAGCCAAGATCGCGCCATTGCACTCCAGCCCTGGGCGACAGGGGAAGATTCATCAAAAAATAAATAAATAAAAAAGCAGAGAGTACCCTGGTGAGAGGAAGTCCTGCTTCCTGGGGCACAGGCTCTTGTTCCTAAAGAGGAAGAAAGATCGCACCCGACAATGTGTGGAAGTAGCAGTGCAATGTGCAAGAGCAGGGACCTGGGCCTGTATCCTGGACTCCATCCAAGTTGCTTGTCTTGTCTGTCCCTCAGTTTCCTCATCTGTTCATAGGGTACTACAATAATACCTACCTCTGTAAATTGCTGCGGTGAATTACATGAGCTATTTCTTGTCAATCTCCTAGAACATTTATTGGCACAGAGTAAACACTATCTATTAGTTCTTCATTCTACTGTTTCTAAATTAACACAAACTTTATTAGTATTTGGGCATATTTCCTTCATGGCCTTATGGTCTTATGTCTCATACTTTATGTTTCAGATACGATTCTTAAAATCTTATCTGAAGATATGATTTAAAAATCTTTGACATACTTGTCCTTGAAATTCCCAGTAAAAGGGAAACCATCAGTCCCATAGTCCTAGGGGCCTTCCCGACTTACAAGAAATCACTGCTTCATGGCCCAGTGCAGTGTTTTAGAGGAGAGGCTGAAGGCTTGGGAAAGCAGCCCCGCATTCAGACTCAGACCTCAGGGGCTGTGAGTTCTGACTCCACTTCGTTGTGGTTGAATCATCTTGTCAATTTCCTTGATGTGCCCTTGAGTTTCTCTTTCTTCGTCTCTAAATTTTGGAGGATCAGATGCCAGAAAGTCGGGAGACTGAAGAGTAAAGATGTGGAAATCCCTGCCTAGAGCCTGGTAGTGGGGACAGTTTTGTCCTTGGGATGGACCTGCCTCCTGCCCTGTAGGCAGTGACCACAGCAGCATGTCCAGCCTTCCACTGAGGCAGGCGTGTCTGTCTTTTCTCAAAGTATGAAGAGTGCAAAGACCTCATAAAATCTATGCTGAGGGATGAGCTGCAGTTCAAGGGGGAGAAGCTTGCAGAGCAGCTCAAGCAAGCTGAGGACCTCAGGTGAGGGGGCCCGTGGGGGCAGGCAGGTGGGCAGGTGTGTAAATCTCTGACGTACAGCAGCTCGGCGGGAGAAGTAAGAGCTAAGCTGGGTCAGGGAAGGGAAGGAATTGCCATGGCAGGCTCACGACACACAAATATTTATCAAACAGAGAACAAGGATAATAATAAGTTATGGGTTGCAGTTGTTTCTCAGAGCCTTGTTTTCTCTTTTTCAAACAAGTAATTGTTGAGGTGAAGTTTACATAACACGAAATTAATCAAAGGAGTGCAAACCACCCAGCAGCATTCAGTATACTCAAAATGGTGTGCCATCACCACCCCACTTACCCTTAGTCAGAATCACCTCCTGACTGGCTGGGGCATCTCATTCTTCCACTCATTCAATGTTGCCTTCTCGACCCTGTCATTCTTTTCTTCTTTCGTCTTTTCAATTCGCCCCATCTGCACCCAGCCTCATTTTTGTACATGGCTTTGTATCTATAGCCGCAAGATGCACTATGCGTATTTTCACATGGAAATGTCCGTGGCCAGAGTGAGGAACTGAAAAGATGTCTTTTTGAAACGGAATTAGGAAAACACCTACTTTTGTTTACAGAAGAGAAAGATGAATGGAACATCATCAAGGATCTTATAGGAGTCCTCTCTGATACAGAGGAAACCTGTAAACCATTTTCTATTCTTTCTCTTGGCCACAGACATTCCTTTAAACATGTGCTGACCTTCTGCTTGGAGGTCTCCTTGAGGACATTGTCTCAGAAATCTCTGTTGCAATATTAGAACTGATCACTCATCCCTTTCCACTGTTAAATGTTCTCTACCCTCTCACCTTAGGCAATATAAAGTCCTGGTTCACTCTCAGGCATGAGAGCTGATCCAGTTAAGGGAGAGGTTATGGGAAGGGAGAGATGCCTCCCGCTCATTGACTCAGCATCTTCAGGCCCTCCTCACTCCGGATGAGCCGGACAAGTCCCAGCGGCAGGACCTCCGAGAACAGCTGGCTGAGGGGTGTAGGCTGGCATGGCACCTTGTCCAAAAGCTCAGCCCAGGTAAGGTGGCCATTGGCCCTGATGACCCAAAACCCCAGGCTTATGAGAGACTCCAGACCTCCACACTTTCACAATGACGGTTGTATCGGTGGGGTTTTTCCACTAAACATATGTGGCCATGACATGACCAGGACTTCCTGGATAAGAACAGAGTTGGGAAACCCATGGGGTTGGAGGTCACAGTATTGCAAATGTCCCTCCTTCCTTGATGGAAGGTGGTCTTTGGAGCAAGAGGCAGCGTCTTTCTAGTTTTAAAGGACAGGAAGGAGGCTGTGACGGGCGGACGCTTGTTAGAGTGAAAAGAGCTCTGGACTAAGAATGAAGGTTCCCAGGCTGTCTCTTCAGCAATGTTCTTAATAACTGTTGGTGAGGGAGTGATTTATCCTTCCTGAGTTTCTCTCTCTCCATCTGCAAAGGCAGCCAAATTGTCTCTTGCAAGGGTCTGAAGCATCCAAATGTGGGAACACTTACGACTGTTTTTCAGAATGAGATGAAGCCCCTCGCCGTGTGGTGTTGGAGAAGGCACCTGATGTGGGGGCATTTGGTGGTAGGAAGGGCTTCAGACTGGAGCACTCCCCATGGAGAGAATGTCCCTGAATAACACAGCAGAAGCCATGTGGAGGGCCTGTGCAGTCTCCTGATGTATAGAGGACTGTGGGACAAGTTTGTCCTCTCCTAAGAGAAAGAATTAGTTTCTAAATGCAAACTGTGACAGGACACCAAGCCCATGCCTGGGAATCAGATCTGTGGCGGGATGGGGGAGACAGCTGCCAAAGGCCAGAGAGAGGCTGCACAAGCCTCCAGTGATATGGGGAGCAAAAGGTCTTTTCAATATTTGGCCGTATCTTGAAGGTGGCCCTCCAGATAGAAATGCATTGCCTGATGGATCAGGAAATAACGCCAGGGCATTTTGTTAAAGATAAAACATGAGAGCTTTCAGCTGAACGGTGACCCACGCCTAGATGTTCGTGTCTCTGTGTACATTGGGCTGACTGTGCTTGCAGAGTGTGAAGTGGGAAATACCTGAACGAACACTTCTGTATTTACAGAAAATGACGAAGATGAGGATGAAGATGTTCAAGTTGAGGAAGCTGAGAAAGTACAGGATTCATGTGCCCCCAGGTAACACTGAATACTCAGGAGCAAGTAATGGGTGGTAACATATGAAAAGGGTCTAGGAGGCGCACCCTCTCTGGCATCTACGATGGGCCCAAAGCCTGCATTCCCTTGGCCACAGTGTGTGAAATTCAACCCAGCTTAGACACAGGGTGTGGCAGCTGTTGTCTCTCTGTGTGTGCCGAGTGTCATGTCTGTACTGTACAGGGATAGCTGAGTCTTCATCCTCCTCAGCTCCTGTCTGTCCAGTGCAATGAACACCAGTTGCTCTCTTCCTCTCTGGCTCCCATGGCAGCCATGCTCTGTTGCAGAGAGAAGAGGATTGCCTGTCACTTCTTAAAGGGAACCTCCTGTTTGCTTTCTGGGGCCTCTCTCTTAATGCCTCCTGTCAAAACCAGTTAGGACTCCCTGGGGTCCAATCCCTCTGTGTTTCATCTTCTTTCTTCTCTATCCCACCTTGCTCATCAGGGAGGTGCAGAAGGCTGAAGAAAGGGAAGTCCCTGGGACTCACTGGAGGAATGTGCCGTCACTTATTCAAATAGCCACGGCCCTTATGACTCCAACCAGCCACACAGGAATACCCAGATCACATTTGTGGAAGACGAAGTCGACTCAACTCTCATTGACTCATCCTCTCATGATGAGTGGGAGGATGCTGTACATATTATCCCAGGTAGCCTCTGTTTTCCTTATGTCTCCTACCTCTGTCTAGGCTGAGGAAGATAAACTCTGAAGACAGGCTCTATACACACAAATTGGTTTGAATAAAAAAACTGCAATGGGATTCTAAAAAGATATTAGGGAGTTTTTTTGTCCTTCTCAGCTCATGTCATGCCTTTGTCTGCCAGTCCCCAGTATGAACTTTCTGGACCCCATGCAAGTTTGACAATCTCATAGTCACCTAGTGCAGGAGGTGCACAGGAAATATCTGTCGGACCTCCTAGCTTCGATTCAGTATCTCTTGTCATCTTTGATTAAGTCACCGGTCCCTGAACAATGTTCATGGAGTTTCTATGCCTTTTTAAGGAAGCTGGCAGCCTTGCCTTTGTATCTGGAAATATTGTTCCCTAGGCTTCACTGCTCTCAGCTTTAATCTTGATCTCCTTTTAGTCAGCTTGCTTAGCGGCACAGTCACCCTGAAATCAGGATGGAAACTTTTCTTCTTTACTTTGCTGATGTATTTCCATAAAGCAAGGCTGGACCCCGTTTCTCCACCCCATCAATGCAATGGCTGATCTAATGTTCCTTTGTAGCATCATACACACACACACACACACACACACACACACACACACACACACATATATGTATACACACACACACACACACATATTGTTTCGCAATGGAGTCTTGCTCTGTCACCCAGGCTGGAGGGCAGTGGGACTATCTTGGCTTGGTGCAACCTCTGCCTCCCAGGTTCAAGTGATTCTCCTGCCTCAGTCTCCTGAGTAAATGGAATCACAGGTGTACACCACCACATCTGGCTAATTTTTGTGTTTTTAGTAGAGACGGGGTTTCCCCATATTGGCCAGGCTGGTCTTGAACTTATGACCTCAAATGATTCACCTGTCTTGGCCTCCCAAATCACAGATTCTTTTTAAAGCAAGAATTGTTCAAATTTGTCAGTCGAGTTTCATGTATAGATGCCTCTAAACATTTAATGTCCATGTTACCTGGTGATATAAGTCAGTATTGCAGCAACACTCCAAGAAAACTGTTTGACCAATTTCTGGAGAGTTTTTTGGGAAAAATTTTGTTTAACTTTGACTCAGGCAGGGAATATGGCATTATGGTGTACACGTAGAGGGAGATTTTGGCCTGTGAGTCTGGAAAGCTGGGTCATCTACTTCTCACCAGACTTTATCTAGGGCACCCTAGAATATTCCTGTCAGAATTCATATTCTTGCACTGAGAATAGTTATATCCTTGTGCTATGACTGGACACTGATTTGGTCATATGTGAAGTGTGAATTGCTTAATGTGACATGCTTCTCTGAATTTATTTACAGAAAATGAAAGTGATGATGAGGAAGAGGAAGAAAAAGTGCCAGTGTCTCCCAGGTAATGCTGTGGAACTGTGGGCTGTTAATTCAGTAGTGACACCTGGAGATTGTAGATTGAGGAAAAAAAGGGGAGGTGATGAATAGAACTATTTCTTCTGTTCACCCAGCTACAAATTGTCCTTATTAACAATGTTGTATGTTATTTGTGGCACTTGTATTTGTTTTAATTTCATAGTCCTCTCAGTATAGGCACTTGCAATCAGATCAGCCTGGTGAATGAGCCAAACAGGGTTTTCTTGTTGATCTTTTCAAAAAAAACCCAGCTCCTGGATTCATTGATTTTTTGAAGGGTTTTTTGGGTCTCTATCTCCTTTAGTTCTGCTGTGAGCTTAGTTATTTCTTGTCTTCTGCTAGCTTTTGAATTTGTTTCCTCTTGCTTCTCTAGTTCTTTTAATTGTGATGTTAGGGTGTCAATTTTAGATCTTTCCTGCTTTCTCTTCTGGGCATTTAGTGCTGTAAATTTCCCTCTACACACTGCTTTAAATGTGTCCCAGAGATTCTGGTATGTTGTATCTTTGTTCTCATTGTTCTAAAGAACATATTTATTTCTGCCTTCATTTCGTTATGTACCCAGTAGTCATTCAGGAGCAGGTTGTTCAGTTTCCATGTAGTTGTACGGTTTTGAGTGAGTTTCTTAATCCTGAGTTCTAATTTGATTGCACTGTGGTCTAAGAAACAGTTTGTTGTGATTTCTCTTCTTTTACGTTTGCTGAGGAGTGCTTTACTTCCAAATATGTGGTCAATTTTGGAATAAGTGTGATGTGGTGCTGAGAAGAATGTATATTCCATTGATTTGGGGTGGAGAGTTCTGCAGATGTCTATTAGGTCTGCTTGGTGCAGAACTGAGTTCAAGTCCTGGATATCCTTGTTAACTTTCTGTCTCGTTGATCTGTCTAATGTTGACAGTGGGGTATTAAAGTCTCCCATTATTATTGCGTGGGAGTCTACATCTCTTTTTAGGTCTCTCAGGACTTGCTTTATGAATCTGGGTGCTCCTGCATTTGGGTGCATATATGTTTAGGATAGTTAGCTCTTCTTGTTGAATTGATCCCTTTACCATTATATAATGTCCTTCTTTGTCTCCTTTGATCTTTGTTGGTTTAAAGTCTGTCTTATTGGAGACTAGCATATGAACCCCTGCTTTTTTTTGCTTTCTATTTGCTTGATAGATCTTCCTCCATCCCTTTATTTTAAGCCTATGTGTGTCTCTGCATGTGAGATGGGTCTCCTGAATACAGCACACTGCTGGGACTTAACTCTTTATCCAGTTTGCCAGTCTGTGTTTTTTAATTGGGGCATTTAGTCCATTTACATTTCAGGTTAATATTTTTAATGTGTGAATTTGATCCTGTCATTATGATATTAGCTGGTTATTCTGCCCATTAGTTGATGCACTTTCTTCCTAGCATTGATGTTCTTTACAGTTTGGCGTGTTTTTGCAGTGGCTGGTAGAGGTTGTTCTTTTCCATGTTTAGTGCTTCCTTCAGGAGCTCTTGTAAGATTTTGCCTGCTGGTGGCAAAATCTCTGAGCATTTGCTTGTCTGTAAGGGATTTTATTTCTCCTTCACTTATGAAGCGTCATTTGGCTGGATATGAAATTCTGGGTTGAAAATTCTTTTCTTTAAGAATGTTGAATATTGGTCCCCACTCTCTTCTGGCTTGTAGGATTTCTGCCCAGAGATCCACTGTTAGTCTGATGGGCTTCCCTTTGTGGGTAACTGTACCTTACCCTCTGGCTGCCCTTAGCAGTTTTTCCTTCATTTCAACCTTGGTGAATCTGGCAATTATGTATCTTGAGGTTGCTCTTCTCGAGGAGTATCTTTGTGGTGTTCTCTGTATTTCCTGAATTTGAATGTTGGCCTACCTTGCTAGGTTGGGGAAGTTCTCCTGGATGATATCTTGTAGAGTGTTTTCCAGCTCGGTTCCATTCTCCCTGTCACTTTCAGGTATACCAATCAAATGTAGATTTAGTCTTTTCACATAGTCCCATATTTGTTGGAGGCTTTGTTCATTTCTTTTTACTCTTTTTTCTCTAAACTTCTCTTCTTGCTTCATTTCCTTAATTTGATTTTCAATCACTGATACCCTTTCTTCCACTTGATCGAATTGGCTACTGAAGGTTATGCATGTATCACGTAGTTCTTGTGCCATGGTTTTCAGCTCCATCATTTAAGGTCTTCTCTACACTGTTTACCCTAGTTAGCCATTCATCTAGTCTTTTTACAAGGTTTTTAGCTTCCTTGCGATGGATTCACACATCCTCCTTTAGCTCAGAGAAGTTTGTTATTACTGACTTTCTGAAGCCTACTTTTGTCAACTCGTCAAAGTCATTCTCCATCCTGCTTTGTTCCGTTGCTGGCGAGGAGCTGTGATCCTTTGGAGGAGAAGGGGCACTCTGGTTTTTAGAATTTTCTGCTTTTCTGCTCTGGTTTCTCCCCATCTTTGTGGTTTTATCTACCTTTGGTCTTTGATGTTGGTGACCTACAGATGGGGTTTTGGTGTGGACGTCCTTTGTGGGTGTGGATGCTTTCCCTTTCTGTTTGTTAGTTTTCCTTCTAACAGTCAGGTCCCTCAGCTGCAGGTCTGTTGGAGTTTGCTGGAAGTTCACTCCAGACCCTCAAACAGGGATTTCTTGGTGTCGCCTGTTCTCTCCCATGTGTTCAAATCCAGAGAGAGACGTACATATGCTTTCTGCCCATTTGTTGTTAGTATGTTTGCTAGTATTTGTGCAAGAAAAGAAATTGGAAAAATAAACATATTATATCAAAATATTGGAAAAATGGGGCCCTTAATACACAAGCTGTGTGTCTGCACTACCTCAAGAGCTCTGTTCACTTGAATGCCGCATGCAAAATTCAACCCAATTTATGCAAAGTAGTTGAAGCCCTGCGTTAGTTCTCTGTGCTGCAAGTCATGACGGTAGTTTACAGGGAGAGTCTGGGTGCCCTGCGTTGGCTCATCTGTGGCAAATATACTGAGCACGTGCTGCCCATTTTTGCTCTGTCCCCAGAGCAGTCACTCTCCACCCTGCATTTAGAAGGATAGTTTTATTTCTCTTGAAGGAAAAATGCCTTTGGTTTCTGTGACCACTCCATTCTCTCTCCCATCAGATCATCTGGGGGGTTTTGTTGTCTAATCTCTGCTGGTTAAATCTTCTGTCATCTCTGTCCTGCCTGGCTCATCAGGAATCTGCAGGAGTCTGAAGAGGAGGAAGCCCCCAGGAGTCTTGGGATGAAGGTTATTTGACTCTCTCAATTCCTCCTGACATGTCTGCCTCGTACCAGTCTTACAAGAGCACCTTTCCCTCATTAGAGGAACAGCAAGTCGGCTTGGCTCTTGACATAGGCAGTGAGTACTCCATTGTGAAGGTGATAAAGCTCCAGTTCATGTCCCAGGTGGACCCCATAATCTTTGGGCCTTGTGCCCCTGGTTGGGCTGAGAGTTGCCATCACTGTGGGCTGAACCTATATATCAGTGTAGATTTCAATCACTCTGGAGTTGAGTCTGAAGCACAGGCATGGGGTGGGTCAGTGGGCTTTGCTCTCTTCCTAGTCTCAGGCCATACCCTTGCCACCCTTGACCGACTCTCAGGACATTGAACTCAAGGCAGGTGTGGCGAACTCACACCAAGCTCTGCAGCACATGCCCAGGAGTTGTCTGTCAGATCAGCTCATCTGAATTAAATGTCTCTTGCCACCTACTAAGTTCCTTATGAGTTTCATTCCCAAAGCATGTCTGTGCTGTTCTCTACCTGCCCAAGGCCAGTGTCACCCTTGTCTACCTCTCAGTGGAAGATGTGACCCAGGTTTCACTGAATTTATCCTTATTTTCTGTGTCTTCTAAGTTGGCTTGTTTTAGCTCATCTGGGGCCCACCATGCCCCAGGTAACTTTGAGCAATTGTAAACAGCTAATTCTGTGTTGACACCTGGAGACTCCTGGTTCAGGGAAAACAGAGCAGGCCGACAATATCAATTACATCTTTTCAACCAAGCCTGAATTATTCTTACTAATGTTGCTGTTGGTTTTCATGACAGTAGGTATTTAGGTATCCATTTCTTCCTCCCGTTATCATTTACGAACGTACTGTAGGTGGACCATACTTCAAAAGCTGTATTCTCATGGTGACTGCATGGAATCTTGAGCACATTTTATGGAACATTATTGAGCACAGTCTTTTCATGATCACTGTATGCTGTGTGTCCTGAGGGCACTAACTCAGAGTGTCCTGACTCCCTCATCAGTGTGTCACCTGGACAATTCACTGAGCTCGTTCTCTCTCTCTCTCTCTCTCTCTGTCTCTGTGTGTGTGTGTGTGTGTGTGTGTCTGTCTGTCTGTCTCTTTCATTCTTTTGCATTTGACCCTGTTGTGTCCCGTCATGAAGGCAATAATTTGTTACCTCATTAATGAATCTATCCTTCTTCTTTTTTAACCACTTCCTTATGCTACCCATGAAATCCAGTTGGGGCTCTGTTGTGTCTGATTTCCCCTGGCTTGTTCTTTACTTTTTCTACTTTTCCAGACTCAGCAGGGAGCCGCTGGAGTTAGTAGAGCCTGAAGCCTGCAGAACTCACTGGATAGATGTTATTCAACTCCTTCCAGTTATCTTGAACTGCCTGACTCCTGCCAGCCCTACAGAAATTTCTTTTACTCACTGGAGGAACAACACATTGGCTTTTCTCTTGATGTGGATGGTGAGTACCTTTCTATGAAGGTGATAAGGATCCACTGAGTCTTCCATATAGAGATCATATTCCTGCTCCAAGTGGCCGTTACTGAGCTGAGAGATGTCATTGGTGCAGTGAGGACCTGTAGGCACATGTAGGTTGAATGAAACTCTAGTTCTACCTGGAAGCCCAGACATGGGATTGGTCAGTGAGCATGGCTGTCTTCCTAGTCTCAGGCCATGCCTGTGGCAATCTGATGCTACTCTCACGACATTGGACCTGGGCAGATGTGACAAATTCAGAGAACTATGATTTGACTCAAGGGTTTGTAGATTTCCTTTTTCACTGTAATTTCAGTGTCTAAAATCCTCACAACCTTGAACAATCTGAGTATTTCATGAGACAGGGCTAAATATTGCAGTTTTTCTCCCAGAAATCATTTGAGGGCATTTGCTTTAAATTGATTGGAAAAATATGGCATAACCGTTTGCACAAACTTGTGACAAATGATATTGGGATAACGATCTACCAGAATAGGGACATTTTACCCACAGTTTCTGGGACAAAAACCAAGGAATCTCTATCATGACCAGCCTTCAGGCCTCCGGAAATATATCTCTCACAAGTGTCCTCTTCTCATGCCGAGGCGCCTGAGGTCCCTGTGTGAGGATTAGACAGTGGATTGTATGTATGTAGGAGAATCAGCTTAATGTGTCTGTCCATGTCTGAATTTATTGCAGAAATTGAAAAGTACCAAGAAGGGGAAGAAGATCAAAACCCACCATGCCCCAGGTAACTTTCAGCAATTGTGGACGCTTAGTTCTGTGTTAACACCTGGAGACGACAGATCCAGGGAAAACAGAGTATGTTTGATTTCATGTTTTCAATGAAGGCTGAATTCCTCCTACTGACATTGCCGTTGGTTTTCATTGCAGTAGACGTTTAGGTTTCCATTTCTTCCTCCCCTTATCATTTACTAACGTATCACAGGTTGACCATACCTCAAAAGCTGTACTCTCATGGTGACTGCATCGAATTTTTGAGCACATTTTATGGAAAACTATTGAGCTCACTCTTTTCATCATCACTGTTTGCTGTGTGTCTTGAGGGCACCAACTCAGAGTGTCCTTTTTCTCCCTTATCAGTGTGTCAGCTGACCAATTCACTGAGCTCACTTTCTCTCTCTTTCTCTTTCTCTCTCTGTCTCTGCTTCTCTCTCTCTCTCTCTCTCTCTCTCTGTCTTTTTCTTTCATTGTTTTCTACCTGGCCCTGTTCTATCCCAACATAAAGGCAATATTTCTTTTTTTACCTCATTAATGGATCTATCCTTTTTCTTTTTAAACCACTTCCTCATGTTACCCCTGAAATCTAGTTGGGGCTCTGTGGTGTCTGATTTTCCCTGGCTGCTTCTTTAGTTTTGTCTCCTTTTCCAGGCTCAGTGGCGTGCTGATGGAAGTGGAAGAGCCTGAAGTCTCGCAGGACTCATTGGATAGATATTATTCGACTTCTTCAACTTACTTTGAATTACCTGACTCATTCCAGCACTACAGAAGTGCCTTTTACTCATTTGAGGAACAGCACGTCAGCTTGGTCCTTGACATGGACAGTAGGTTTTTTACTTTGACGGTGGTAAGACTCCACCTGGTCTTCCAGATGGGAGTCATATTCCCACACTAAGCAGCCCTTACTAAGCTGAGAGATGTCAGTGCTGCCGGCAGGACCTATAGGCATGTGTAGGCTTGAATGAAACTCTAGTTCCATTTGGAAGCCCAGACATAGGATGGATCAGTGGGCATGGGCCTATTCCTATTCTCAGACCATGCCAATGGCAACCTGTGCTCAGTCTGAAGACATTGGACCCAAGTTAGGTGTGACACGTTCACAGAACTATGCAGCACATGCCGGGAGTGATCTGTGAGACATTCTAATTTGAACCACATCTCTCTGGGTAGCGACAAAGTTCCTCAGGGATTTCATTTTGCCGGCATGTCTCTGAGCTTCTATACCTGCTCAAGGTCAGTGTCATCTTTGTGTTTAGCTCATCCAAAGGTGTTGTCCTGGTTTCAATGAACCTAACCCCATTCTTTCTATCTTCAGTATTGGCTTGTTTTAGCAGATCCATCTGTAACACAGGAGGGATCCTTGGCTGAGGATTGTATTGCAGAACCACTGACTGCTCTTGACAGTTGTTAACCCACTAGGCTCTTTTGGTTAGAGAAGCCACAGTCCTTCAGCCTCCAGTTGATAGAGATACTTAGGAAGACCACAGCTAGATGGACAAACAGCACTGAGAGGCCTCAGCCCTGCTCCTCTCAATTCCATCCTGTAGAGAACAGGAGTCAGGAGCCGCTGGCAGGAGACAGCATGTCACCCAGGACTCTGCCGGTGCAGTATCGGGAGAACCCACTCCCAATGTTTAATGTGTGTTCTTTTCTATTTCCTAAGTGTCTCGGCTGGGTTGAATAAATAAAGGGAAAGACCACAAGAGAGAGAAATTTAAAGCTGGGTGTCCGGGGGAGACATCACATGTCGGCAGGATCCATGCTGTTCCCCAAGCCGAAAAACCAGCAAGTTTTTATTAGCAATTTTCAAAAGGGGAGGAGTGCACAAATAGGGTGTGGGTCACAGAGATCACATGCTTCACAAGGTAATAAAATATCACAAAGCAAGTGGAGGCAGGGTGAGATCACAGGACCACAAGATGGGGCGAAATTAAAATTGCTAATGAAGTTTCGGCATGCATTGTCATTGATAACATCTTATCAGGAAACAGGGTTTGAGAGCAGGCAACCTGTCTGACCAAAATTTATTAGGTGGGAATTTCCTCGTCCTAAGCCTGGGAGCGCTACAGGAGACCGAGGCTTATTTCATCCCTTCGGCTTCGACCATAAAAGAACTTCTAAGGGGGCCCGTTCATAGGCCTACCCTCAGGGCACATTCTTTTTCTCAGGGATGTTCCTTGCTGAGAAAAAGAATTCAGTGATATTTCTCCTATTTGCTTTTGAAAGAGGAGAAATATAGCTCTGTTCCATCCGGCTCACCGGTGGCCAGTTCAAAGTTACCTCTCATGTTCCCTGAACATCGCTGTTATCCTATTCTTTTTTAAGATACCCAGATTTCATATTGTTCAAACACACATGCTCTACAAACAATCTGTGCAGTTGACACACTCACAGGGTCCTGAGGCGACATTCATTCACCGCAGTTTACGAAGAAGATGACGGGATTAGGAGATTAAAGTAAAGACAGGCATAGGAAAACACAAGGGTGTTGATTGGGGAAGTGATAAGTGTCCATGAAATCTTCACAATTTATGTTCAGAGATTACAGTAAAGACAGGTGTAAGAAATTATAAAAGTATTAATTTGGGGAACTAATAAATGTCCATGAAATCTTCACAATTTATGATGTTCTGCCGCAGCTTCAGCCGGTCCCTCCGTTCGGGGTCCCTGACTTCCCGCAACAATGCAGAATATGAACAATGCCATGTTCTTGCAGAAAACGCTTAGCCTGAGTTTCATAGGAGGTAATCACCAGACAACTGCAGAATGTGGAATACTGAGCAGGACAACTGACCTATCTCCTTCACACAGTCCGTGTCACCACGAATCACACAGCAAATAGGGGAAGAGATATTTTGTGTTAAAAAAAAAGTAAAAAGATAATGTAGCTACATTTCTTCAGTTATTTTGAATCCCAAATATTTCCTCATCTTTTTGTTGTTGTTATTGATTGTGGTGACAAGGACTTGTTTGTAGAGGACAGGTCAGCTGTCTGGCTCAATGATCTACATTCTGAAGTTGTCTGAAAATGTCCTCATGATTAAATTCAGCCTAAACGTTTTGCCAGGAACACTGCAGAGTCAATGCTGTGAGTTTCCAACCTCAGCCCATCTGCAGGCAGAGAAGGTCTAGTTTGTCCATCACCATTATCATGATATCAGGACAGGTTATTGGTTAAAGAGGGGTCTAGGAGATCTGTCCCTTTTAGAGATAGCTTACTTATAATGAAGTATTTGGGAAAGTGGTGTTTAAAAGTATAAGTGTCCTGTATTCTAATGATCATCCTCTAAACATTTTATCATTTATTAATCATCCCTGTCTGTGTCTACTATTAGATTCATATCTCGGCCGGGTGCGGTGGCTCAAGCCTGTAATCCCAGCACTTTGGGAGGCCGAGACGGGCGGATCACGAGGTCAGGAGATCGAGACCATCCTGGCTAACATGGTGAAACCCCGTCTCTACTAAAAAATACAAAAAAACTAGCCGGGCGCAGTGGCGGGCGCCTGTAGTCCCAGCTACTCGGGAGGCTGAGGCAGGAGAATGGCGTGAACCCGGGAGGCGGAGCTTGCAGTGANACTCGGGAGGCTGAGGCAGGAGAATGGCGTGAACCCGGGAGGCGGAGCTTGCAGTGAGCCGAGATCTGGCCACTGCACTCCAGCCTGGGCGACAGAGCGAGACTCCGTCTCAAAAAAAAAAAAAAAAAAAAGATTCATATCTCTACACTGGAAATTTTCTTTTTTTTTTCTACACTGGAAATTTTCTGTGTCAATTTTTACTGTGCCTTTGTTTTTGCTAGTGTCTGTTGTTGCAAAAAAAAAAAAATTCTCTGCCTGAGTTTTAATTTTTGTCCAAAGTTAATTTTTATCTATATAATTAAAATCTCTTGCCTGTCACTCTGGACTATTGGACTGTTTTTTCATTCAGTGTTGGAATCTTTCATTATGCTGATTGGTATTCGTGGGTACTGATGCGAATTAATAAAAATATTTTCATTTCCCTGTTTATTTTCTTTCTTTCTTTCTTTTTTTTTGGAGACAGAGTCTCGTTCTGTCGCCCAGGCTGGAGTGCAGTGGCGCCATCTTGGCTCACTGCAAGCTGCGCCTCCTGGGTTCACGCCATTCTCCTGCCTCAGCCTCCTGAGTAGCTGGGACTACAGGCGCCCGCCACCTTGCCCGGCTAGGTTTTTTTTTTTGTATTTTTTAGTAGAGACGGGGTTTCACCGTGTTAGCCAGGATGATCTCGATCTCCTGACCTCGTGATCCGCCCGTCTCGGCCTCCCAAAGTGCTGGGATTACAGGCTTGAGCCACCGTGCCTGGCCTCCCTGTTTATTTTCTAATCTCTTCCACATAGTAGGCTATGTTTACCATATGTAGCAGAATGTATTTACTACATTTCTTGGTTCTGGTTATTTGTATTCTTTGTGAGTGTGTGTGTGTGTCTGTGTGTGCCTTTGGCATTTAGGAAGGGTTGTATAGCTCATGGTTAATATTGCACTAAAAATGTTTTCGATAGTTTTCCCCCCTTTGAACTAGACACACTTCTAATATTTGGTTTATATGTTTTAAATTATAACTTTCAACGTCAAATATTTCCATACAACAGTCAATTACATGATGTGTTTTTTTTTTCTACCTTCTTTACCCGCCACTTCTCATAATAGTATTTGAACCTAAACATATACCAGTGACATTCTGTGATTGTCATCTTGTCCCCACCTTGGTTTTGGTTTAGATCCACAATGAAATGTATTAATGCTCATGAGCTATTCAAAAGTGAATGTCACAGTCATCACTTGCTGAGTAGTACTCATCCTTAACAGAGTTCTCACGAGGCAATCAGGTCTCGCTGAGTTTAGCATGTTTAATAATCTTTTCTCACGATCTTGATACATGGATCGCATTACTGGATATGAGGTACTTGAGTTTTTAGGAGATACCGTCTTCCTTGGGGGACATACATGGTGTGTGTTCTCATTGTGGGATTCTATTTTGTTCTACCAGGACCTCTAATTTCTGCCAGTTACTCCATTCATTTGTTCTCTTCACCACGAGTCTCCAGAGGATGCTTCCTTTGTCCACGCCTCCCCATCTCCCAGCAATTCTGCGTTTCCAAGATTGGCACCTCTGGTCCTCTGCACGGTGCAGCCCCTTCCTTTCAATTCCCCAGTAGCCAGTGCTGTAATCCACCAGGTCTCAGGTATGATCTGTGTTTCTCCACACTCACTTTCCAAGGATAGTTTTACCTGTGTTCTGTCATGAACAGCCCCTCCCTGCTGTCCTGGCCTCTATCTGCATAGTGTTTCCTGCTCCCTCTGCCATTGTGTGGCTCCCAGACCCGGCTAAATAAAATCACCTGAGGACCACGGTGTTCCCTAGCCCTGGTGTTTAGGGGCAGGATTATGGGTGAGATTTTTGATTCTCTAAGTTAACCCCTAGGGCTTTGAAGTGTATGTTGAGAAATTCAACTGTTATCATCCTAGGTGGCCTTGCTCTCTCCTATCCTCCTACTTCAAATGCAGAACTTTGATCGTGTACAAAAGAAGACTGAATCATATAATAGAACACACCCTTATTCATTGACTGGCTTCACCATGGCTGAACTTTTAAAAATACAATCTTAGCCACATACCTATGAAATGCATGTGTGTGTGTGTGTGTGTGTGTGTGTGTGTGTATATATATATATGAATTTGCTTCTGAGATTATGGAGGCTGAAATTCCCAAGATGGAAGGAAAGCTGGATATCCAGGAAAGCACTTTTTTTTTTTTTTTTCCCATTAGGCCTCTTAATTCTCTCCTGGCCTTTGATTGATTGTATGAGTCCCACCCCCATTAAGGAGGCCAATCTGCTTCACTTAGTCTGCCCATCCCAATGTTACTCGTATCCGAAACACTCTCTGGAACACAACCAGAATCATGTTTGGCCAAATGTCCCGGCACCTGGTGCTCGGTCACAGTGACACGTACAAGTAACTATCACACATGCCCTTTATCATATTTGTGATTTCCACTGTTTTTCTCTCAGTCTGCAGCTTATATCTGTTCTCTTATTACTGTCTTGTGTTGAGCAAAAACTTTTAATT